>NC_141694.1:1118263142-1118603142 GCF_964263255.1 Lissotriton vulgaris
GATGTCCGCGCCAGCCAGAGTGCATCGGGGGCAGCTAGCGGTGGTAGTCGTGAAATACCTATTAATCTTATCTGGTGACAGATATGCCTGATGCAATATATAAAACAGTATTATTTTGAAATGGGAATTACGTGAGATATTTACGGGGCTGGCTAATACCATTGTCCACTCCTTGTCTGTCCATCCCCTCCCTCGGGAAGCCGCCCACTTATCTCGCAATGGCTGCGTGGATCGCTGTGTGTGCACGAGAAGGGCCTGTGCTAGCCAGTGTATAATATGGGAGCCGTTGCCCATGACATGCAGGTACTGTATGAGATGGTGCATTGGTAAATCCTCATGTATATCACCCCAGGATTCCGTGTATGTACGCAATATCGATGCGTGAAGGAGGAATTGTCTGGCTGGTAAGCCTGTGCTCTCTGCCAGGTCTCCAAAAGGGAGCATGGTTCCATCTGCATAAAGATCGCCTATGGTTTCCACACCAGCCGCAGTCCAGTTCTCCAGCATGGTCGGTGTCACCATTCCACCCTGTCTGGGGGTGCCCAGCAGGGGGAGCGCGGGAGCATAAGGCTTGACTCGGGTCAGTTTCAGGCTACGTAGGAAGCATTTGCGAGCCACAGCTACATGTAATGGTAGCAGGCGGGCCCTTTGGTCAAGGGGTGAAACAGTGCGCATATTTGTGCTTGGGTCCATACAGTGACGTCGGTGGCAGTGTCATCTAGATTTATACCACCTAGCCAGCACGACACCCATTGCAGCTGTGCTGCCAGATAATATAGTTCTAAATTGGGTACTGCCAACCCTCCGGCCTTAGTGGACGAGTAGAGTTTTGTCAGCGCAACGCGAGGTCGTCCAGCGTTCCAGATTAGATTCCGGATCATAGTGTCTAAGTCGCGGAACACTGGGGCAGGGACGTATAGCGGAATATTGGCAAAGTGGTATAACAGCCTTGGCAATACTATCATTTTGGATAGCGCTATCCGGCTAGGCACATTTAGGGGCAGTATCTTCCAGAAGGCCATCTGTGCGCGCAACGAAGAGATTGCAAGCATCAGGTTTCCCTCCATTATGTCTGATGGGTCTCTGTAGATGTGCATCCCGAGATATTTGAACGTAGTGGGATACCAGGCGAGCCTCACACAACCGATGCGGACGTCGCACTCCTGTGTGTCAGGACTAAACGAGTATACGCCGGACTTGGCCCAATTGACCCTTAGTCCCGACACTTCCTCAAAAAGTCTGGAATATAACTGATAATAAGCACGGCACACAGGCGAGGTCGTGCACGTATAGAAGCAGGTCATCTGAATAAAGCAAGACCACATGTAAGCCGTCCGTCATTGGGATCCCCCAGTCCACTCCTCGCATTCGTAATATCGCCGCAAGGGGTTCTATGGCCAAGGAAAAAAGGAGTGGCGACAGGGGGCAGCCCTGTCTGGTTCCTCTTCGCACTTCCACTTTATCCGAAAGCAGTCTGCCTGTTCGCACTCGTACATTGGGTCTCTGGTATAGCAGTCCAACCATGTCGACTTATGCGTCTCCCAGGTTGAATTTCTCCAGCACTGCCTTGAGGTAGGGCCACCCTACAGAATCAAAGGCTTTCTCAAGGTCCAGCACTAGGCACCCCGATCTTGGCCAGTGTAGCGTGGCATTTTCCTGTACCCTGAAGAGGCGGTGGATATTATAAGAGGTGCTTCGTGCAGGCACGAAGCCATTTTGGTCACGATGGACAAGGAGGGAGAATACGGTGGCCAGGCGCCGAGCTAAAATAGAAGTGAAGATTTTATAATCGGTGTTTAACAGGGTGAGAGGTCTGTAAGAGCCCATATTTGTGTCGTCCCTGCCGTGTTTTAGGAGCGAGACGAGAGTGGCCTCATTGAGTGTGGTAGGAAGCGCTGAGTCGTCGTTTGCATCAGCATATACTTTAAGCAACTCAGGAATTAGGATTTCTGAGCATGTTTTAAAAAATTTGGCGGGCAGCCCTTCCGGGCCAGGCGATTTGCCATTAGAAAGAGCAAAAATGGCTTCGCGCATGTCCTCTGACATGAGTGGCGCCTCTAGGTCTCCCTGCTGCGCAACTGCGAGGAGTGGCAGTTGTATATCCGAGAGATAGTCTACGATAGCTTCAGTAGAGGCTCTCAGTTGAGACCGGTATAAAGCCCGGCAGTGTCGTACGAAAGCTCGGTGTATTCTACTCTGTGTGTACACTACCCCTTCCTCAGCCCTATGAATGGCAGACACTGACGTAGTGCGATCTTCCTGTCTTACAAGCCAGGCCAGTAATTTCCCGGGTTTATCACTAAGATGGAGCGTGCGCGCCGAGTGAGCTGCATAGTTAAGGTGACAGAGCCGTTCCAGCAGCCGTGTATGTTCCTCGCGAGCCGTAAGTAGCAGCCCGTCGGCCCCTGTCATCGCCTTCTGCTCTCGTCGGAGCAGGTCAGTCTCCACACGTTGCAAATCTTCCTCCAGTTTTTTTCTGCATGTGTCCCTGTGTGCCCAGGCAGTGCCCCCTAATCACGACCTTGAAGGCGTCCCATTCGATCTGTGGGGAGGACGCTGTGCCAGAGTTGTCTGCAAAGTATTGCGCCACACAGGCTTGCAGGGAGTCTCGGAAAGGGGCATCTAGTAATATGGCGGGCTGTAATCGCCAAGTAGGAATGGGCGGGTGTGGGCGTTCCCATGTTATGCCTAGTGTATGCGGGTTATGATCCGAGTGTGTTCGGCCCATGTACTGTGTGTCTGTGATGAGGGGTAATAGTTCCGATTACACCATGTATCTGTCCAGGCTTACATGTAGAGCGTGCGCCCCTGAGTAGTAGGAGTACACCCTAGTAGTGGGGTTGCGAGTGCGCCAGGCGTCTTGTAGGTCCCACTGTGTTGCCCACTGAATGAGCGCCTTCATGGTGCCGCAAGTCGGTGCGCCAGGGCGGGGTGGAGCAGAACGGTCTAGTGTTGCGTCCAGTATGCAATTGTAATCGCCCCCGAGTATCCAGGGGACTCCATGCTAGGGCGCCAATTTCTCCGATAGGTGTGCAAGAAAACCCCCCTGGTCTGTATTGGGAGAGTACAGGGATGCCAGGACCACAGGTTGCCCGTCTAGCCGGCCATGTACAAGCACAAACCTGCCCTCTGGGTCGGTGTGAGAATGTCATTGCAAAGAGAGTGCCCGGTCTCACCCATAGCAGCGCCCCACGGGCATATGAGGAGTTTTCTGTAGCGTATAGTTGCCCCCTCCATCGACGGCGTAGTGCTATCACTTCCGTCTTGTTTAAGTGTGTCTCCTGCAAGAGTGCAATTTGAACCCGGTGGCGTTTCAGGTAGGAAAATATTTGATAGCGGCGTGACGGCGTGTGCATGCCTCTAATGTTCCAGGTACAAATTTTTATTGCAGTCATAGTAACAATTCAGGCAATCTCCCCTCCCTCCCCATTACATTAGCTGACCTCGGACCCGCTGCACAGCCCCACCGCCCACACCTAAAGTCATCTCCATTAACACGAATATCATATCCTGGGAAAACACAAAAATGATAGGGATTAAATAACAAAATTAACCAGAAGGGGGTGAACCAATGGTAAATGCCAAAAGGGCAGTAGCCAAACATGCCACCGTCCAAACTCTCGATCGAGAGGAATAACCTTTCATGTCTAGGAGGTGTTACGTGCTAGGCACAGTCTCAGCAGTACAGCAACTTGGACAAAGAGGGAGTTCACCATCCCTCCCTGGGCCTTTTGGTTTAGGCATCTCGTAGCCAGAGTTTATTGGGCGAAATCGGCTTGACCTGCAATGCAGAAGTCCCGGCCTAGCCAGCCATTCAGGAACAAAGTAAAGCAGGCCGCATATCTCAAGCCATATGCATGGCTAGTCACCCATAGGTAAAGGTCAATGGACAGAGGAGGTGCAGGGAGTCCCTCCCACTGCAGCACTGTGTCAGTGTTCGGGTGACCAGGGTGATACTCACTGTGTCCCATCTCTGCCGTCTCTCCCGGAGGTGAGGATGTCGCCCCAGACGTCGCCAAGCTCCAGCGGCACAGCAGTGTCTGTCCAGGCCGCAGCCAGGACAGCGTCGTTCTGGTGAGCTCCGTCGGGGCTCCACGTGTGATCTCAGTTGAGCAGGTCTGTTGTCTGTGGCGTGACATCCGGTAGATTTGCGGAAAGTTGAGAATCCGGTATCCCATAGATGGCTTCATCATCGCTCGGAAACGTCCGTGGGCTGGCGTCCGGCGCGGCGCCCGATGTCGGGGAGCTGCTAATTTTGTTGACTCTGCGGAGTGCATCTTGCTGCTCCTGGATAACCTGTTCCACGGGTGGGGAGTGGCGTGTCGTGTCCAGCGGTCTTTGAGTCTGAGACGCTCTGTTCCTACGGCGTCGTCTCGGGTCGCGTGTTCGTGATCTCGCCGCAGAGTCCTGCGGTTGCCTGGGTGCCGTGTCTGTGCCGCCATCAAGCCAGGCGTCTACTTCTTCAGGGCTAGTAGAGAAATAAGTTTTATCCTGTGCCACCACCCTCAGCTTTGCAGGGAATAGGAAGGAATATTTGAGACCCGCAGAAGTCGTTTAACCTCAAGGAAGGAATGTCTTTGGCGTTGCACCTGGACTGTGTAATCTGGGAAGATCATCACTATGGCGTTTTCTATGCGAATTTCTCCAAGTCTTCTAGCTTCCCGCAGGACGGAGTCACGGTCGCGGTAATTTAATATCCGGAGGAGCAGCGGTCTCGGGTTGGAGCCTGTGGGAAGTGGTCTCGTCGGTACTCGGTGTGCCCTTTCCACTACAAAGTAGGGCAATAGTGTGCCTTCCGGTAGTATGGTTCTCAGCCAGTCCTCCACATGGTGGGCGGGATTGTTCCCTTCCCTTTTTTCCGGTATTCCCATGAGTCTGATGTTGTTTCTCCGTGCCCGTCCTTCCACATCCTCAGCACGGTCTTCTAAAAATTCAACCCTGTTCAGAAGGTCTCTCACATGTTTGTCCATCTGACTGACTCGGGGCTCAAGGTCCGTCACCGTTCCCTCCAGGACTTTGGTGCGATCTGCCAGTTTTTTATGATCTACCCTCAGATGGGTGAGGTCGATCGCGACACTGTCTATTTTAGTTTCCAATGAGGTTCGGGTCAACTGGAGCGATTCTTCCAGGTGTTCCATAGCAGCGAGCACGCTGTCCAACCTCGTGGTCACCTGGTCGGCGTCCAGTTTTCTCAATGCCTTGTCAGTCTTCCCTTTCGGTAGGGCACCCCCAGTGCCAGTGCGTGTTCTTACCCTCCGGACATGGACAGAGCGACAAGTCTATGAGCCAAGCAGTGTTCACAGGTGGCCTTAGCAGCGAGGCGCACCCTAGTTCGTGCTCTTAAGAGGTCCAGTGATTCCTAAGGTTAGAGGGGTAACAGGGTAGTCAGCGTCCCCAGCGCAGCCAGCAGGGTGTTGCCGCGTATGCAGGCGACAATGGGCGCCACAGGCTTTCGGACCAGGCAGGCGTGTCAGTGTGACCAGCAGGTGCCGATTCTCGCCCTCAGCATGGTATGGACAGCAGTAGTGGTCAGCAGGAGGCTCGCAGTCCTACAAATTGCAGGGTAGCCGCTGCAGGCGGGAGGTCCGTGGGGGGGTCCTTGGAGGATCCGAGGGCTCGTGATCACAGCATCGTGGCTTCGGGGCTAACCGCTGGGGAACAGGTGGCCGCTGGTAGTAATAATGACATTGCAGGTCTTCTCAGTCTACGCAGGGCCTCGTCTCCCCATCAACACGAGGGCCGCGCCCCACTGGCTCTCACGCCCCCGGCAGCCCCGATCCTCCGCCAAAGTCCAGCGGGACACTATCTTCCAGTCTTCCCCAGGTCGGCTGTTCGCAGGGGGTTCAGGGGAGTCCGGCAATGGCCTAGGCCAGGGAGCGCTCCAGTTTGCCAGGATTCGCGAGCGCCTGTCTTACTTCCAGGTGATGGCTCCGGCAGGCCTCTGGCGTCTCTCTGCGCAGGCTGCGGCACCCAGTCCAGCCACCCAGCAAGGTTCTCCGGTCACTCAAGCTTCACCTGCGAGTGAGGAGGGGATGCGCCGGGCATAGAGCAGTCTGACGAGCCCTCAGAGCATCCGGTCGGGCGGACTGGTCGGGGGACAGCGCTAAATACGTAGCCCGCAATGCAAGGCGAGGTGTGCAGTGCAGGGCCCCGCCTCGCGCCGGCAACGATCCGGCAGCCTCTGGAGGCAGGCCTCCTCTCCCGGCGCCCCAATCCCGCCGAGGTGATGAGCATACTCCCTCAGGGGGTCGCGGCGTCCCCAGCCGCAGCACTCAGCAGCCGGGCGGGAGCACTCTCGCTCCGGGCCCCCACCGGAGCATCAGGCAGTTCAGGAGGGAGAAGCCATCGTCCCACTCAGGTCCGGATCTCCAGGGAATCCCCGGGAGTGCCCAGGCTCGCCTGCAGTTCTCAGCATGGAAGGGCAAAAGGGCTCCAGGTCCTGTCGCTGTTAGGCAGGAGGGCCGAGCGCATCAGTTCATAGGCCGCATGTGCATGCCTAGTGGTCAGGCCAGGGCCGCGGCCTCGTTTGATTGCGCCAGCCGGTCGGGCGGCAAGGAATCCCGCAGGAGGTCTTCGGGAAGGGCCGGTGCGGTCGGGATCAATTCCTCGGCACCAAAGTCGGCTGGCAGGCAGGTGCCATCACTGCAGCGTTCCGCTCGCTTTTTCAGCAGGCTTCAGGGAAAGTGTGTGGAGAATTGGCCCAGGGAAGGGGAGCTCGGCTCGGAGCTCTACCCGAGTGCGACTGCCGCCATTGCGTGCCTAGCCACGCCCCAAGAGGAGTATAGCCTTAACAGTGCTCCTACATGGGCATCCGCCTCTTGACCTTTGTGTTGTAGATGGGAGGAGTTCTGTAGGGTTTTGGTGAAAATCTAATCTAAGTACATGTATTCCTTAACTGACTCAAGTGGTTCCCCCCCCCCCAATGTCCAATTAAAGTGTCGCAATCGCTTTTTTCCCCAAAAAGGTAGGATTTTCGTTTTCAAAGTATTTGGAGCTAAAATATTATCATCTGGGAAGCTACTTAATGCGTTTACATTTCTTTGGAGTCCTATCAGAGTAAGGACTAAAATCCCAATGTCATTGGCGTACATTAAAATATATATGTCACTCAATGCTAATTTCGGAGGGCCATTTTTTACATATTTAAAGTGCTCTGGTAAGTCACTTAGATCCAAAGAAAATAGCAAGGGGGCAAGAAGACATCCGTGTTTTAGGCCGTTTGAAGTGGTGATTGGTCTAGTTAGATCCTTCGAACCCCCCATTTGGACTCTACACCACGTTTCTGTATGGTGGGATATAATTATAGTAAGTACACTTTGTGGGATTCCCAACCTCTCCAGTTTCTTCCAAAGGGTTGGCCTATCTACCCTGTCAAAGGCTGTAGCAAAATCAATAAAAGAACAGTATACAATTTGCGATTTTGAGACAACATATTTGTCAAGAAACGTTTGTAAAATTGCAATATTATCTATAACTGAGTGTTTTGGATGAAATCCTGCCTGGGACATAGGGATTACGCCGCTGGAAAAGGCCCAGTCTTTAAGATAATCTAAAATACAGGCTGCAAAGATTTTACCAGTTGCATCGAGTAGGGCTATTTGCCTGTAGTTCTTTGGGTCAGTTATGGAACCTTTTTTTAAGAGAGGGACCACAATGCTACGCCACCATGATTTTGGGATATCCCCTGTTCCAAAGCAGTAGAAAAATTGGGGGATAGGAATTTGCTCCACTCCTCTGGGTTTGATTGTAGGACCTTAATCGGTAGCTTATCCGGTCCCATTGCTGCTGTAGATCTTGCAGCCATTACAAAATAAGCTATTAGATTCGTTGTTAAGGCTATCACGTCGTCCCTTGACTGATTAGTTCCCGTAGACTGCTGATTCAATTTTTTTACCTTCTTTGTATTAAGTTTATATTAGTTTTGGATGTATGTTTCCCAGGCCGATGCTGGCACTGGGAGTGCTTGTGTTTTTTCTAATGCCCATTTGTTTGGCTAATAGGCTCCAGAATACTTTGCTGTTTTTCCTTTTGACTGCCAATTCAACATCTATCCAGTTTTTGTCTTTTTCCTCTCGTCAAAGTCAAAGTCAAAGTCAAAAAGTTTTATTTGTGTTGGTACTCGACAGAGGACCACAAATTCTTTTTTTACATGTTACGTATTTAAAAGAGATTCAATTTTATCAATACAAAGGTAAAAAGGATTTTAAAAATGTGTACAGATTATAACAAACAAATTCATTCGGAGGTTGTTTGCACAAACATATAAGTTCCCTCACCGTTGTGATTCTACAGGAGCGATATATAGGTTCTAGAAATCTAGTACGGGCTAAGGTTACATTCTGGTTCGGACATACAAATAGAACATGCTCCAAAGTCTGATCGCCCCCTGCGCACAGTGTACATAAAGGAGATCCTCCCGGGAGCCATCTCGAGGTAAATGATAATACGGGTAGGATGCCCAATCGAAGCATAGTGATTGTCCTCCTTGCACCATGTGTCAAGGTAAACCCAATATAGGACCGGCTTTGTTTGTATTCTATTGAGTCGGCAAAGGGTTTATAAGTAGCTAGTTTGTTGCAATGTCGAGAGTCCACTTCGTAGCTTAGTTTTGGGGTGAAGCATTTTAGGAACAGTTTTACTTGTGCTGGTGACCAAGTAAGCAGCAATTTAGTGCTAATATTTGCTGTACGAAATGCTTCAATCATGTTCTCTAGAAAAACTTGCTTTTTAGCGTCAGACCCAAAAGTTTCTTTTTTCAGCAATGACCTTAAAGTGTTCTCTTTTGCGTGTAATAAGTTGTAGGCCCACCTAATTACATTTGCAATTGCTACAGCATAGGAGCTTGTGACTGATAGTTCCAATCTCAGTGCTTGAACAGGTACAGCATCTGACACTTTCATGATTTTTCTTAAAATTTTTCCCTCTTTGCGATCCATGAAGGCCCATTGTTTTATGGGGATGTACTCCGTCGCATAGGATAGTACAAGTGGTATTTTTACTCTGTAGATGTTTATCAGTGAGGAAAAATGTCTGTTCCCTGTTGCGCTATAGAGTCTCTGGAGGGCCGCGGCATGTATATCAGATTTCCTTTGTAAATTTTTCAACTGTGTTGTGTTTGTTAAATTTTTTGAAAGGATCCTGCCGAGGAAGGGATAATCCTTGACTTCTTCTATCTTTTCTCCTTCTAAACTCCAGGTATATTTGGCGCTTTGTTTCCTCCCCGAGAAGGCTATCACTTTTGTTTTCTTGATGTTTGGAACTAAATAATTTTCTTTGGAGTAGTTGTGCAGAATATCCAATGATATTTGTAGTCCGAAGGGAGTGAGGTCCAACAACACTATGTCGTCGGCATATAGCAGAGCAATTATGTTTTGATTAGCAATTTTTGGAGGTAGGTTGGAGCCCAATTGCAGGTAGTAACACAAGTCACTTAAGTAGAGGGAGAATAGGATCGGGGCTAAAAGGCACCCTTGCTTTAATCCATTTTCGGTTTTAATTCTTTTCGTATGACCTTTTTCTCCCCCCATTTGGACTTGACACCAGGTATTGGTATGTAAACTTACTATAGATTGTAGCAGTTGTTCGTGTATTCCAAGCCTCCTCAATTTTCTCCATAGTGTTGGTCGGTCTACCCGATCAAACGCCGTAGAGTAATCTATAAATGCTGCGTAAACGACCTGGCTTTTTCGGGTTACATATTTGTCAAGAATGACCTGGATAACTGCAATATTGTCTGTTACCGAATGTTTAGGTCTGAAACCTACTTGAAACATGGGAATCAGGCCTGTTGTGAAAGCCCATTCTTTCAGGCGATGTAATATTTCTGCTGCGAATACTTTTCCCACGGCGTCAGTAAGTGCTATTTGGCGGTAATTACTTGCTTGGGTTTTGCTTCCCTTTTTGTGAATGGGGATGATGATGCTTCCCTGCCATGATTTTGGTACTTGGCCGGTATCTAAAATATAAGTGAAAAGGGGATATAGCAACTGACTCCATTCCTTCGGGGCGACTTGTAATGCTTTGATCGGAATCTGATCCGTGCCAGAAGCACCCGTTGTTCTTGCATTACGTATGTTCAGTTCAACTGATATTGCTGTAGTTTTAATTATTGGGCATTTATCTTTTCCTTTGGTATTAACCTCACTACTTTCAGATGGTATAATTGAGTTTGATTTGTAAAGATCTGTCAGGAAGGTTTCCCAGTCATCTCTCGTAGCTGTTTCACTTTTTCCACTGTCGTAGTTTTTCAACTTTTTTATTTTTTCCTGTCTTGACCCAGAAAAGTTTAAAAACTGCAGTCGAATCAGGCTATTACATATTACTGATTTGTAATCTTTGTTCTTTGCTTTTTGGTGGCTCCTTCTCTTCTCATGTCTGTTTGAAAGTTCCTGACGAGATGCAACAACTGTAGACACTGTCTCTTCATAATTCATTATCAGGTTAGATTCTTTTTTAGGCGGGTTTAAGTAGGTCGCTGAAATCACGTTGTTCATTCCCTCAATGGCTTTTGAGTTCCAGATGATCCATCAGTTTTTATGGTCTACATTGGCATGTCCATTCAAGGAGTCAAATGACCACGGGGCGTGCTCTCAGCAACAGCTCCTATACTCGTGGTAAAGGTGTATTTGAGAAGTAGCTGAGGAAGTTGAAATAGAAGAAGAAACTGGGCAAACAAAGCTAATGATAAAAATCAAAAATAATGAAGGTTCTGTTAGTTCTACTTGTAGTACTGCTGAACTGTATAAGTTAAGTTTTACAGTTTTAAAGATGAAAGATACACGGCAGCTCCTGCCACACGGGCCCCGTTCTAGCCAAACATGAGCCTTGGCCCTCGCAGTGAGGGCTTGAAGGCAGGCGCGCAAAGGCATTGAGCTCAAAGGGTTGTCTGTCTGTGTGTGCGTGTGCCCGGGCTGAGACAGCTTCCCGGGCGAAGACACACACACACACACACAGACAGCTATAGAGATTATCGCAGCCGCACCCGAGTACTTCACAGGTCTTTAAAAGACCATTTACATGTTAACAAGGCTTTGTTTATTTTTTCATGCCTTCATCTCCATTGGTGAAAGGCGACAATGTGTGGATATTTCTTTTCCGATGCAGTGCAGGAGAAAAGTAGTTTGTTTATTTCTATTCACCTTTCCTGACCCCTGCAGCTGCTTATCACATCGGGCTGTGACACAAAGTTTGACTAATGGAGTAGCAGGTAAGAGGATGTGTTACTATTTGTTTTTCTTTTTTAAATCTACACAGGCCCAGCAGGACACATACTTCTATCGCCCTCACTCATCTATCTATCTATCTATCTATCTATCTATCTATCTATCTATCTATCTATCTATCTATCTATCTATCTATCTATCTATCTATCCAACTATCTATTGCCCTCTATCTATCTATCTATCTATCTATCTATCTATCTATCTATCTATCTATCTATCTATCTATCCAACTATCTATTGCCCTCTATCTATCTATCTATCTATCTATCTATCTATCTATCTATCTATCGCCCTCCCTCTATCTATCGCCCTCCCTCTATCTATCTATCGCCCTCACTCTATCTATCTATCGCACTCTATCTATCTATCGCATCACCACAGCATCACTGAACTTCACAGCATCACTCGTCGCCACCACAACATCACTCAGTGCCACCACAGCATCAATCTTTGCAACCATTCAACAACAACTGGTTCAAATATGGTCTCTCAATGTTTCAAGCTTTATTACAAATGTCACAAAAAGATGTTAATATTTCACTTTTGTTCTTGGATTTTCGTCACAATAAAATACACTGAACATAATCTTCACAAAAGTTAGTTACAAAGGTTTAAGCTATTGCCCTTATAAATTACAAAAACTTTTATTTAAGTATTAATTATTAAAAAAAAATTAAAAGCCATTGTTATTTGTAATATCAATACATCTGAGTCACGTAAATACAACACATATTGCATTACAAATGCTATAGGTGTCACATTTGCAAAAGTTATAACTATTGGCATTGTAAATGACTAAGCTATTAATTTCGCTATTTTCAAAACCAACACATAAATAAAAAAATTGCCATTTACAATACCAATAGCCCAAACTTTCCTAATGTGAGACCTATTGCATTGTAAATGCTTGTTTTTAATATTTTATTTCATCCCCCCCTCTGCCCTTTCACCCCCGTTAACTAGCAGCCTCCACTAAGCAGCATGCCTGCACCGAGGGTCTAGCCAGCACCAGCAGCAAAATAGCTGAAGCAGACCAGCCCAGACAGGTGGAAATAAGTGAAAAGAAATCGCTCAAATGTTATGTTCTTATGTGAGAATATTCATATGTGTGAAAATATGTAAGTAGAAGCATGTGTGTGTGTAAGGCTTTGAATGAATGTGAGTGGGGGTAACATGAAGAGTGAGTGAGAATAGGAGTGACAGTGAGAGTGACTATCAGAGAGAATGAGTTCATCAGAGTGAGTGAGAAGTGAGAGGGAAGGAGAATGAGATACTGAGTCCATGAGAGTAAGAGAGAGTAAGAGTTGGTGCACGCGAGTAAGCAAGACATTGTGTGAGAATGAATGAGTGAGAATTAGTGTGAGAGAGTGAGTTTGTTGGTGGGAGCGTGAGCGAGAAGGAGAGTGATTGTGACTGAGAATGAGTATGAGTGAGTTAATGTAAGTGAGCATGAGTATGGATGTGTGTGTTTGTGTCACATTTGGAAGTCAGAGCCTGGCCCTGGCATACTGGAGGTAATTTTTAGTTTATGGGGGAACCTGTTGCAAGATTATGGTGGTGGTTCAATCATGCTGAAGTTAATTATATGCAATAGGGAAGAGGACCATGGCATATAGTGGTGGTGTGGGAGGTGGTTAATCATGACAAAATGCTGTACCTAACATAGTAGATGCAAATTTTGACTCATATGTCACCAAAGGAATATGGATGACATCAACAGCAAAATTCTGGCGCCAGCATATAACATGTCATTCCTGCCATAAGGGGGTGTCAGTGGTATATAGGATCCACCCACAACAAAAGCAAGCCATAACACACCGGTGATAGTCCTTAATATATTGTACACAAAACACATTTTGAAAAAAATATGGTCAGCCCCTGCGGACCACAGGGCTTAATTGGGCTGGCATACCAACAAAGTACTTGGATGTTTCATGAGTGCCATTTCATAGTCTATGGCTTTCCACCAAATCTATGTTAAAACTGTGATTTGAATAGCACTATTTGATCAAATTGGTGGGAACCCCGAACCCTCTTACATGAAGTCATGAAATGTATTATTCCACTCCATTTTCAACAAGCATTAGAAAAATCAATAGGTCTCGCATTTGCGAGAGTTTAAGCTATTAGCATTGTAAATGCATTGTTTTTTACCCATGAGTTATTGAGTGGAGTGGATGTAGGTAGTGTGGAGTGGAAGTATATGGGCTGGTTTGAAATTGTTAGTTGTGCATTTGTGTAGTGGAATTATGTGGCATGGTGTGCAGTGGGATTATGTGGATAGTAATTATATGGTAATTGTGTGTAATGGAATTGTGTGTAGTGGGATTGTGTGTTATGGAGTATAATTATGTGGAATTGTATTTTGAGTTGTGCAGAGGTATGCAGTGGAGTTTAATTATGTATTGTGTCACTGAATTTTGTTGCATAATGTGGAAATCTGTGGTAGGGATTGGATGTATGTGGTGTGTAATTGTGTTGCTGTGTTGAAGTATGTGGTTTGGTGTTGAATTATGTGGTGTTGAATTACGAACTCAGACCTGTAGGTGATCTACAGAAGAGTGGCAGGAGAAGAGTTATCTCTACAGATTTACTGTAATGAGGCATGGTGTTGGTCCGTTATAGCTGAGATGGGGGATAGAAGCACACACTGTGTAAAAAGGATGGATGTAAGGACTCCCCACAAGAAACATCACAGATTTGTTGGACAGACACATATCTTCACATGCAAGTTACATGAGAGGGAGGAGAGCAAGGCACCCCAGAATGTGTGCCGTAAAGGAACTCCCCAGCAGCTGGTGCACTTGACAGAGTTGTGAGGTAGATGGACACTTGTATGGCTTTATGAAGGGGTTGGTACTAGAAGATTATCAGAAGTAGTAGGAGGCCTCGGGCACCCCCTTCAAGCACTATAAAGCGGTAGTAAAGCAGACTCACCACTGCCTGCTCATCACAGAGGGCTACTGCAGGAGTCATTACTCATTCATTCATAAAACTTTATTCGGTTTTACAGAGTGAAAACCATAAAAGTCACAGTAAAAATACACATCTCATAAAAGAAGTACATAAAAAAGTTTACAATTCATAGCAGGTATAGAAAATGTATTTCTAAGCTAAAATAGAAAACACACACAAGGGACATACCTTAAGACTATAGGTGCCTCCTTCCCCTTAAATAGCTGCTATTCCAGACAGGACTTTGTTCTCACCAAAGATATCAGATAGCCTATCATAAACATTATGCAGTCTGGTTTCAATAGCTGCAGATACAAAAGTGCTGGGCGGACCTGAATAAAATTGAGCCTCTTTAAAGGGGGGTGGGGGAGTAAAAAATGTCTCAGCGGTGCTTCATAAAATTTGCAGAGGAACATAAAGTGTAGCAGGTCATGTGGAGACAAGTAGTCGCAGCCACAGGGTGTGAACAACTGTCCTCTGCTTCACCCTTTCGGAACGGCAATTAAAAGATAGAAAAAGTCGAGGCGAAACCTGGACTATAAAAACCACTCGTAGGTGCTCAGTGTTCCCAAAAGGTAAGGCTCAGTCAGTGGATGGGTTTTTAAGGTCAAATATTTACGGGCACTTGGTTTACATGATTCCTGTTTATCTCTTTCTTACTTCCTGGTACAGATAAATGCTTTTTTGACCAGTTCCACATCCTTTTTTGTTATAGTTGAGGGTTTTAGAAAGAGTTCAGGGCTACCCATCTCTGTAAAGCGACCTCTGACATACTTCAGCCATGGAATTCTGGACATATGTTCCACGGTGATACAATCCGCTATGATCAGCTGGGGAAGCTTTAGCTCCTTGTTTGGCCAACATTTGAGCCAAAACACCAAGGGACGCAGGGCCAGAGTATCGCATAAAAAAGGAACCCCTAGTTCTTCATGGGCTATTAGGTTCGATAAACCGGTTGGCACTCCGAGCAGGCGCTTTGAAAAGTTATTCTCTGCACCTGCACGACTAGTCCGGTTGCAAGAGAAGGAGAAGCCGACCACCCAGTGTGCTCGCCAGGAAAAAAAAGCCAACCACCCAGTCTGGTTGCAAAGAAGGTAAAGCCGACCACCCGGTCTGTTCGCAAAGAAGAGAAAGCCGACCACCCGGTCTGGTCGCAAGGAAGGTAAAGCCGACCACCCAGTCTGGTCACAAAGAAGAGAAAGCCGGCCACCCGGTCTGGTCGCAAGGAAGGTAAAGCCGACCACCCAGTCTGGTCGCAAAGAAGAGAAAGCTGGCCACCCGGTCTGGTTGCAAGGAAGATAAAGCCAGATGATCGCCCGTGAAGAAAACAAGGATCCGCCCATCAAGATGGTCGCCTGCAATGAGAGACCTGGCAGGAGGTCTGATCAAAGGGAAGTAGAAGTCCGTGGAGTAGATCTCTGGAAGAGGACCCCCAAGGGCTCCATGAGGACCTGAAGAAGACGGACGCAACACCCATCAAGAACCAGAAGTAAAACAGTCAGAGGAAGAAGGTTGCGGTGACCGGTCCAGTCACAGAGTGGAAAGAAGACAGTGTCGTAGAGCCAGGACAAGACCAAAGGGAAACAGGCGGAGTGCACGCGGCTCAGAGAAGCCTGGTCAGGAATACAAGAGCAGCAAGATGACCGGACCGCGTCTCGAGGAAGAAAAGAATGGCATGGTGCCACCAGAAACAACAGCGTCCAGGAAGATGTGAAGAGGTGTGGCAATCCAACACACACCAGAAGAGAAGGTGACACGCGCCACAACTTCGAGTACAAGGACATACATGTCCAGGGGAACATCGGTAGCAACAGGAGAAGGACAGGCATCTACTTACAAGTCCTCTGACAACCTGTCGGCTGCAGGAATGAATAGGCTGGACCATTGGCAACACCCACCTTTGGGATTGAGCAGAAGTCTGGAAAGGGAGAGCGCTCAGACGTCCGGCAGAAAGAGAACTGACCACTCCACACCAGCCCGTGGATATCCAAGGGACAAAGGCCTCAGGGACACTGGTGGCAGAGGGTCCTGACAAGAGAGATGGATCCATCGCTGTCTACCCTGTACATCCCAGGAAGAAGACGAACTTGTGCACAAAGGCAGGAGTCAACAGCCACCCTCCAGGTGGAGCTACGTACTTTGAGGTAGTACTCTCATCGTCTCCTCCATTCACACGCAGACTGTGGAGTGAGAGCAACGCTGCGGAGAACACTCGGCCCAGTGGAAACCTGATGAAGAGGGCCTCTGGGATATCTCGTGGCAGGGGAACACCCGCGAGAGGGGCGTCCTAGTGAGAAGGATGTCTTTCAACTACTCCCTCCTTTGCAAAGAGAAGCTACGCTGCCGATACTAAAGAAACCAAGACTGAATGGTAGAAAACAACATCCATCAAATCTACAATCCTGACGTCTGTCTGTCGTCACCACAAGAGCAAGGCTGAAAGTCCAGAAAGAACACATCCACTTGAGCGCCAGGGCGTTTTTCCCATGTGAACTAGTAGTTCCAGCTGCAAGTTTTCACCGTCGTCATCCATCAAGCAGCTGAAGAGACTTTTGTAAAATTGTGACAATAGTATATTGTGTGTTTATTTTCTACCGCAGGTTCGGACTTTTGTTCCTTTTAATTTTTATTAAAGTTTTGGAGGAATGTAGTGTCCTGCTAGACATGTTCTAGTCTTTCTGTAATGTGTAACCCTCACTATACACCCACCCACCACCGGCGCCACGAGTCAGGTGACCGGTCAATAAAGGGGGCCGAGCGCACGTGCTCGTGGCCCATTAACCAGCCCACTCTTCTGGTGTCCGAGTCTAATTCCTTTACCTAATGCGGGCCTAAGGCCCAACACTACATGCAGCTCTCTTGGGCCTCTCGGCCCCTTCTTGAGTCATGTCCAGAGCACTTTCCCTTCAAAAGATTTATGGAATATATACTTGCTCTTTGAATGCTCTCCTTATGTGAAAGATATGATTAAGATTTACAGGCCTATTTAGAAGCAAGAATGCTCTTCAAATGAAAAGGGAAGCAAATACCAGTGCTGAATCTGAGCACACACCCAGAGTGAAACATGGACAGGAAAGAAATAAAAAAAGAGCCCCCCCAAAGAACACATGAAAAACCAAAGTGTAATTATGCAGTACTTAATCCCTACTTTCTAGGAGGTGCGAAAGGGAAAAAGGAGGGACAAAGAGGCAGGACTGGCCACTAGCAAGCAAGGAATTTTAAAGGACACTGAAACAAACAAATGAAATGCCTTTAAGCCCAAAACAGAAGCTTAAGTATATACAAGAGGTCTCGAATACTCAGCCTAAAAATGAGTCGCTGACACTGTTTGGACCTCTGCTGTATTACAAAATCAAACTTTAATCATTTGAATAATGCTTTTTTTGTAAGGTTCTCTAGTGTCTCCTTCCTGCCACTATGTAAAGAAAACATACAGCCAGGCGTTATTACAAGGCTACTCTGACGTATGATTGACTGGCTGTGAGTATTTCATATCTTGTAATTGTTCCGTATGCTGAAGTCTGCTGTCCCCGCCAGCTTGCTTGTAAAATGTAAAAATCGATCTCACTCTGAGAAGGAGGTTGGTGTTGGTTTGTAGATGAATTCCAGAAAAAAATTAAGGCACAGTCAATATCACAGCACTTTTTTCTTCCTCATCACGGTTATTGCACAGTCCTATCTTTCCTTCTCTGCTGGTCTTTATTTTTCTGATGGATTCTCACCATCTTTGATCATGCTGGAAGCGAGGTCCCTTGTCTGCAGCTGTGAGTCATTGATTCTGATTGGGTTTCTTGGTTTATTCTTTATGGTTGGTATCTTTTGGGGTTGTTCTGCTTGGGTAAATTGTCACTTTGTTAGGATAGGACACGGAAGACAGAGGTAGTGTCCTGATTTGTTTCCAGTAGTCTTCATTACTCTGAATCCTAGTTTTCATCCAGGCATTGCCATCGCTGCCCTTTTTGGGTCAACCACAGTGGCACTTCCTCCATGAGAGTGGAGGAGCGTCGCCCCACCCTACACTGCTGTGCAAAAAGCGTGATAAAATGACTTTATTACTGTTGTATTTTTGCCTCTCTGCCAGCAAATGGTGTGTGAGCAGGGCGGAGCCATCGTGTCACTGCTGACAATTTTTGGCCACAGTGAGTTGAGGAGTGGCCACTTAAGTTTGAAGTGCATATTTCATTTTGGCTGGCTGCCTTGCTACGGCCAAACTAACATGCGCAACTCAAACCTCTACAAGCCAGCTGTCTTGGACAGCTGGGATGGGGAGCAGGTGCAGGATCGCCTATCACAATGCTTCACTCATGCTGCTTAAAAGCATGAGTAACACAATAAACATAAGGGAAGCCCCCTCAGTACTGATAACATTAAACTAGTCCCACACAGACAGCATCACAAATAAGTCACTTTTTTGGTATTTTATTTTCAGAAAATATAAATATCATTATTTCATATATTCGATAGTCAATAGTTTTTCAATAAATATTTCATACATAAAATTCATAAAATTACAAAGAATCCGGATCCAATTTGTGAGAGTCAAAACTCAGACGAAGCAGTGAAAAATTGTGGTACATGTCTCAACAACAGAGAGTACAGAAAAATACAAAAAATTGTACTATATACACACAAAAACCACAAAAAATCAGAAAAAATACAATTCACAAAACATGACAAACATCATAAACATACAAAGCCACAACAAATTATGCTGATGCGCGTTTCGGAATTTTCATGTACCATCCTTCCTCAGGGGGCTGATGATGAATTGACAAATATAGTTAGGCCTGATATATTTAACTTTTCACAAGGCAATACATATTTGAAGTAAGAGCTTCATCACTCCAGTCTGTGGGAACAATATAACATCAAGCAATAATTAAAGAACCTAATCAAGAATTTATTAAAAATACCATAAAAGCAAAAATATCACTGAGAGCTGGAAACCACTGAATAGTGTATCTGGTCAGAAAGGTGTGTACCACACAAGAAAAATGAATGAACCATAGGAACAATAGATAATAGATGAGCACAATAGAGAAGACCACCTACTGTGCACATAAGTTGTTAAAGTGAGAGCAACCTTATACCCCAACTTGTTATCATACATATGTACTATACTTAGGGCTGGACATGAATAGCATTCCAATAGAGAAAATCCAGAACACAAGACCTAATCTTGGTTTAGGAACATAGAATAACGTTAACCGAATGCGGTGTGCAGAGTCCTGTATTAAGAACAAAAACTAAACATAAGCAACATATGCAGGGTTACTCAAAGAGACTCAACACATATAAACGATAAGTCTGCTAAGTACCTCCTAAAGGAGCCAAACAAACTCTGCGGGTATAGGAACCAAACATTCTCTGCAGGAATCGCTTCTTTAAGATATTCCAAAGACCAAATAGGACTGCCAGCTAAAGCCAAATTAGAGCATAGAGTCAAAAAAGTCCTATCTGGGCTGAAGATGTAAGTAATACCAGGACTCTCAGTGTGTACAAAAATATACTCATTGCAATAGATATGGATGTCGAAATAAGAAAGGAGAGCCTCCTGTAAATACCGAGGATAGATGACACCGTCTACAGCTTGGACTAAAATGTAGAACATACACGAAATAATAAACGGACTGCCCATTCAAGCTAATCAAAAGCCCATTCTCAGAGCATACTACATGATCATGGAACTTACTTCCGGGTGTTTAAAATTGCCAAACATCCGATATAATATGGTGATCCCTCTTGTCCAGCAGCAAACAGGAGCGGATTGCTCAATAATCTGTAGGATAGAGTAGCTAAAACCAAAAGTATGTTATAATTAAGAAATAAACAATAAACTATTGTCTATAGGCGATGCTCGGTACGACAACCAATTAATAACCCCCAGGGGGAGATACCAGATAAAGATAACAGGGCAACAGGTGATAACCAAAAGGCTCCCCAGTGTCTGACCTAGTCTTCAGACAAGGATAATAAGGAGAGAATGAAAACTCCTCTCTAGTCACGGGATAACAAAAGTGTAGACTCCTTCGCCCAAGAAAGTACCCCCAGATGAAACAGAGGATATCGCTCAAGAGAAGGTGGTCCTTCTATGGACGAGGATATATACAGCTCGACAAAAAGGGGAGACATGCAGAGTCTAATCAGGAATCCAACACACAAAATACACATTCCTTACACGTTCTAGTCCCTAGAATGCTGCACTTACATGTGGGGGAAAGATTTCCCTCGACGAGCAGGGTAGTACTAGTGCAGTCTCAATTGCACCCAATATGTAAAATACGGATCTAAAACAAATCCATGATACAAAATGAATACAAAAAACAGGAAAAATCAAAAACTAAAACAAGTAATAAAGCATAAAAGGAAAAACAATTGGGCAAGACTCTCCCAGGACACACATCCATTTGTGGTCCAGAATCAGAAAAGGGTAAAGAATCAGAGAAAAACAGCGAGGATCATGCTCCTAATGTGCAACATAATTTTCAGAATAATAATACCCCAGGGGGAGATGTCATACAATGGCATTCTCCCATGGGAGATGTTCATTAAGACCTGTCTTCATTGTCTGAAGGGTGTAAATCCAGAAGGCTTCCCTTTTCAATCTAAGGGCGTCAGTATTTCCATCCTTGGGTGTGTGAACGTCCTCGTCCATAGTAGGACCTCCTTCTCTTGAGCTATATCCTCTGTTTCATCTGGGGGTACTTTCTTGGGCGAAGGAGTCTTCATTTTTGTTATCCCGTGACTAGAGAGGAGTTTTCATTCTCTCCTTATTATCCTTGTCTGAAGACTAGGTCAGACACTGGGGAGCCTTGTGGTTATCACCTGTTGCCCAAATATCTTTATCGGGTATCACCCCCGGGGGTTGTTAATTAGTTGTGGTACCGAGCATTGCCTATAGACAATTGCTTATTGTTTATTTCTTATTTATAATATACTTTTGGTTTTGGCTACTCTATCCTACAGATTATTGAGCAATCCGCTCCTGTTTGCTGCTGGGCAAGAGGGATCACCATATTATATCGGATGTTCAGCAATTTTAAACACCCGGAAGTAAGTTCCTGTGATCATGTAGTATGCCCTGAGAATGGGCTTTTGAATAGCTTGAATGGGCAGTCAGTTTATTATTTCTTGTATATTCTACATTTTAGTCCATGCTGTAAACAGTGTTTCTTATTTCAACATCCATATCTATTGCAGTGAGTATATTTTTGTACACTCTGAGAGTCCTGATAATACTTACATCATCAGCCCAGATAGGACTTTTTTGACTCTATGCTCTGATTTGGCGTTAGCTGGCAGTCCTAGTTGGTCTTTGGAATATCTTAAAGAAGCGATTCCCGCAGAGAATGTTTGGTTCCTATACCAGCAGAGGTTGTTTGGCCCCTTGATGAGGTACTTAGCAGACTTGGCCAGACTTATCGTTTATATGTGCTGAGTCTCTTTGAGTAACCCTGCATATGTTGCTTATGCTTATTTTTGTTCTTAATATAGGACTCTGCACACCGCATACGGTTAACGTCATTCTATGTTCCTAAACCAAGATTAGGTCTTGTGTTCTGGATTTTCTCTATTGGAATGCTATTCATGTCCAGCCAATATGTATAGTACATATGTATGATAACAAATTGGGGTATATTTTGCTCTCACTTTAACAACTTCTGTGCACACTAGGTGGTCTCCTCTATTGCGCTCATCTATTATCTAGTGTTCCTATGGTTCATTCATTTTTCTTGTGTGGTACACACCTTTCTGACCAGATACACTATTCTGTGGTTTCCAGCCCTCAGTGATATTTTTGCACTTATGGTATTTTTAATAAATTATTGATTAGGTTCTTTCAATTATTTCTTGATGTTATATTGTTCCCACAGACTGGAGTGAAGAAGCTCTTACTTCAAATATGTATTGCCTTGTAAAAGTTAAATATATCAGGCCTAACTATATTTGTCTATTCATCATCAGCGCCCTGAGGAAGGAGGGTACATGAGAATTCCGAAACGCACGTCGGCGCAATTTGTTGTGGCTTTGTTTGTTTATGATGTTTGTTATGTTTTTGTGAATTGTATTTTTTCATATTTTTTGTGGTTTTTGTATTTATATAGTATTATTTTTTTGTATTTTTCTGTACTCCCTGTTTATTGAAAAACTATTGACTATCAATTATATGAAATAATGATATATATATTTTCTGATAATAAAATAAGAAAGAAAACGACTTATTTGTGATGCTGTCTGTGTGGGACTGGTTTAATGTTATCAGTACTGAGGGGGCTTCCTCTTATGTTTATTGTGTTGCTGTTTCCCTGAATTTGCCCCCTGAGATTTGCCTTTCAAGGTCCCTCTTTTGTTTTTTATAAGCTTAAAAGCATGAGAACAGCATCTTGATTGGATGAGCGAATTGACTGTGGGTACGAGTTCGAAGGACGTGCTGCAGAACATCGAGGTTGTGCGTGGAGAACATCGAGTAGCAGTGTAAGGCGAGTGAATGTTTTTTTTGTTGTTGTAAAATGGTTTTTGGTGCCCCTCCAAAGTAATATGCCACCAACAACCACTGGTCAACCACAGGGGAAATTAAGTTGCTTGATATTCAGAATATCTTTTAGGCACAGTATCTATTTATAATTCCCAGTAAGGGGAAGTGCTGGGGTTCAGAACTAGGGGTATTTGTTTTGAAAAAAGGTTTTTCCAGGGGTAGACTAGGTAAATACTATCTGTTGCAGGAGGTAAACCTTGAATTGCAATGACTTTAACAAAGGGAGACAGACGAGGACATAATCAGTGGAGAGAACATGCTTTAGTTCATGTTATGAAACACAAACCTGAAAGAGTCGGAACTGACTGCGCAATATTCCTCACCGATTTTCTAAATTATTACAAATATTAGTTTTATATATATTCTACTAGTACACACCAGTGGCGACTCTATAAGTGAATTGAGGGAGGTGGGTGAACACAGGCCGCCGATAAAACTGTTGGGGCAATCTACGAAAACTACATGTGTGTGGGGGGGTGTGCGAGCACGTATGTGTGTGTGTGTTTATATATTTCGATTTACAAACATACAAAATCAAATGTATACATTTTAAGTAAACATTGCTTCCAATGAACAGTAATTTGACGAATTAATGTGTGTGGCAAGGTGCAATGTCTGGTTTTTCTGTGTCGCCTCCTGGCACATTCAGCAGCTGTGATGGAGGGGCACGGGGTGTCAGGACAAATGGAGATGGCACAGCCCCTTTCTTATGCCCCTCTAGATTGGTTTGTACATGTTAACCTTATTTAATGCTGCATGCCCTTCTTCACTGTATGATGACGAAGGCATAAAACCAAAATACTTTGAAATCCTTTCACACATTCACATTTTGCCAATTCTACAAAGGCCAGATATTATCACCAATAGCTGCATCGTACAACTTGCAAACAATGGTGACAGTTGCATGCATTACCTGCTGTGTGGTATTATTTGACACTTTAACGACTATTTCCTTCTGCAGATCGTTTCCTCTGGAATCAGACAATGCTAAGTTTTTTACTTCCAACTCAAACCTGAGATCCTAATAAGGAAAAGAAAATAATCTTATTTTATGATGTTCAATATAAGGCTTCTTCAGAACTAATGGAAAACGTACATTCCAGAGGAAACACAACAAATTAATAAAAATAATTTTTCCATGTTTCAACTTCGAACTGAACAAACAAAACATAGAACAGTACACAAATTAGTATGGAATTAATCTACAAAATATTTGTAAACGAGTTTCTCAAGGTTGACAATCTTAATAAACAGGTTAACAATTGTTCCATATTTACTTACGTGCGTTACTGTTTTCACAGATCATGAAAGATGGTGAAATGTGTTGTATTTCTCAAAACTGCTCCGAGAGTACAAATATGAATGGAAATTTGCCTAACAATGTGACACTAAGTTTCAGTTCTATTAAGGACATGGAGGTGAAGATTATGCTTTATTCTTCCTTCGCTTTAATAACATTTTTTCAACAGCATCCAAGTTTTACATTCCAGAAAAAACACTCTTTCCCATACACACTAGGGAAACCTCCACTTTTGTGGAGTCCTTCTTTAATGTCCATGGCACAGGATTACATATGGTCCTTCCTCACTGCGTGGCCCTTAGTGTGAGTCATGTCATCTGATTCACAATACGAGTCCTCTTTCAACCCATCATCCCCTGCAAAGACACAGCATGACAGAACAATGCGAACTGAAAACACACAAACATGTGACAACTAAGCACATTTCTATTGCACAGAGATTATGAGAACCATGCATCATTGTAATCTGTCACAGGAAACTGAGTGAAAACAGCCTTACCTACCATGATAAAAGAAGGGTCCCCATAAAGATGATCGCCGGGTGGGATAATCCTCACCTCTATGTTCTTAATAGAACTGAAACGTACCTTCCCATTGTTAGGCAAATTTCTATTATATGTCATGACTGGAGGTGAGGATTATGCTAGTTCAAAGCTTACTTACCACTAACACTGCCACCTCCACCGCTGGCTTAAAATAGAATCTCTTAAATGTGGAGTTTGAGGACCAGTCAGCTGCGCGCAGCAAATCCTCCAAGCAAGCCCCAGGCAAAAGGCCTTTGAATCCATAGCCCCTCTAGTGGAGTCCACTCTGAACTGCTTAGTGTCAAAACCTGCCTCTTGCATGACCCAATGAACCAACCTAGCTATGGTGGGAGATGACACAGCCATATGCAGCTTTCTCAACGCAATGAGTAGCTTTCTTTCACGTGAATGGCGGAACGCCTGGGTCAAATCTTCATATGCCTTTAGGTAACATCCCACGCAAAGCTTGGGGGAATCTGGGAATTCTGGGTATGTGATCGTATGTTTGTTGAAACTAGTGTGGCGGGAAACCATAAAGAGTGTTCTTCCTGGGGAACACCCTCTCAGAGATGTCTAAGGCTCTCACATACGAGACCCGTCTACACAAGAGGAGCAGCTCCAGGAAAATGGCAAGGATGGAGGTGAGAAGACCCACCAGATGAACAATTTGCTGAAGGGAAGTTTGCGGCCAGGCCAGTGTCTGGCACAATTCGTGCCATATCTTGGCCCTCTGTCGGGAAGGAAGGGTCAAGGAAGCTGTCGCGGAGTTCACTAAAAGCCTCAAGAAGTTCACCCTCGGAGAGGGTGAGAGGCTGGACTTTTTGATTACAAAACCCAGGCCCTGAAGGAGGTTCACCGAGGTTTGGAGCTGCGCCACCAACTTCTTGGGGCATTGAGTCATGAGCAATATGTCATCTAAGTACACGATCAAGAGGATGCCCTGCACCCTGAGGAATTTAATCTCCGGTTGCAGCACCTTGGTGAAGCACCACAGTGCTCACAACACACCAAAAGGGAGAGTGGCAAACTCGAAGATCTGGCAGCACCACCTGAACTGCAAAAACCTGTGGTGTAGTGGAAAAATTGGAATTGACAAATAGGCATTCTTCATGTCAAGACGCACCGTCCCATCCGCTGGGAGGAGGATGTCCCTGAGGAGGTGGATTTCCTTCATCTTGAAGTAGCGGTATACCAGCCATTCATTGAAATCCCAGAGATTGATGACTGGGCGGCGGCCACCGTCAGATTTGTCGTAAAAAAAGATGATGCTTAGGAAGCCCTCTGGATGGAAGACCGAGGGACAGATAGCCCCTTTGCGTAGAAGCACTGAAACCTAGTCATTGATAAGAGCTGCATTGTGCGCAGGGAAACAAATGAGGCGGGGATGCACAACCTAGGGAGGCGGTCATAGAACTCTTATCTGTAAGCTCTGCACCCTCTGCAAAACCCATGCATCTAAGGTGATGGAGGCCCAAGCCATAGAAAACATTGCCAAGTGCCCCCCACCCCCCCACCCCGGAACTAATCAGAGGGAAGAACACTCACCTTTGGAAGTGGCACCTCCAGCTAGTCCGCTGTATACAACACGACCTCTGCGCGCTGGCCCCGGGTGGGGTAAAAGTTGATGAAGCACACACTAGTTTGGGACTGGCTGTACTCGGAGCCTTGTCCCTTTAGGGGGGGGGTGGGTATGAAGAGCTGATGGCAGAGGGGCCCCTGCCTCTGCTGGCCCCTTGGAAAACCAGAGGGGTGAAGATTATTGTAACGCTGGACTGAGTCTTATCTAGTAAGGTAAAGACTGCCACGAATTTCCCTAGCTCTTTGACGAAGGTGTCCCCAAGGAGACCTCCCTGCACCACCGCCCATGCCTTCGAGGAGGCTTGATCACCTAACTTGGGGTCGAGCTTGATAAGCAAGGAGTGGAGGCTCTTTTTCGAGAGCGCACAGTTGGCATTGCCCATAAAACTGATAGAGCGATGTGCCAAGTTTGAGAGCACCTCTGGGGAAATTAGGGCTCCTGTCACCTTAGCTTCCTCTGCGATACCTAAGATCTTGGTCATGGGGCCTATTGCTTCCAGAAGCTTATCCTGAGGCTACTTCGGGCTTCTTTCTCCAAAGGTTTGCAGAGGTGAACAGTGACAAACTTTGCCACTTTGTCATCGGGGGCCCACACCACTAAACCCAGGTGAATAATGTCATCGAGGTCCAGCATGTCAGACTTGCCCACCCTGGGGGAAGGCACTGGATCGGGAGCTAGGGCCTTGATGATCTGGCCTTGTTATCTGAATCCCCGGGAGAGTCATAGTGCTTTGGTTCGGGGGTGTTGGGGGTTAGGGCTCGGGGGAGGTGGCAGGCTCTGGGGAGTGGGTTCCTGCTGGGCAGATTTTGCCAGGAATGCTCGTTTACGGTGTGCGAAAGCGTCCCTGTCCAGCCCCTCCTTGCACCTCTTCTTCAAGGGAGAGGCATCCTTTGGGGCATCCCCCGGGGGTGGGGGGGGGGGGCTAGGGCCTCAGTGGGGCATATACTTAGGCAATCTTGGCACACTCTTGTGCAATCCTGTCAGACAGGCACAGTTCCATGGGGCCTACTAAATCATTAACAACCCTGTAGATGGAGGAGTCAACTGCCTCATAGAAATCTTCATTCCATTGCAGATACGCAAGAGAATCCTCATCCTCATACGTTTCACCAGACACCTCCATTATAACGAGGTGCAACAGTAAAGAAAGGCCTTGGAGGTGACAGGATGGGTGTTCAAACTACGGCCCAGGCAGTCTTGCAGGAGCTATAGTTAGACTGCAGCACATGCTCATGTGCAATATGGGGCTGGGGAGACCCAGACAATATGGGTGGCCAGAGGAACACAGTTGGGAGGCACGATCCCTTGGCACACTACCACCCGTCACTGTCACTCGGGCTCTGCTGCCGGGATGTGCCTAAATATAAAAAAACTGATGTGGTGCGATACGGCCCGTACGGGTGACAGCGCTAGAGTGCTTGCAAATAATGACCGCTGTGGTGTTTTAGGAACAAGTGCGGGGAGTACAGACCCTAAACCAGGAGTCACTTTTGGCACCGGGGACAAGGCTCAGCAGATCGAGGCTCCGGCAACGCGGTCTCCTCCTGCTGTGAGGAGGAGATGAGACGCGCGGTCAGTAGCCAGCGAGGTGTGCAGAGCAGTGCTGTGTAGCGGCTGAGGCACACACTACATGTGTTGGAAAATTGGCCTGGCCGCATGAAAAGTGCAAAAGCAAAGGATAAACCTTCAAGAAAAGGACAAAAGCCACACATTACCATCATAGGCGAAATAATTAGCAAACCCCTTAAAATCGATAAGAATTAAGACAGAAAAACACCCTGAAACCCCGAGACAACAAAGAAAAGTCCCGAAAGACAGGATGAGCAGTGAAGAAAGAGGGGGTCCAAGCAGGGAGGAAGAACTATATGTGATCCTTTGCCATGGACATTAAAGAAGGACTGTGAAAATATGGAGGTTTTCCTAGTGTTTGTGGGTAAGTGTTTTTTCTGGAATGTAAAAAATGGCTGCTGTTGAATTTTTTTTATTAAAGCAAAAGCGAAGGAAGTTTAAAGCATAATCCTCTCCTCCAGTCCTAACATAGAACCTTAATTTAATTTAAAAACCATTTTAATTCCGCTCACTGATACATACACTCTTGCAGAGTGATTACAAAGAAATCAAGTTTCAAAATACGTGAATCTTCCGTCAGTGACTAGCCTACTTTCAAAGTGGGCATCAGTGGTGGCTGGTAGGGAACAGTGGCGGGGGGTGTGGGAGGGTGTGGGGGTTAGGGAAAAAAAGAAAAGAAAACTTACCTGCTGGTTGCCAGCCACCACCTCTCCTCCAACGCAGGAACCAGGAAGCACACAAGCTCCAAAACTCCTCTAGCCAATCACAACTCTGCATTACAGCAGCGTTGTGATTAGTCTTTGTGATTAGTAAAGCTTTTGCGCCAGGCACACACAGCAGCAACACACTAGGCAGACTACAAAAGAAACTCCACACAAGGTTATAAAAATAGCCTTTGCATTATCCAGAACACATTAGAAATATAATTACACATATACACTGTGCCAACTGGTACAAGGCAATATCCTGAAGTTCGTCCGCTTGATAACGCGACCGTCGCGTTATCAAGAGGACGAACTTCAGGATACTCCGGATCGTGGATGTAGCGCTTCACCTTGCTACACGACCACATCTAGTTCTTGTAGTGATTCCCTATCTTCCTATCTACTGACTGACATACAATCAGGATATTTGAGTTTTGACAAATATACTTTGAATAATTGTTGGATCCACATCATCACCCTTAGTAGAGATACATTGTGATCATGCAATTCGACTACACCATAACTTTACCGTGGTTGACAATTGAGAGAGTCTGTGTACGATTACCTTTTTTGCTAGGTTTTTACATTCTCCTTCAAACGACAATTAAGATTGGTGCACCGGGGCACGATTATTGCTCGGGTCTGGGACGATTTATTTATTTTGCGCCTTACCGCCATTCCTCAACTTGTAATATTCTATTCATCCATCGAGCCTTGAGAAAGTCTTGGTACGGACTGGGTACAGACGTTGGCTGTTCCTTCTAATATTTATGAATAAATGAAATAACATACTCAAAAGGACTTTGACTTGACCATCTTGTCTCAAAGAAAATATTGTTGATGAAATGTGCAACGTTATGATTACTTGGAACGTAAAATTGTTATGATTAACAGATCATTTTTGACATTGGCTATAGGATAGTGCTTAACTGACCCCACTGTGTATTGTTGTTTTTGCTGATCTTTTAGATCTGCTTCTAGTCACCCTTGGTAGTGAGTGACGGTGGTCTCCTTAGCACTCCGACTAGATTTAGGATATCCCCAATAACTGTTTGTCCCAAACTACTACTTCATTCAACTCGCATGTGAAGGTGTGGTTACTCTCTTTTAGGGA
The DNA here is from genome assembly GCF_964263255.1 of Lissotriton vulgaris. Lineage (NCBI taxonomy): Eukaryota > Metazoa > Chordata > Amphibia > Caudata > Salamandridae > Lissotriton > Lissotriton vulgaris. The sequence goes on from NC_141694.1 coordinate 1,118,292,646, forward strand.
ACACCACTACCAAATCTTTGTTGTCACAGAACACCAAAGATATCTAGATACGCCCGCTTAAACTGATCAATTATGTCCTCCACAGAGCATACCTCTCTCCAAAACATGTTGGTAGATATTTCAGGGTGGCTGATGCAGCCTGCCCCCATTGTAGGGAGGTGGGAGCTAACATCTTACACATGCTTCGCTCCTGTCCCTCGCTGTGCACTTACTGGGTGGAGGTTGCGAGAAGGATTGCGGCTGCCATCAAAAAGGAGATCCCTTGCTCCTCTGGCCGATGTCTCCTAGGGTGGTTCCTACATACTTCTAAAGCAACATCACAAGCAAGTTTCAGGACTTGACGTTCATATTGGTCAAGCGTGAAATCACAAGAGATTTGAAGTCACCTGGGGGGCCTCGAGCACATGCATGGAGGAGAGTAATAGAGAAATGGGCAGGATGTGAGGGGAGGGTGCACTTGACAGAAGGCAGGCGAGGGATAGGCACATCAGACAAGGCCTATGCTTTGGAAACTGTGGTGGATCGCATTTTTACTCAAGACCCCAATACCCCCATCGATTCACTCATTTGATCAACAAGGATGGCTACACACTAGGGCTCGCCACGCTACTAAGATTACTCCCGGTGCTCTCTTCCCCGCGAATATCTACATTGATGGGATTAATGCTAGCCAACCGACCTTACATACTCGCCAGTGCAGAAATAGGCCATACATTACCCTGTAACATAGATAAGACCGTACAACAGCTCATGGGGAGGGAGGAAGGAGGCATATGCTTCAACTGGTTCTAAGGGAAACCTCACCGTTTGTGACGACACATCATCAGAGCCGGACTGGGAACACAAATCAGCCCTGGCAATTCTGCTGGACCGGCCCAGGGGGGAGGAGATGGAGGCTAGCAGTGAGAAGCAGCACTGCTGACTCTTTATCACTGCTGCCGCTTTTGTTACAGGGGGCTGATATGGCAGCACTGCTGCAAAACCAGCCCCCAGTAAGAAAATCGGCCTCTACTGCTGGAAAACTTGCCTCCACCCTTCAGGCCCACAGGAAAAACGCCAGGAGATCGCTACGGCCAGTCTCGCCCTGCAAATCACTGTTATATTGTATTGTATTGTAATTGCATTTATATAGCGCTTACTACCCCTAACGAGGCTTCGAAGCGCTTTTTCGGCGGGTAGCACTCTACTCCGGGACCCATAGAGGATTAGTGTTGAATTAGTATAGTGAAACTTGCAAGTACATTTTAAGTGGTGGATAGGTTAGTCAGTTATTTGGATTTGGAATAATAGCAGAAGGATAGAGGAGGACAAAGGTTTGTATTTATTTATCGCTTGTTGACGCACGCTATTCAGGAAGCCTATAAAGTATTAGTGGCGCATTAATATGGTGAAATATGAGGTAATTTCAGTGGTGGATATTAGTTTGTTACATGGAGTGAGAAGGATAGCGGAGGGATAAAAGGGGAAGAAAGATTTGCATTCATATAGCACTTGTTACCCCTGATGGGTGTTGAAGCGCTTATCTGGCGAGTAGCTCGCCACTCCGGAACCCATAAAGGATTAGCATTGAAAATTAGTATAGTATAAATATGAAGTAATTTGAGTAGTAGATATGTTATTCAGTTATTTGGGCAGTATATTAGTATAGTTGAATATGGAATTTGAGAAGGGAACATGTTAGTCTGTTAATTTTGATTGAAAAGGATAGTGGAGGGATAAAAGAGTGAAGGTTTTTTTTTTTTAGTTCTTAGCAGTAGGAATAGGCTTTTGGATGAGTAAAAAGGAGTTTTGGAGGGAAGGAGTTAGAGGGGAGAGTTTAGAAAGGTTTGTGTTAGGGGACCGGTGTAGTGAAAATAGGTGTCAGATGATGCAAGGGGGGGAAAGCAGGAGAGAGTCTAGAAAGGGTTATTTTGGCGATCATAGTAGTGGTATGGGGTTTGGGATAAAGGAGAGAGTGGATGTAGAGGATATATTGATAGATGTATAGGATGATAGATAGGGTAGTGCATTAGAAGGAGCAGTAGAAAGAAGTTTGAGATGAGTCAGAAGGTTTGGCTAGAAGATATATTGAGCAAAGTATAGGCTGAAAAATAGGCTAGTGCATTGGAAATGCTACATTAGAAGAAAGTAATAAATATATAGATCTATAAGTACATTGAAAGTATATAGATACAGAAAGGAAGTAAGTATATTTAGATTAAATATATTGATAGAGGCACAGGATGAGAAATAGGGTAGTGCATTGGATATGCTTTTTCAGGAGAAAAGTAACAGACACACAGATCCAAGTACATGGAAGGTACACAGATGCACAATGGAAGTATGTACATGTAGACCAAAGATGAATTTAATTTATTGATGAATATTATTATTATTATTATTATTATTATTTTTTTTTTCTCTTAACATAATTACTAAGGGGCAGATTTACAAGCCTCTTGTGCCTCTTTTGCGCAGCCGTTATGTCACTTTTGTGACGCAGCGGTGGTGCAAAAGATGCGCCATGGTGCGGGCTATTTACAACGTGACGCATCTGGGAGATGCATCACGTTGTAAAGATCTGCGCCTTAAGGAGGCGTTCCGGCGCGGGGGGGCGTTCCTGCGCAGGAACGCCTCCTTAAAGTGGCTGAGTGAAATCTACAAGATTTCACTCAGTCACTTTTAGGCCAATGCTACGTCAAAACCCTGCGCCTGCTTGAAGCAGGCGTAAGTCTTGATGCAGCATTAGTAGAATGGGCACCCACAGAGCATTGCTGGAGTTGCGTCGGACATGCGACTCAACTCCAGCAATGCAACACTTTTACGGCACAGATGCATGACGCATCTGTGCCGTTTTTGCCCCATGGTGCGCCGCATTGTAAATGCGGCGCATCATGGGTGGCGGAGGCATGGCGCACAATTACTGGCGCATCCCTGCTAATTTGCAGGGATGCGCCAGTAATTGTAAATATGTCCCTTAATTGTTGCACTATTCTGAAGAAGATGCTACTGTTTGTGTGATGTACAAGCTGTGAAATCCCAATAAAAACTACCAGAAGCTACAAAGAATCCAAAAATCAGCATTAAGACTAGTTCCAAATGTAAAAGTACAAACCCACATCTCTATGGTCCTGTGGGTTTTACACTGGCTCCCAACTGAAAGAACATCATCTTTCAAGCCACTATGTATCACACACAGAGTTATAAATGGCAAAGGATCAAAAGTAATTCAAGCAAGTATCCAAAAATATTCCCAACCTACAAACTTGCGCTCAGACTGGCATTGCACTTAATATTTCCTGCTTACAGGAAAAAAAATTGGTAGCACTATTTTCTCCAAACAAGCCACAAAACAATGGCATTCCGTAGCTGTAAAGATCAGAGCTACTGAGAATCAATTAAAGTTCAGAGAGGTGGTTAAGCACAGGTTAATCCCAATACGAACCAACAAATAATCCATATGAACTCAGTTTCAAGTTACAGGCATATATCCTCTAGTACTCTTTAGGATCAATGAAGAGCAAAATAAGCAGAATCCTGTTACAAACAACCCCTATTAATATCAGATAGAACTGCATCACCCTAGAAAAACCCTACTCATGCATCTGCCTCAAATAAATAAATAAATAAAGGAATAATCAATGGAAAACCCAGACGTTGTCCATTCCTGGATGTCTCATCAGACAAACCTAAAGTACCATCTATCTGGACATACTGCATAACTCAGTACCATTAACCAAACTATCTATGTAAAAAACAAATGACATTATCAACACCAACAACCAAAAGAAACAACCAAAGATACACCAATATATATTACCTGTTACAGAATATCAACTCTCAACCATTCTACACTTTATACTTCCTCTAGTTCCATCCTATCTCAATACCCTACCCCTGCCCAAAAAAAAACCTGCAGGATAAAACTTTTATTTATAGCTAGTGATTATTCTCTCTCCTGTGTTTTCTATTTGAAGTATACTCTCCTTATACTTCATATTTTGCCTGCCTTAGTGCAACCGGGTGTATCCTACTCTACCACATGCCTACCTCACTAGTAACCATCTCTTCAATATCTAACCTTTCGTAGCCTATCGACTCATCCCACTCTTGTTAATCACAAATTCCTAACTGTGTAACCTCTTGCAATCTCACAATATCTAACCTTTTGTACATTATTTCTTTATCCCATTTTTCACACTTGCATGAACTCACCCCAATAATCAGACCTAACTCCCAATAACTTAATTCCTCACAAGAAACTAGAGCAAATGCTTAAAAATGTTCCCTCAGAGCACAGGACTGACCCAGTAACCAACAATATGCTACAATAACTAATAGCCACCGGATTAACCACAAACTTTGGACTGCTCCCTACCATAAAGCACATCTCTGCCTCATCAGGGGTTGTACACACTACACAACTGCAATTACAATACAATACACAACAGAATAAGAATTTTTGAAAGACAGATCAGATTCTGAGTGCAGTGAAACAGAGTTAAAAGTAAGCAGAGGGGCGATGTGAAGAGAGAAGAGTGTTAGAGAGAAATGTAATGAAGCAGAGACAGATATGTAGTAGACAAATAGAGGTGAGGGTAATTCACAGGTAGACAGAAGTAGAAAGAGTTCAGAGGCATAGATGAGAGGTAAAAAGGTGGTAAAAAGGTGTATATAGAGAGAGATGGAGGGAGAAAGGTTAGGCAAAGAAGGCAAGTTGAAATAGAGCAGTGTCCTATCTGGCCTTAAGTCTACAGAGCAAGCACCAGTTAAAAAAGAGCGGTAAGGCGTTCCGGGGACTGATATGGGACACTCATTCGTGGTCTATTCCCACACCAGAGACTCTAGTACAACTGGCTCCCAAGGGTGTAGTCGTTCAACACCATGGGGGTCCAAATGAGCCGGAGGATATATAATTGGATAAGTGAAAGGGAAGTCATCTAACGGCAGGGAGAGCACCAGTACTCTGGCCATGATCCAGGGCTGCCCGATGGTGTCTTGTCATAGGTTTATTTTTGTTATGCAGTTCACTACATAAACCCCGTTCTGTGAGATTCTGGCAGACAAGATGACAATTCACAACTCTAGTCAGCCCCAGCAACTCTTCCACTTGGCAGTTGCCTTCTTCTGGGAGCACCACACACCATGAACAGGCCTGTTTCTTGGTGATAGGAAGATCCACAGGTTCTCCAGCAAGTTGGGGATGTCCCCTCAACTTCTGAGAGACTGGCTGTCATGCAAGCATACTTAATAAAGAAGTTAGTGTTAAATAGTAAATGCTTGCACCAATTGCTCCATTTACCTTGATGAACTTTATGGCTGTCTGAAAACAAAGAACACGGGAATAGCCCTAGCCCAGACATGGATACGATATAGTTTTTTTGTACATGATTGTAAACTGTGGGTATTATGGCTGTAGATGTTTGACAATGCTATCCACTCCTCCAGCGCTTCCTTCTTTATAGTGTTTAGCCATAATCATTCCCATTTGGTAAGATCATCTTAGAAATAATTACACTGTTAATGGAAAGTGAAAACACAGGGCCTGATTTTATATATACATTTTTGATCCTAAATCTGATTTACTACTGCAGGGAATTTGGAAATGAAGCTTGCAGTATTATATGCTTTCACTTCCTAAAACTAATACCCTCAACCATGTATTATTACAAGTTAGTAAACCCCACAATAACAGGGGAGTGCACATTGCAAACCATGGTTAGCTTTGAAGTTATTGAATGCCCACAATCACATGAGTTTATGACCATCACACAAACTTCTCCCTGACAGTTCCTCATGCTGGAAATGGTTGGATGGTCAGAAATGTACCTCAGTCAATGATGTCTGCAGTTACTTTCTACACCTGTGAGGGTGGTGTGGAGTTGATCTTACTGAGAAAGTATGAGTTAAGAGGGATTTGATAAGCAGTATAAAAGCTTTACCTTAGACAGGTCCTTACTCATCTGGTTCGCTTCCGCAACCAAAGGCATCGCTTTAATGTAATCATGAAAGACAGCCAGGACACTGGGATCTGGTTTGCCATCTGCAGGACCTTTAAGGAAAGAAAGGAATGTAAGAAAGAGTTGGAGGAAAGATAAAAACCTCTGCATATCCAGCTATGAAACACACTATGCAGCACTTAATTCATATGTCACTGTTCTTGAACCGACAAACCTGGAATATAAGTAATGCCTGCTCATTCAACACTTCAGTATCACTGTGCAGCTTGGTAACATTTAACCTACATAGTGCACCTCTTTGACCAGATGGCTCTTTGAAGGAGTCATTTGTAAAAAAAGAATAAGAGTAGTGCTCTTCTCCAGCACTGCTGAATCCCGGGTGGCTGAATACCAAGGCTGCCTAGCCTTGATTCCACCTTCGGCATATTTCTTCTATCACCATAAAATTCCGGTCTCTTAATCTCACTCTGGCAGGTCCTTTTTCATAACCTCTTTCTACCTTTGTCACTGTTTTCTTTCTCCTTTTATGCCTTTATCTCTCTTTCACCAGGTCAAAATTTGATGATAAAAAAATAACAGATGCGCTACAGAAATGAGGCTTGATGCTCACCACCTTCAACTGGATAGGTTTGTTTAAAGGCAAACAGTGAAGCTGGATGTGGAATAATGATACAAGGTGAAACTTTTAATAGATTGAAAATAAGTCTTACTGCTGTGTTTTGTAGTTCTATCAAACCAACCACCATTTTTGGGCAGCCAAAGGTCGGCTGAGTTTCTGCAATCCAGTCTTGTCTGAACAAAAGCATTAGCACCCATCCCTTTGTGTGTGAATTAAAGAATTGGGGAGATTCTCATCAGTTGTTAAAGGTGGAAAAGACACATTTTGGTGAAGGGGAGTGTCTATCACTCTAAGGATAGCTTAGTGCAAGAATGATGACTGGATTATGGGCTTATTCTACAGGAGTCGGACATTGATCCAGGATTGATAGCCCCAAGGTGGAGTCCTGTCTGTTTATTTTGTTACTGATTGGATTCTGTTTCAAAATATTGGATTGGTTCTCTGTAGGGTTGGAGATAAGATGAGGCAACAAATGAGTTGTGTGTCATCAACATAATTTTGACTAGAAACTTCTGTAGCAGGAAGATGAGAGGACTTCGGTATAAAGAATAAAGCAGGGGAGAAATATGGCTTCTTCTGGCACACCCAAGTTAGTGGTTTAGGAGGGAAACAAAAGTGCTAAAGTTGGATGGATTGAGACCAAGTTGATAAAAAAAAAGATATGATCCATACTACCATGGTGCCTCCAATTTCAAAGGGAGCTGCAAGTTGCCTCCCAGTGTGGTGGGAGCCGCGAATTGCTCTCCTGCGCGGCGGGAGCTGCGAGTGCCTTCCAGCGCAGCGGGAGTGCAAATTACTCCCCTGCGCGTTGGGAGCTGCGAGTTGCCGTCCAGTGCGGCAGGAGTCGCGAGTTGCCGACCAGGGAGCAGCGGAATACGTACCTGACGCAGCAGAGGCCATGTGGACTGTGTGGGCTTCTCACCGCTGCAGGGGCGCATAAACATTGCAGAGTGCGGCAGAAAGCCACGAGTTGCCTTCTTACGCGGCAGGAGTCGCAAATCATTCTTGAAAATATTAGAGGAGCAACAGCAGCAGAGCGAGGACGCCGTGAAGATACAGTGAGGACTGTGAGGAGAGGCCGTGAGTACAGGAGAAGGTGGTCTATGGGAGCAAGGGGGTTGCGGTGGATGAAGCTTCCGACTGGCATCTGCCTCTAATCACATCTAAGTGGCCATCTGTATTTACTATAGTGCCTATCAAGGCCCTAAGCCTAAGCTGGAGACAGGCTTTAATTACTAGTCCGCTTGAGCAGCAGGAATAACCAGCAGTAATAGCAGTTCAGTAATCAACGAGCTAATGACCAGTGTCTGTAAAAACTATAAAACTGCATAAGAAGCTGTGAGTTAGGAAGTGGAAACTTGGCACTTAGTCCCGTGTTGCATGAGCGGCGCACCCGTGCAATGGCGCTTTGGAGCTAAACCTCCCTGGCTGTGTTGCCTGGTATTGGCCAAGGGTATTTCTCTAATGTTGGATCTTGTCAGCTTAGCAAGGAGTGCACACTGTCTACCGCTACGACCTTGCCGGATTAAAAAAAGTAGGGGGACAGCAGTGAACAGTAGGATTAAGTGCACGGATGGTCATGATCCACCAGATAGTACCCCCTCAACATAACTAGCACGATTGAAATCATACTAAGTTATCTTCTGCACTCTAATGGCCTATAAAAAATTAAGATCAAGAACTATCTTTCTGAAGAGGATGGGAACAGAAGAGACAACTACAAAGAGCGCTGGAAAGATGATAAGAGCAGGAAAGTATGTATTGATCCCTGGAATTAAAAAATACTTCACAAAACTAAAATCAGATGAACAGGGGCAATAACAAAAAAGATCACCAGATAGACCATAAAAAAAAGGGAATAATGAGGCTGGAAAAAATGGAAAACAAACCAATGATCAAACCCAAATCCAAAATCAAAGAACACCAGACATCCCCCCAAAAAGTACCCCGATAGACCTGAATGAGTCAATTACTAACCTTACTGTATCAAAATCAATAATACCGGAATCATTCCCAATACAGCAATCTAAAGAGTACAACATCACTTGCTCAGATATTAATATCAAAGATCTGATTTTCCACACTGGAACCCTAAAGGAGCCACAGAATGTTCGGACTAGTACTCCACAAAAACCATCTGATATAGAGGGATCCCTCGATAAATCACCAGATTTTTCTCTTAATAAAACTACAGGACTCTCTAATAATTACACCCGAGTATCCAAATCTCTGTTCACCTAAAGTATCCTGGAATCAGTTCTAACTCATTTAGGGAATATATTGAAATATTCCGATCAAATGCTCGAAACCCAATTGGAATGCTAAAATATCTAGTGGAGAAAAAAAGGAAGAAAGAGCAATTAAAATCAACTCTAATAGCAGGAGTTTGTGGAAAATGTAAAGTGCAAAATCCTCCTAAACCAAAAGGTGAATTTATGAAACAGGCACGAAAAAAATATTACAAGCCATCCCGATGCCTCCGGCAGAATGAGAATCATACCTTGCCAATCTATATGAACTAAATACTAATTTAGAATTTTCTAATAATCTGGCTAGAAATCCAGAAGTAAAATCTTTAAATATTGGAGCACCAAGTCCCTTTTCAATTGAGCTATATATAAAAAAGGCGAGAACAACGGAAGCAACGGATCCAGACCAAATCCCGATCAAGGTCCTCCAATGCAACCCTAAAGCATGGAGCAAGATGTTATCCCCCTTTTTAACCATATCTTTGCCACCGGGGTAATCCCCAAATACACAAAAAGGGTTCAAGGCTGCATCCTGGCAACTATAGGCAGATAGCCCTTCTAGATGCAACAGGAAAGATTTTCACAGCAGCAGTATTAGACCACCTTAAGGACTGGGCTTTTTCATCCGGACTAATCCCCCCATATCAAGCCCGGATTCAGACCAAAGCACTCGGTCACTGACAATATTGCGATGCTGCAAACCATCTTAGACAAATATGTGACTATAAAATCCAATGGTTGTGTATGCTGCTTTCATTGACTTTAACAATACATTAATTGAAGGGATAGAGGAACACTTTGGAGAAAACTCAGCAAAATTGGTATCCCGGATCAATGACTCCATATAATAATTTCCTTATATTCGGGAACCTGGTGTCAGGTTCGAATGGGGAGGGAAAAGAGACTCACAAACACTATCCCGACCCCAAATGGCCTTAGGCAAGGATGCCTTCTTACTCCGCTACTGTTTTCCCTTTACCTTAGCGATCTGCCTGAATGTTTTAAACAGATCTGCAACTTTCCACCTAAAATTGCCCTCCTCAAAATTCACACCATGGTGTATGCAGACGATGTAATCATTTTAGACCTAACACCATTTGGCCTGCAAAGAAACATGCAAGCACTCCACAATTATACGGAGGAAAACTATTTAATACCGAACATCGCGAAAACAAAAATAGTTCATCTTTCAGGAAGGAAACAGAGTGCCAAATTCAACTGGACTCTAGGGGGAAAAACGTTGGAAGTGAGAAAATAGTATACCTATTTAGGTTGAATCTTCATAAAGTCTCTACAAAATGTGCTCCATACCCAGAACCTGACTCGTAAATCCGACGTTCATGTGGGGTCACTTTCACACTTATATGCTTCAACTGGACAAAGACACTTTTCTTCACTGTTTCAGGTATACAGCGCCAAGATTCCACCAGTACTGTCATATGCTCTTGAATACATCCCAATAAGCCAGTGGAACTATCTAGACCTAAAAGTAGGGAAGAGCTTACAGAAACTAACAAAGCTGTCTCAAGCTGTACCAGTACAAGCTCTCCGCCTCGAGTTCTCATTAATCAGCTCCTATGCCAGAGGAATTTCCAATATCATCAGATGGAGGTATAACCTCCTCCATGCTGAAGAAGGAACGCTTCGATCTCTATTTAAAGCAGGGTCATTTGAAAAAGAATCTTCAAAACATGTATTTTCAAGGAATGTTTTAACTGCTTTTAAATTATCTAATGTTAATATTAATTTGTTACAGTCATGGACTCCTGCCCAGCTGAAGCTCTTTTTAAAACACTTCACCCCAAGACTCAGCTTTGATCTTGACTGTCAACACTGCGCTAAATTTTCATTATATAAAAAAAATGCAGAAACTATGGGGCATATTGCCAAGCAATAGCTATAATTATCGCTATTGCTTGGTTAGAGACAAAAATTTACCGCTGAGCTGCGGCGATTTTTATCGCAGATATTTTTTTTTTTTTTTATTTTAGTTTCTTGTAGAGCGCTAACAATCATCCAGGGTAGGATATCACGGCGCTATGTTAGCTAGTGTGTGTATGATGTGGGTGAGGGCTCTTTTAATTATTCAGGCTGGGGAAAGAGAAAGGTTTTTAACTGTTTCCTAAATGCCAGGTGGCATTCTGTAAGTCGGAGGGCTGTGGGTAGTTCATTCCATTTGGCAGCAGCGATGTGGGAAAAAGCGCGCTCTCCCATCCTAGCTCTTTTTACCCGGCAGGTTTTTGCACGAGCCAAGAATTGGGAGCGGAGGTTCCGTGTTGGAGCATAGTACTGAATCCTATTTCTAAGGATGAGGGGACCAGTTTTGTGCAGTGCTCTATGAGCAATGCACATCATTTTAAAAGATGCTCTCTGCTTCATCGGGAGCCAGTGGAGATAACGCAAACAGCTCTTGGCCGAGTCGTATTTCCGTTTCATACAGATGGCCTTGGCTGCAGCGTTCTGCACCATTTGGAGTTTGGTAAACAGGTACTCTGCCATGCCTACAAACAGGGAGTTTCCATAGTCCAGCCTACTCATCAGGAGTGACTGGACCAGGATCTTTCTGCACTCCATTGGAATCCATGGGAAGACTCTCTTAAGCATTTTTAGGATTGCGAAGCCTTTTCCGCATATGGCGGCTACATGAGTCTTCATGGATAAGGCAGTGTCTATAGTTATTCCAAGGTTTCTTGCTGTTTGTGATGGGGTAGGTGGAATGCCCAGTTCTTTTGGCCACCAGCTGTCATCCCACAGCTGGGTGTGGCTTCCGAACAGAAGTATCTCAGATTTATCTGCATTGAGCTTTAGACAATGCTGGTGCATCCATTCCGCCAATTCAGTAAGACAGTTGAGTAGCCTTTCTTTAGGATTGTTTTTTTCATCCAGGATGACAGTGAGTTGGGTGTCGTCGGCATAGGAACAGATTTCCATACCCCACTTCCTGCCTATTCCCGCCAGGGATGAAACAAAAATGTTAAACAAAGTTGGGCTTAATGAGGCCCCCTGTGGGACCCCGTAATTGATGTTCCGGCATGGGGAAGAGAAATTACCCATGCGTACTGATTGAGATCTTTCCAATAGGAAAGATCGCAGCCAGCCCAAAGCTTTTTCCCTGATTCCTTTGGTTGCTAGAGTTTCCAGGAGCAGGCGGGGGGGGACGGTGTCGAACGCCGCCGAGAGATCTAACAATATCAAGGCAACTGTCTTGCCCTGATCCACGTGCATCCTGATGTGATCTAGTACTGCCAGGAGGGTTGTTTCTGTGCTATTATTGGCTCTGAAACCCGTCTGTGTGACGTCCAGCAGGTTGTTTGCCTCGAGAAAGCTGGTCAGTTGTCTGTTGACCAGTTTCTCTAGGACTTTTGATAGATAGGGAAGTTGGATATGGGTCTGTAATTGGCCGGGTTGTTAATATCTAAGCCAGCTTTTTTTATGAGGGGGGTGACTGTGGCAATCTTCCAGCTGGATGGAAACTCTGCGGCGTCCAATGAATGATTTAGTACCTGGGTCACTGCAGGACAGATCAGGGGGATGAGCTGCCGAAAAATATGGTGGGGGCAGGGGTCCAGGGGGGAGCCAGATTTGATTTCGAGCATTGCGTTGCCTACTTCCTCTTCGGAGTACGGGCCAAAGCTAGTACAGCAGGCTTGAGGAGAGGAGGACTCGTGATCCGTCCGGCTGCTAGTTTTTGTTTTAGAGAAGGATGAATAGATCTTGTCTATTTTTTCGCAAAAGAAGTTATTCATTTTGTCACAATCTGTTTGAGAGGGGGTCAAGTTGGACAAGATATTAGCAGGGCTGCAGAGCTCTTTCACAATTTTGAAGAGCTCTTTGGAGGAGTTCTTGTTCTCTAAGATTCTGCAAGAAAAGTAAGCTTTTTTTGCCTTCCTGATAGCTTTAGTATATTGTGAGAGTTCCTTTTTGTAAGCAGCCCTCGTCTCCTGGGTTTTTGCTAGCCTCCATTTGTGTTCAAGCATTGTGCATTTCCTTTTTTGAGCCTTTAGTTCTTGCCCATACCAGTTTTCGGACACGGTGCGCCTGGGATTGGCATTGCGCCGGAGCTGTGAGCAGTGCTCCAGAGCCGAAGCGATATGGCTCTGAAGTCTATCTGTTGCTTCATCAACATTAGACTCTCCCCTAGGAGGCTGGACAAAGTTTTCCCGAAAGGTTTCCACTTTAAAGTTGGAATAGCTTCAGGTATGGGTTGTGGTTTGGTTGGAGGATCTGGGTTTTTTTGTGGGAAGCTGAAGGTTAAATTCGACCAAGGAGTGGTCCGTCCATAATAGAGGTTTAATGGCTGAGATAGAGATGAAGTTGATGTTGGAAAATAACAGGTCAAGGGTATGTCCTGCCCTGTGAGTAGGTTGATTAATTATTTGGTGTAGCTGTAGGATCTTCATATTCTCGGTCAGTTGCCTGGTGAGGGGGTTGTTACTGTTTTCATAGTGGATGTTAAAGTCTCCTATAATCAGTATATTTTTATTCTGAAGGCATATTGGCATGACTTGCGATAGGAGTTGGGTGTTGAAGTCAGAGGTGCAGGCAGGAGGGTTATAGATTATGGCCCCGCCGAATAGGATGGTGGTGTTGATGGATACTGAAAAAGCCATAGCTTCATGGCTGCTGGCTTGTGTAATTACCTCCTGTCTGCATGTGAGGGAGTTTTTAAACAGTAAGGCAACCCCCCCCTCCCTTCTGTTTCTCCCTATTCAGGTTGAGTTTTTTATAGTTGTCGGGGAGAGCTGTTGCGATGTCCGGGGTACTATGGTTGTCCAGCCATGTCTCTGTGATAAAGGCTAGGTCTGGTTGGTCGTTTTCGAGAATGTCCCAGATTTCGATAGCGTGTTTGGGGAGGGACCAAGGTTTATCGTAAATGCAATAAAAAACGGCCGCAATGCATGAATATCGCTGAAAAGTCAGCGATATTCATGCATTACGAGCTAATGCTCTTAGCCATGTTATCCACCTCCCATTGGATAACATGGCTAAGAACTGCTCAGGGCAGGTGTTAGCTTTTGGAGATATTCGCGCTTAGCGCGAATATCTCCAAAAGTTGGTAATAGGAGATAGCGATGTTAGCGACTGTTTCCAGTCGCTAACATCTTGACACGCCCACTTTGCATGTCATTAGTGAAAAATATCACTGACATGCAAAGTGGGGCCCAAGATGGTCGCTATCTCATACTAGCTGTCGCTAACTGGTGTTAGCGACAGCTAGGTAATAGGGAGATAATTTTATCTCCGGTTTCTTGGCTTTTAAAGACAAAAAAGCGGAGATGTACCCCCTTGATAATATGCACCCATGTTTTTTAAGAGAACACAACAGTATATTAATTTTAATCTAAAGCATGGGGTCAGGAAATCGATTATACTGCTTTTATTTGGGATACTTCCTTTAAAATCTTTTACATATAGGCAGGGCCGACTGGGAACCAAAACCGGCCCTGGCAAAGTGCTCGGCTGCTCCCCCCCATCTCCCCCGGGGGTTGGGGGTGCCGCCGAGCTCTTTGCCAGGGTCGGTTTCCGCCCGATTTTGTTAAAGGGCCTATTTTGCAGCTATGCTGCAAAAATGGCACTGTAACAAAATCAGCCCCCAGGAGCCCAAAACCGGCCCCCACCCATGCGGCGCACCGGGGGATTGCCCGGTGCCCGCTACGGCCAGTCCGGCCATGCAAGTGGCTACCAAAAGAAAACTCAAGTATTCTTTGTAATTTTTGTAATGGTGGGAAGCAGGACTTGGAACATTTGTTGTTCACTTGCCCAAATGCGACAGTGGTAGAGGCAAGAAATAGGTTCTTTCAACCAATTGATATAAAATATAGAATTAACTCTGTACAAGAATTTATCACACTATGTAATGCTCCCCCAAATGAGTTTGTTTGCTACAATTTATATACATTTTTAAAACGTATTTTAACTTTGTATTCGAATGAAAGCCTTTCTTTTTTAACTAAACTGTTTAAAATGTTATATGATGTATTGAATATTTGTGGTTCTCAGCTGAGAACTAAATCAAATAAATAAACTTAAACTTAAACATAAACTTAAACTAAACTAAACTGATAGCCTGCTGATACTGACTAATTTTGATCACAATGGGTTTAAAAGTGTAGAGGAAATAACCTTTAAGATCCTTGTGGGTTGGACATGCATTGAGCAATGATTTCTCATTTGTTTTTTCTTGTTCAGGTGGCATTGCCAACTTTACGGCAGTGCGATCAGTGCCACCACACTGAACACCAAGCTGGAGGTGCCCTGCATTTTCAAACTTCTTATGGAGTTATACACCTGTTGCAGAGTTTCTTTTGTGCAAATAGTCACTGTGTCACCATATAGCTTGGTGACATCCCTGTTTTTTGTGCACACCTTAGGTGCTCGAACAAACAAGCTTCCAAAAATAGGTTCCACTTCCTGGTTCGCGGGGAGTAGGAACGTCGGAGAAGTCAACCTTCACAGCACGGAGCACTCTAACCTATAATGCCCAATGTTACCGGTTACACAAGCTCCCAGATGAAGGGTACATCACCCGAAATGCATTGGAGCCATTTCGAGAATGTATAATATGTAAATAAGGAAAAGAAACCTAACTTCATGAAATCAATGATGAAACACGATTAAAGTGTATAAACAACCTATTTTTTGGAAGCTTGTTTGTTCGAGCACCTAAGGTGTGCACAAAAAACAGGGATGTCACCAAGCTATATAGTGACACAGTGACTATTTGTATTATAGACGCACGCCGGATGGACGTGCCACCTGTATGTAGCACCCAACCCTCAAAGAAATATAATAGAAACCCCATACAAATCGCTGTGCGCCCTCCAACCAAACAGTTTCTTTTGTGCCCAACAATTTTCAGGGTATAATAAAAATGTCAAGCTAAGTTTGGTGATTAATGTATTTGCTGGAGATATCTCAGTTTGGTATAGTCACAGTTTTGACTCATCATAAAGCAGCACAGTGGAATATTATGCCTCCTGCAAAGCACAGTCTGAAGCATTTTTTTTTCAAATAATCCTTATTGAATTTTATTGATAAACAGAGTCAATTTTTTTATACGTTTGGTGGTCCGATACAAAGCTTATTCATGCAACCGTTCAACACTGAGTTGTAAGATGGTTGAGTGGGCTGTGGTCTTGGGTAGGCATGTACAGTGGTGTGAGCTGTGAGCTATTGATGAGACTGTGTGTCGTGTGTTCATCAATGTCCGCTTAGCCGTGCATCATTGCCACCAGGCAGGAAGTCCAGAGAGAGGAGAACTTGTCCTGCCAGATTCTGACTGCATGTGGTGAATGCCTCCTGCCGTCGTAAGTCCTTCTCCCACTGAGCTGCTTCGATTGGCATATTGGTTTCCAAATTTGTTCATTCGGGGTCTGGAATGCCCAGGGCAGGGTATCGTGCCCTAATCAACAACTCCTCAGGGTGGATACCCATTTTGGTCTGGCTCTATTGTCAGCAATATCATGTCCGTGATTTGGTTGACTTGTCAAGCCGGACACCAGAGTCACTGCAGTACATTGTCTTCTGCTTGTGCCCAGGTGGGGACATGACTCTGCCTGACCACCAGAGGCAGCACTGAGGACACCATCCAGTGCTTTGCAATTGCACAATGCACCATTGCCAATGCCAGTGCTCTAAATACACTTCCAACCCTGTCCACCTATGGGCAAGGCATCAGTCCAAGCAGGCATGTATTGGGTGTGTTTATATGCTGCTGACCTGTGATTTGTGTGACGTACGTGCAGACTGCATTCCAGAATAGTCACAGTATATCGGGTTGCCAAGTCATGTGGCAAAACTTTGCATTGTCTAGTCTACATACTGCGGGGGATAGGCAACCTCAGATGTCTGGTCTTATTATATGTCATCGCACCTGTTCATCTTAAACGAGTGGTGGTATGGGGACAGGACAGACCCGACCTACGTCGTCAAGCAACGGTGCATGGGAGACCACACCCTACATACTATTCTCTACTCCGCCACGCTGAGACGCTCCTTACCGTCTGCTACGCGGATTGTTTTTCAGATCTGGAGGCAGGCGCTACGGAGGATGGGTTGGTGGAACAGACTGGCTCGGGAGACCCCACTTTGGCATAATGGCCGCTTTCCACACCTGGCGACTCTACCTGGGTTCAGCGACTTGGACAATATTGGGATCTCCACCTTGGGTGACGTCATGCGGGATCCTGTTTTGAAATCCTTCCAGGATATCCAGAAAGACTTTCAGATGCCGAAAACCCATTTTTTAAGTATTCACAGTTCAGGCATGCTATCTCCCCCAGCTTAGAGGGTTTGGAATTGCTGGTGGAGTTCAGCCCGGTGGAAGCTAGGGTATTTATGGGGGACCTCCATGATCAAAAGATCTCTAAAATCTACCAGTCCCTAGTTACACACTGTTCCCCTTCACTGCTGCGCTTAAGGGAGACCTGGGAGGATGATGTGGGTCAGATGGAGTTTGAAGACTTGACAGAGGCTCTAGCGTCTCTGCGAGGAGCAGCTATCGCGATGAGACTACGGCTAATCCAGTTCAAGTACCTTCAGCGAGTATATTATACCAGGGTCAGGCTCTGGAGGGTGGGTTTAGTGGCCTTCCTGGTGTGTCTCCGGTACGAACATGAAGATGGGACTCTGTTGCATACTGTCCGGCATTGCACTGCATTAGCAAGACTCTGGAGACGGGTGCTGGCCTGTCTCTCTGAAGTGCTGGGGTTGGAGCTTCCCAACTTGCCGAAGCTGATCCTCCTGCACCTGATGGAAGGGATTGGGGCAATATTTACAAGTGCCATCTTATGCTCCAGGGCTCTACCCTGGTGAAGAGGTACATTGCTAGGGCTTAGAATTTAGCAGTTGCTCCCTCTGTCTCTGCATGGAAAAATGGTTTAGACTTTTGTATGGGTCTGGAGATTCCAGTATTTGAGGCCAGGGTGTGTCCCCGGAAGCACTTCAATAGCTGGAGTCGCTGGGCTGACTATCGAGGCTGGAGTTTGAGGTGCCACGGGGGAACGGAGCCGAGACCCAGTGTGATCTCCATATCTTTTGCTGTTATTTTTCTCCTGCTCTGTTTTAACCTCATCGCTGCTACGGAGATTTTCCTGATGTGCTGCATCCTCAGAATTGGGTGTGGTCATGACGGAACGGTTCCGTCATGAGCACAGCTCAACCGATGCACATGACGGAACCGTTCCGTCATGAGCATTGAAGGGGTTAACTTATGCCCTTTTTGCAGCTCATTGGCATGACAGTTGGCTCGTAGATGATGATGTCTTACATGGTATAATAGCAGTTTTTGAAAGTGATAAGTTGCTCTGGAATGAATGACAGTGTGCTGGGGGGGTGAGGGGGGTTGCTGTTCTGATTTTATTTATATCGCCTTTGCTCTTCTCCTGAAATCTCATGAAAAATTGCCAAATTCAATGTATGTATCTTAACGCAGCAGTTATCTCTGGGTCCCAGAGCTATGCATCATATGTGATGTTTTGACAAATAAAATCTGTTTAAAAAAAAAAAAGTTTGCATTGTCTGCTCCGCATCTAAGTCATTTATGCAACATTGTGCCAAACATCCGATAGAGGCAAGATGGGGTGACATATGTGCAGTGGACGTAATTCAACTGCAGTAATTTCAGTCTTGCATTTCGTGAGACTCTCAGAATATAGTTCAGGACCCTGTCCCAGTCCTTTTTCGTTAGAATAATCTGTAGGTCCTAACTCCTGCAGTCTTTCAGGCCAGTAAGTGGTTTACCCATCGCTTGAATCAATTCTGCGTATATACCGATGATTATGCAGGGCTTAGGGCTCCATGCCAATAACGCCTGCAGTACGGGTCCACTCTTTGCTTGCATCTCACCATATTTTACCTATGAATCCTTTAAGGGCTGCATGTGTCAGGAACTGCCCATTGGATCAGTGTATGTTTCTTGGAGGTTGGAGCTCTCCCCAAGCAGTTAGCCAAAGCTGTCTGTGGAAGCACGCCACCTCTGGAATCATTGTGTCATCCGTTCAACCCTGCCAAAGACCGGCAGACACCATAGGAGCCGGTCCAGCGATTTGCCTTTTCCACACCCTAAATGGCACCTGTAGCAGGACTAGCACTGCCGGGCCACCTGTTTCAAGAGTAGCGTATGCCCTTCCCGGGGACGGGGTCAGCATGTCGCATTGTATGCCCTCCCTCGTCCAACGAGGCCACAGCCTGCCTTCTCAGAGGACTTATCTGGGGTTATCCACCTCATGAGCCATTGCAGCTTACATGCCAGATGGTACATTTCATAAACTGGTGCACCCAGACCACCCGCGGTCAGCAGTAGATGCAATTTTTCCAGAGCCATGCAACGCTGCCCCATGGCCCAGATCAGTTCTGAAAACCAGTTATTCAGGACTCTGAACATCTTGTAAGGTAGTGTTAGTGGGATGTTGGCAAACACATAAATAAGGAGTGGCAAAGCCACCATTTTTGCCAGAGCCACCGGTCCAAAGGGTGACAGTGGCAACGTTAGTCAGAAAGTCGACAACCCTTGGAGTGAGGTAAAAACTTTGCCCAGGTTGCCCTCCTCAACGTCCTCTGAGTCCTGGAACCCCTGAACCCCGAGATAGATGAGGGTAGCGTAGGGTACTGCAGTAGCCAGCAGGGTGGCGCATAGTGGGAAAAGGCTCAATTATGCCACTTTGACCTACACAGCATTATGTATAAACTGCAGATCACAGAACTGTATTTTCTTTGGATAGCTTAGTGGGTTACTGTTTTTGCCACAGAGATCCTTTTGTTATTTATAGTTTAAAAAATGTGAGCCATGAGGTAATTGGAATTTTTATGGTCAAGTTATGTCCCCTAGCGAGTACCCCATCGTCTCCATGTACGAGTTAATGTGCATGTAACTTCCCTCCGCAACCAAATTTAAAGACGCAAATACATTTGCGTCCAACGTTAACATGTCCTCTTTCAGATCCACCATGAATGGATTGATAATTCAGTTCCTAAGTATGCCGTGCCACCGTCTTTACATGGTGCACTTTCACGTTTTCCTGGCTCTGCCGAGTTAGGCCCTAATTCCTGCCATTGAACCACTTTTTCGTCTCCGTCTCCGAAAGCTGCAACGTGGAGATGAGATGCATCCCTGACCTCTGCCTTCCTTCCTGCCAAGCGAGCGGTGCCTGGCTCGGCCTGCTCTGCCTGCCAAAAACAGTATTTTGCCTTCAAGTTATCAGCGTAGCCAGCTCAGCCTCCTCGAAAACACATTCCTGTCTAGTAAAATAAGTAAACAGTTCCCCGGCTGCAGAGTAAAGGGTAAAGCCTTCCTGTCCTCCTCATGTAATTCATTGCTCCCGTTACCATGGTAGGCCCTGGTTCTGCGCATCTGCACCTAGACACGCATACATTCAGTGTAGCATAGCCTCTGCCCGAAAGACCTTTTCCTCCAGTATAAACATCCTCCAAACACCAGATACCAGATATGTTTTAGGAACAGGTCGATCTGACATGCCAGACATATGCCTCTTCTCCACTAGTGTTAAAAGTCAGACTCTTAGTCTACGTCAACCATACGTCATATTAGCTGCGCGCGCATCCTGGCCATAGGTTTCAGCTGACTCTGCAAGAATTCACTAAGCATCCACCCACTTGTGACACTTTTCTGTGACGTTTCCAGTTCACGCCTCTGTGCACACCTACGTTCCCGCCTTTTTGCTACGCACATGTGTTCTTATCATATACATTTCACTTGTCACGCCTACTGTATGCAATGCTATGGTGTCATTTTAATATATATGCCATGTACTGTGAGTAAATCGTTGACATCTTTCCTGACATCCCTTGCATGCCCGAACCCTTGTATTGATGGAACACATCTCCATTGACTCGAGTCATTTCTGAATTAAAGCCCTTTGAGACTCAGACACACCGGACTCTGCCTTTCATTTTGATTGAGCTATTCTTGTACTTATAATTATATGGCAAAAACGATACGGTAAAATATTTACCACAGCCAGAATCAAAGTGCAGCATGCAAACTGCAAGGCATGGGTTAAGAACCTTAATGTTTTTCCCTACCTTTCATTATTCTAAGGTTGCTACAAATTATTCATTTGGTTAGTAATACATTCTTATTGGTGAAGATAGCCCCAACCAATTTGTTATGTTTGTAAATCCAGAGTTTGTGATTCTCCAGACCAAATACTTTTAACATATAATGCCTACTAGTATGGGTGACATGTGACTCTTACACCTCGTAGTCCGCATTACCTTATATATTATTTTCTATACATAGATTTACACATTTATATAAGCCATTGTTTCTGCATAATATGCACATATCTGCGTGACACCCTACATTGGGATAAGAAACACTATAAAAGAAATTAAATGTATGCAAGAGAATGGCTATGGAGATTGGATTGGTAACGTGGGCACTTTCTAAAGGCAGATGGGCGGAGGTATCACTTCCTTTCTGGCGCTGGGCCGACCCATTAATGTATGCTGACTGAGCGGGGGAGGGGGCCCGAGCAGATGTGGTCTCACTTGTATTCATGTGTGGCTCAGCAGTGTGAACTAACCTGTGCATTTTTTTTATCTAAGTGAAGTTAATAAAACATGCCCCCACCCCCTTTCTTTTCATAAAACTTCGCTGAAGCATTGTTTTGTGGAAAGGCAATATTCAAATGTGGGCCACTTTTTTTTGGTGTGCCCGGGACGATTTTTGATCCCAATCCAATCCTGTGGAGAGATGAGGGTCACCGTTGGAGGGTGCTTGTGAAGGAATCTGTAGAGGAGGTTATGGGGGCAGAGCCAGCCAAGATGGTCGCACCAGGTGCCACCAGAGATAAAGCAGCTTCAGTTAGATCGCACAGTTGCAGCATCGAGCTGTGAGCCGTTTAAAAGGGAGCTTTGGTACTTCTTGAAGTTTTTTGTTTTGGTAAGGTGGTTACAGTATAGAGCGGTGGGCAACTTAGGTTTACAGGGACGACTGTGGGGTTGTCCTGTCTCACAAATGAATTTCTAATAAATCTGTTTTATTTAGCAAACATTTCTGTGGGATGGGACTGCTCTTCAGGCACGTCCTCAGCTTTTGCTCATGGACAGTACAGCTATGACTTTGAAACAGACTACCCTCCTCCTCCTGACTTTCCTAATCATTTCCACCTCTAGTCTACTTTCCTGTCCTGCCTTCCTCTCCCTTTCTTTCTGCTCTCCCCCCTCTTCCTTCCCCTGCCCCCTGAACACCTGGCTAAACTATGGCAAGAATCCCACGCTCTGGAAATATGTAATATATGTTATCCTGAGTGAATTTGCAATTTGTATATATTTTTATCTCTAACCACTAGTATATGGAGTAGTCCTTTGTACTTACTACCATTCCTATGTGATTTTAGAGTATACCTGGTTGTATCTTTTCCTTGAGTGACTTTACAACTTGTATATTTGCAATTTTTCCTGTTCATATATCCTATGTAACTTACGTAATCCAAAGTCCTAATGTAGCCCAACTGGTTCTTTTGTAAAGCGCTCTGACACCTTTGGGTAATGTTAGCGCTATATAAAATCGCAATAAATAAATAAACAATAAAAGGCTAGCAGTGTGGAATAATTCAATAGCAGAATTTTTGAATAGTAGAATCTTTCAGTACTTCCTCAGTTGAAGACAGTATGTAATTCTGGCGGCATGGTCATAATCTTTGGATCTAGGGGAGAGGATGTGGCCTTATGGCTAGAGTGGTCGACCTCGACCCAGGGGAACCGGGTTCGAGTCTCGGCAGGGACGCTCGACATCCTGTGATTCTGGGCATATCACTTAATCTTCCTGTGCATCACAAACAAAAAAATGAATGTGTCCGTCTGTAACGCAACTGGTGCTAATACAAAGCGCTCTGATACCTTAAGGTCAAGTTCACCTATATATATATATATATATATATATATATATGTATATATATATATATATATATATATACAACAAAAACTCTGAAATCTTTCCGCCATTCTGTCTTACACTTTCATGGTTTCTTCCTTAAGCATGGGAGTATACTATTATAACAGAGTTCGAGCATGGCGGAGGGAATTTGGTTGTTCTACTGAAAGGAAGGAGTACTTTGGAGGACAATCATGGCATTTGCTACATTATTGTCAGTTCTGTTTTGAATGTTAACTATACAACTAATTTACTTTTAAGAGGAGTAATACCTGATCATGGTATTTCCGATGAGAATGTGAAATGTGTCAGGGCAAACTGTTGAGAATATAAGGTCACGGGTGACCTGCTTTTTGGGTATGACTAGTGACTTGCTGAGACGGATTTAGATTAGTCATTGATTGCTTTAAAGATTTCGTATTATTGTTATTCGGAACTCATCACAAACATTAAAGTCTTCAGGTACTATTATTTGGGAGAAGCACATTTTTGTCTGGAGTGAAAAAAGGGGGTGATTTATTAAAAAGAAGGCTAGGGTTTTTATAACTCCAAATAAAGAGAATCTCCTCCTAGGGATTGATTCCTTGGGAGACTTGTTATGTTTGCTTCAATTTTGTAAAGGATGGCTACCCCATTATATACTTTAGTGCCCTAGTCCCATTGGCCCATCTGCAACAGGCCCTGGCTGATGACATCATTGACAGTTGTGGGAGTGGTAGCCACACCCCGATGCAACACTTACTGGTCTTCCTTTCAAAATTACGAAATAAAATGAAAAACTAAAGTCATCTGGGTCACAGGGGGGCCTCTTTCTATTTATTTTTTATGAGTAAAAATGTTTACAAACATCTAAGGCAAAGGTTTAGCAGCAGAGATTGCAAACATCAGAATGTGTGGGCGTGGGAGGTAGTTTCTCATCAATTCAATTCAATTCTTTATGCAGATAAAAAAGATATCCATAATATCACAAGTCACATGGTAGCATTAAAATACACAAATTCATAATAATCATGATGATAGAAAAAACAAATTCAATATAAAAAGCGTTATTTTTAATTATGCGTCATGTAATGAGTGCGTACATCAGTTTTTAAAAAGGTGCCAGCTCAATTCAAGATATTCATGCTCAATATAAAAACAAGTTTTTAAAGGGTGCCCGCTTATAAGACCAGTACAGGAGCTAGTTTAATAGAAACATCCTTCATAAAGTGCACATTGAATTATGGGCAAGTACAGCAGCTTTCAAAAAGGTGCTTACTCGAAAGACTATTTCATCATCTTCCAATATGAGAGTATTCCTATATGCACCTTCAAGATGGATAGGCTAAATAAATAAAAAACAAACAGTACTAAAAACCACTTTGCGTATTTTATATACAACTAGCAGCCCGCGCCAGCGTTGCCTGGGGCAGAGAGGGGCTGGGGGCAGCATTTGAGGCTTGCGTGCACTTCTGCCCCCGGCCCCCTCCCGCCCCGTCCCGGCCCCCTCCCGCCTGTGTCCCGGAGAGCCTGATCCTTACCTCAGCTGCCGCTTCCGCTCCAGGCGCCCCGCCCGCACAGGCCGCCACTCTCCAGGCGCCCCGCCCGCACAGGCCGCCACTCTCCATGCGCCCTGCCCGCACAGGCCGCCACTTCGCCCAGCAGCAAGCAGGGCCGCGGCAGTCCTCCCAGCAGGTCGCGATCTTCGGTTGCTGAGTGTTGCCAGGGAGCGCAAACGCAAATGATGTCATCACGCAGACGTCGTGGCCGGCGCTACTTGCAAGGGACTACTTTATTTTTATTTCAAATTTTTTTAAACAACGTATATTTTTTATTTTTAATAGCCTATGTCCTTCTGCTTGCCCTGCGGTTTTCAAAGATGTCTTAGGTGTTTTGATTGGTGGTGTACTTTTCGAGTTTACCTGGCTCAAAGGTTTGTGTTCTCTCTGTATAATAGTAGTATAGATTTACAGAAACATTTGCAGAAAATGTTGCCAGCTCCGGCCATCACATGGGCATGGTAAGTAGTCTAGGTTAGCATTATACCCGAGGGGGAAGCATAGCAAGAATTTTACTGTGCCTGCCCTTAAACGAAAATGGAGTCCCCTCTCAAAGAGGCCTATAGATTTTGTAAGATAACTCGGCAGCATGTGCGAAATATTCTCAATAGGCATATAAATTGCAACAGTAGATTTCTTAGACTCTCTGTCATATCTTGCCTTGCTATGATGTGTGTATAAGGCCATCCGAAAGACGTTTGTTCACACGGTCCATTTCATTTGGGCTTGAAAAGAGCTGTTCATAGTTAACACTACTTAAACTCGGGCTCCTAGCGGCAAGCCACGGTATATCACTTCCCTTCTCACACTCAAGGCAGTCTCCTATTATCTCTCTTGTAAGAGACGCTGCTGGATTTTTCCCGATTGCTAACCTAAATAGAGCAGGGTGGGGCTTTATATATTCTTCAATATAGTGTAATTTCAACTCACTATGGCAAACATATTTGGACGTTGAGATCGAGGCACCCAAGAGATTCGGCAGAATCTGTTTTCTTTGCACTGGATGCTGTTACTCTTTGAGAAACCCCAAACTTCTGCACCATAAGTTGCTATGGGTATGCACTGAGATTTAAAAAATGTAAAACTGCTAAAATGGCCCCTGTCCTCTTTGGCTGAGGGAGACCAAGAATCGAGTTAATAGCTTTAGAAAACTGGCTCCTTTTGTACGCCACATGATCAGACCAGGAGCCATTAGCAGCAAAGACCAACCCTAGGTAAGGAAAAGTGCTAGTGCATTGTAAACTTTGATTGCCCTTAGAGAAGGAATCTAAAAGATTCTTTCTTGGAACACAAGCCATTATAAAGGATTTTTTCAAATTAGTGCACAAGTCTAACTTGGCCATAAAATCCACAAAATCCTGTACTAGCAGTACCCTTAGCGGGTGGCCAACATTCGTATATATTTCTTATTGGAGGCTGCAAGAAGGAGCATGAATGCTGGTCCCATATTACAACAGCGACAGCACAATTCGCACTTCCTCCTCCTCTCCTGTTTTCTTTGTTTCCAATAACAGTGCTTGTGTGTGGGAGAACACACAAGGTTTTCTTTCTGTGCAGGACCCTGGAGGTTGTGCATAGCCAGCTGCACATATGTGAGAGCCAGCAGAGTGCATTCTGGGAAAAGGCAAGGGATATCCTTCTCATAAACCTCTCTCACTAGGAGAATTCTGTCCCAACCTAGTTGGTGGGTGGTGGAACCAAAAAGATTCACTGAGCCCCACTGGCAATCAGCTGCTGCCCTGCAGCCAGGGAATGGCAATAGAAGCTGTAGCTAGTCTCTACTCATTTTAAGACCTTCAACCCAGACCTGCCTGGACCCTGCTGTGGTGCTGCCAGAATGTGGAGCTGAGTTCTGCCTGTTGTCTCTTGTTGGCGACAAGCTTGAAGATACCTCTGAAGCTCGGCTGCCCTGACCTGCTGCCCACCTTGCTTTTGCAGAAGCGGTCACCCAACCCAAGGCGTTCTGAGACATGGGTATGTTGCTTCTACCACTCACCAGAGGGATCTACTTTACACTGCTAGGACTGCAGATTTGCTGAGCGGTGAAAGCTTGGCACTCACACTCGCACTCCGCAGTACCAGCTTTCCTTGGTTGGTTATCTGATCCTTTTGTGCAGGGGCCAGGCCCCCTCGAGCCAGTGACCCGGCAGCATTAAAAGGGGCATGAGTGGTTCACTGAAGGTTAATTGTGAAATGTGAGCTCATGTACAACTGACCAGCAATCTGTCCCTCTTCATCACTGTTGTGAGGTTAGCACACCAGTAGTTGGGAGTGGGAGGAGCTAGGGGGCCAGAGGAAGAGGAGGAGTGGACCCAGGAAAGGGTTAGTTAGTGTAGGGACAGGGTATGGAGAAGACATGTTAAATAAAGGTCCAGTTATAAGGCAACATAAGTGTGTGTAATTATTGTAGCTAGACGCTACAACTGGCGACGAGGGTGGGATCTCGTTAATTGCAGCCCACGAGACCACCTAGAGACACCCTGTCCCCTGCAGCGTCGAGAGACGAGCTCTGCTGCCTGAAGAAGCTGAGGCCGGCCGAGGAGGGTCAAGAACGAGTGACCGCGACCCCAAAGATGCTAGAAACCCCGAATATACCGTGTCCTGGGAGCGCGGGGACGCTCGGTCGAAGAACCGCCTCAGCGCGATTCCCGCCGGGGGGGGTGTCACCCAGCCGATGCAAAACAGGAGTCGGGAGCCCACTCCGACCCTGTCCAGTGCCCCACAGCAAGTCAAGAGGTGCCCTGGTGAAAGGGGCGCTGCCCCGAAGAAATTGCTGCCTAGCGCGATTAAGCGCGCCAAAACCGGAGCCTGCACCGGTGAAAAGTGCCGACCTCACGCCTGATGCGTGGGTTTTGGCACGCGGTCGGCTGAGAAACGCGGAAGAGTGCTGGGCCAGGCGGGAGCCCACCCCAACCCTACCTGGTCGCTGTGGTGGACAAGGAAGAGTGATTCCGGGAGCGCGCTGTCCTGCAACTGCCGGCCGGTGAGTCTGGAGTGCCTGAATGCAGCGAGAGAGAAACCTCGTGTGACTACATTGGCGGCGGCCATCTTAGAGTCAGGTGCTCGTCAGGACATACCCCTTGGTTATCACAGAGCGGCCATTTTGAAGTCAGGCATCGTGAAAGAAACAAGCATTGGCGGCGGAAAGAAACAAGCATTGGCAAATAAAACAAGCATTGATCAAGAAAACAAGCATTGGCGACTGAAAGAAACAAGCATTGGCAAATATAACAAGCATTGGCGACCGAAAGAAACAAGCATTGGCGAACAAACAAGCACTGGCGACAGAAACAAACAAGCATTGGCAAGGAAACAAGCATTGGCGAAGTCAAGTGAGATTGCTGCACAATGACCGACGAAGAGAATGCTCAGCCTTCATCAAGTGGGTCGCTTCTACGGACACCCGCACCTCTCAAGGTGACAACGGGAGGGAGCATGGGTCCCAAATGGCAAGAGTGGCTGGAAGAATTTGAAGACTACACTGCAGGCTCGGATATCGTAGACGAAAAAAAGAAGCTGATTGTTCTGCGCAACCTGGCGGGGCGAGAGATAGTCAAAATACTCAAAGACCTTCCTGCTACCGACGTGGATACTTATGTTAAAGCATGTGAGGTTTTGAATAAAAAGTTTCTTCACAAGCGAAATGTAGACTATGAGCGCCACTCATTCCACTCTGCTCGGCAAGGGAAGGATGAGCCCATGAGTGCCTTCATGATGCGTCTGCGGAGGCTAGCCAAATACTGTGAATTTGATACTTTCTCTACCGATGACGCCATCAAATCTCAAATAATAGATGGATGTTATTCGGATCAACTCAGGAGGCGCCTGCTGAGAAAAGCACATGGACTGGATGAAATAGAGGAAATGACACGAGCTTATGATCAGGCGGAGAAGTATGCAGCCGTCATGGAAACGGAACACAAAGGGAGTCATGAACAGGTGCGACGTGTGCACGCCAAAAGTGACAGTCGGAGAAGCTCAAGTGACAAGCAATGGAGATCGCACACGTCGTCCCGTCAAGAGCAATCAAGATATCAACGACGAGAACCATGGAAGAAGGAGAAAAGATCGGAAAGAGTGAGAAAATGCTACCGATGTGGGTATGATTACCCTCATGTGGACAGCTGTCCGGCCATGGGCCAGAGATGTCGGAAGTGTGGTCGAACTAACCACTTCGAAGCAATGTGCGGGGAGTACAATAAAGAAAAACGAAACGGTCCCACAGGGACAACTCGGTCTGACACACGAAGCAGAGCCCCAAGAATGTCTCGGTCCGACACTCGAAGGCACCACGCGCGAGCTGTCCAGGATCAGACGGAACAGTCCTCTGGATCATCACATTCTAGCAGAGAGTCACGTCGGTCCAGGTGGGAGCGAAGGTCACCGTCCAGAGAATCCAGACCATCGTCCCGAGACTCGGCATACACCATTGAATATCTAAATTTAGCAGCAGATCCAGACCAGCTCAAGAGATACCCTCGGCTGGATATCAAAGTTGGAAATCACGACACAAAGTTTGTGCTAGACTCTGGTGCATCCCTAAACTACATTCCAGTTACCGAATACGAAAGAATGAGTCAACGACCTCCTCTGACATTTGCACCGGTGAGGGTTTTCATGTGGATGGCCAAGAAGCCACTCCCCTGCCTGGGGAAGTTCTCGACGACCCTGACACACGACAACACAACCATATCAGCAGTTTGGATCAGAGATAGATATGGGTACTATGCAGAATGACACACAACACCATAGCGGTGCCTACGCATTAAGAAAACAAACAAACAATGAAAGGGTAAATTAAAGCATTTACGAGTAGAAGCGGAGGCCGTGGATGAAAAGCCATAGGTAAAGCAAGTAAAAAAAACCTTTCTATTTCCTTTATACGTATTAGACTTGACTAGCTAAAAATTGTTTTTTGTAGGGTATGACATAGATTAGGAATGTGAAATGTTTAAACTTTATAAGCTGACATTCCAATCTTGATTAAAATGTCAAATGGTTAGATTACGACCTTTCCACAGGCTTACTTTTCATGAAATATAAAAATGTATTAAAATGTTTAGTTTAATTTCTTTTTAAAAAAAACATTTTTATTGAAAAATTTACAACAGTTCCCCCCCCGCCCCCCCACCCCCACAGGACATTTTAACTCATTTTCAAATCAGGAACAAACATTATAATCCATTACACTCCATTACTGCTGTAAATCAAGCTAACAGCTTAAAATAAAAAGAATTGTCAAGAAGAGAAAGAGTTATAAAGCGCAAAATAAAGGGGAGGGAACAGACAGATAAAGATGGAGAGAACAAAAACAAAGAAAATGCATGTAAAAGGAACAGTCAGGATTACCCGAATTATATCAAACCCCCTACACTATTATTAGAAGTCCCCATAATCCTATCTGCCCATCCCCTCCCTCCACTCGGTAATTGGAAACCATATTTGCAGCCCCAGCGCTCTACCCCTTTTCCCCTTCCTTGCATGAATTGATTTCTCTAAATTATAGCTATGTAACAGCCTAGCTACCCATTGCTGCATATTAGGGGGATTTCTATCCTTCCAGGCGGTGGCAATGCATAAGCGAAGCACCGCCATTGCTACAAACAGAAAATATTCTTGTTTACGTTTCGGCTCCCCATTTGAAACCCCTAGCAGAATAAGCTCAGGGGTCACCTTCAGTTTCAGGTTTAGTGATTTGTCCAAAAATGACTCAATAGCCTTTATCAGCGGCAGCAACCCAGAACACGTAGCAAAAATGTGGATTATATCACCTTCAGTGCTGTCACACCGTTGGCACGTTATACCCGGTGTCCCCCCCCATTGTGCAATTTTAGCGGGTGTATAATATAGTGAGTATAAAGTTTTAAAATGCTGAGCTTGCAGAGCTGAGGAGTGGAGGACTTCTTGACCTAGCTGTAATGATTTACCAAACAACCCTCGAGCTACCCCTAATCGGTTCATCCATTTAACTTCTACCTTTTCTAGATCATCTTCCCTATTCCGAATGATTTCGGCGTATAGCCTTTTAATTGTGCAATCTTGTCCCTCCTCAATGATCCGCATTATTGTATTGATCTCAAAACCTCGAGCACCTCCTACCTTACCCACTAAAAAGCTTCTGGCCTGTAGATATTTAAAAAAATTCCTTGAGCTCATTCCAAATAACCCTTGGAGATCTAAGAATTTGTCGCATACCTTCAGGCCCTACAAGATCTCCCACCCTCCTTACCCCCAATCGTTCCCACTCCCCAAAAGTCACATCCGCGAAAATTTCCTGTGGTATTGTAGGATTTTTAACCAGTCTAGTATGTGCATTAAATCTACCCAGGCCGAAGCTCTTCTTAAAAGCCTTCCAAATACTATAAGCCGCATCATCTGTTTAAAATCGTATTTTTTTGAAGTAGCTTGGCTCTGTATACTTCAAAAAAACATTCTACGTATCCCCGTCTAAAACCAACCCATAGATGTCTGTGGACCCAGTATGTACCTCTGCTTCCATCTCTGACCCTCCCAAAAGGCCGGTCATCTGCTGTAACGCCGCTGCCCAATAATATAATTTCAAATCCGGCATAGCACATCCCCCCGGTCCCTTGGCAATGACATATATCTTAACGCTCTTCTGGTTTTCCCTTGGGACCATATGAAACAATTAAACATTTGTTCTAATATGGTAAACCAGGAATTGTTAAAAAATAAAAGGATTGATCTAAATAAATATAAGAACTTAGGGAGGAGATTCATTTTCACAAAATGTACCCGGCCTACTATGGACATGTCGAGATTATTCACCCTATCAAGGTCACTTTTTGCTTTGTTTATTATTGAACTAATATTTATGTCTACGACCCTATCTAAGTCTGCTGTGATGGTTACTCCCAAGTATACCCCTTGTGACACCACCCGCGGATCTGTGCAAACTGTCTGTGGATTTGATATAAGTTGAGTTTTCGCTTTATTAAGAGCATAACCTGCCACCTGGCCGAATAAATCTGTCTCCATCTCTATTGCCTCAATTGGCTCAGTTGGCGACGGTGTAATAACTGCCACGTCGTCGGCATACGCAAGTACTTTACAGAGGCCCACCTTTGTTACCATTGGTTGTATCTGATTGTTTTGCTCCAGTTTATATATCAGAGGATCTATATACATAGCAAACAATAAGGGCGAACACGGGCAGCCCTGACTTGTACCGCGTGAAATTTCAATGGGGCTAGAGCGTCCTGTGTTCACCCTTATGCATGCCCTGGGAGCCCTGTATAGCGCCTGCACTGTTCTCACACAGTTTTCCCCACAACCAGCTTTCCTCAGTATCGCCCACAAGAACTCCCAGGACACGCGATCGAAGGCCTTCTCGGCATCAAGCAAAAGTGCTGCCATCGGTCCCCCTTCACCCCCCTGTGTGACCCCCTGTGCATCGAACAGTGGGATTACTTTCCTAATATGTTGTGTGGTGCCCCTATGTGGAATAAATCTGTGCTGATTCTTACTCACCAAAACTTCTATTACCCTAGATAATCTTATCGCTAATGCTTTTGAAAAGATTTTAACATCAGAATTTATTAGGGTTATTGGGCGATATGAGCCTGGTTCCGCTGGTGGTTTCCCCTTTTTAAGAATTATTATTATATCTGCACCCGCCCAACTGAGTGGTATTGAAGTTCCTTTCTGAGCCTCAGAGAATGTCTTTATTAAATCCACTTTCAGTGTTTTAAAGAAAATTTTCTAAAACTCCCCTGGAGTCAGGTCCGGCCCGGAAGCCTTGCCAGACGGCAAACTCGTCATGGCCTCCAGAATTTCCTCTTCCTCTAGGGGTGCCTCCAGCATGTCCCTGCCCTCCTCAGTT
Source organism: Lissotriton vulgaris (assembly GCF_964263255.1). NCBI lineage: Eukaryota > Metazoa > Chordata > Amphibia > Caudata > Salamandridae > Lissotriton > Lissotriton vulgaris. Next base: position 1,118,324,731 of record NC_141694.1, read on the forward strand.
ATTACCTTGCTTGGGATATCCCCGAGATACCTTCCTATTCCCTCCGGTGTCCCATCCTGCTCTTCCTTGTAAAGTTTATAATAGAACTGCCTAAAAACCTCCATAACTTCTTTCCCTCCTGACACCATTTTACCTCCACCATCCTTAATTTCTTTTATTTCTCCCCTAACTACTCTTTGTCTAGTCCTTACTGCCAAAGTGTGACCAACCCTTTCACTATATTCGTAACAGTTCTCACTTTGCGTAGAAAAACTCCTTGATGCCTTTATAGCTAATCTTTCTTCAGCCGCTGATTTAGCCAGCATAACCTCTAAGACTCAGTATCTCGCCCTGCTATAGCGGCCTGTGCCAGCTTATGCTCTGCCTCTATTACTGCTCTATTTAATTTTTCTGACAGGGCCCTCTCCTTTTTTTGTTTGGCCAAGCTGAAACTGAGAGTCTCACCACAAACCCCAGCCTAAAAGGCATCCCAGGCATTTCCAACCATAGTACTACCCCTATTAATGTCCCAGAACCACTTTATCCATGTATGCATATGACTGATGTAGTTTTGATCTGACAAGAGCTCCCTTTCAAACGTCCAAGCCCTTTCCTGCCTCCTGAGCCCCTCTCCTTTAATTATCAAAATCAATGGATTATGGTCCGAGACAATACGTGGTAGTCTGTCTATATACAAATTGGGAATAAGTGAGCCAGATGTAAAATAATAGTCTAATCTAACACATATCTTATGTGGCGCCGAATAATATGTAAAACCAGGTTCCGTAGGTCTTAGTATCCCCCATACATCAACTAATGAGTTATTAGCAGCCATACGCCGAATTGCCCTGCAGACCCTTTTTTTCCTGTCTACATACTGTCCATTTGTATCCAGTCCTAACCCAGCTGCTCCATTTATATTAAAATCTCCAGATAATATTACTTTTGGTGTCCATGTTGCCAGTTCTATATCAAGAAAGTTGAATATTTCTGGGTCATCCTCCGTCGAGCCGTATATTGAGCCTAATGTAACCCATTCCTCCCCAATCCTGCATTCTATCAGGGCCCACCGATCCCATTGATCCTCTAATCATTTCCTTGTCTGAATGTCGGTCCGTTTAGTTAAGATGGCCACCCCCCTGTTCTTTGCCCCCTGTCTTGAGTGGGCTAAAAATCGGAACCCTAATTGTTCCAATAAGAAGGGTTTGTTTCCCTCTATGTGAGTCTCCTGCAAACATACGTAGTGCGCCCGTGTTTCCTTGAGCAATTGTGCAACCTTCTGCCGTTTAACCTTATCATTCAGTCCACACACATTGAGTGATAGTATCTTAATGTTGGAACTCATTTAAGCAAGTTATTATCCATAACGACCAATTATTCCTTTCACCACCAACCAAAGCATCTTTTATTGATATTAACATATCTGTACCACTGTCCCTGATTAGCCCTGTAGTTAACCCCCGACCTGTGTCCCCCTTGTCACCTCCCCTTCACCCCCACTACCCCTTTACAGGCAAATAGGTCAGTCCTGACCTATGTGTAGCTGCTTCTTAGCCCCCTGGAGTGTCACATCCCTGTCCCTCCCTACTAATAAATCCCTATCATATTCTATACAGTACAATTCTATCTTAAACATAAACTTAACCATAAAAGAAGAAGAACACCACAAACAAACACCAAGTTTTGTCCCACTTAAGTCCAGCTTATGTCCACTTTATGTCCAGGTCATACTATTCGCTATACAGCACACAGCTACATTTGCTCACGAAACTTGGGTATCCGGCCGGACACCTCCCCGTCTCTTTTTCTCCTTCTGCTCCTCCAAGAAGGCCTGTGCCTTGATCTCCGAGAAGAACATCCTTGTCCCCCCTTCCATGAGTATTTTAAGCCTAGCAGGGAATATATGCCTCGCAACCTAGTTTTTTAAAATGGTCGAACATCTGCAGTAACCTCCACCTCCTTTCCACGGTAACGTGGCAAAAGTCTGGGCGTGCAAAAAATGTTATTCCCTGATATGTACAGCGGTTCTGTGGCTTGGCCCTATCCATGATATCCTGCCTAGCCAAAACATTCCCCATGAATACCAGCATAGCTCTAGGCCTGTCCTTCTGTGAGCCGCCATATGATTTCTTTTGTGTTAGAGGGTACCTATGTGCTCTCTGCACCTCCACATCCCAGTTCCATTTCTCCATCTCCGGGAATGTCCCCTTAAATAGTGTAGCTATGAAGGATCTTGGGTCTTGCTCTTCTGCCCCCTCTTTGATACCCAGAAGTCTGATATTATTGCGCCTCTGTCTATTTTCAAAATCCTCGATTTTCCAATTCATATCCTCGGTCATCTTCTCCTGAGCCTCCCTGAACTCCTGCCATCTTGTCAACTCGTCTTCTAATTTCCCGGTTCTCTCCTCTACCTCTGTGACCCTACCTGCCATCTCCGCATATAGCTTATTCATTTTACTAAGCGAGTTTTGGATTTTTTTATTCACTTGTTTTGACTTTTTACACTCTGCCCTAGCTTTTCCTTGCATCTGTTTCAAAGCAGAGAAAAGAAGGTCCATTGTGGGAGCATCATTATGCGCCCCCTGCGATTTTCTCTGCCGACCCCTTGATTCCTCGTGGACCAGGCCCTCTTCTGGAGGTAGCCGAGTAATCCCATACCAACTTCTTTGTAGCTTCTATTTGCTTTGGGCTAACAGGATCCTGTCGCCTATATCTGCGACAACATCTTTGCTGCTTCGGCTGTTGCTTTCTCTTTTGGGTTATGGAGACCGGCTGAACTGATTCCCCTGACTCTGAGCCTGATTTCTCTATGTCTGACTCATTGTCTGTGGAATAGCTGTCTACAGCGCTCTCATCCGGCTCCCCGCTCTCAGTCACAGAACCAGTTGAGGTACCTGTTTCATCATTCACTGAAAAGAAACAGTCTTCGTTGGGGGTCCCTGGTGCAAACTGTCCAGCATCTACATCTACATGTAAATCCTGGCCATCTAAGCCCTCCTGCACATCTCCTGTCTCTGTGTTAGGATCTGTATTGGCAGCGTTTATGAGAGTGTTAATTATACCGTCGTTTTGACCAGTTGCGTTCTCGCTCCCTTCAGGTACCTTTGTGATGCTGTCTACTATATGGGTATCGTATGAATATTAATATGCCTCTTGAGTCTCCTCCATACGATCAGTGCTCGCAGCGCCGCTTACCTTGCGCACACTTGGTTCTTTTCTTGTGGGACCTGATGCACCTGAGCATTCTGCATCTTTCACCACGTCTGCTGGCTGCTCCGATCTTGATTCCTCCGGCGTTGTCCTCTCCAGATCTGGTGTCGGCGCATCAGTGCACGTCCTGCTCGGTGCTCCCTGCGTGCGCACCGCCGGCACCTCTGGCACCGATGAGAAAGATACAGCTGTTTCCGTATGCTGCTCCGGGATGCTTCCGCCATGACCCACGCGACTGGCGTTGTTCCCGGCGGCGTTCCCGGCGATTTCACCAGCGGTCGCTGAAAAGACTTCCACCATGGTAGACTGCCTCATGCTCGCAACGTTTGGGGCTTTCCCATCCGTTTTTCCATCTGTAGCTTTCGGGGTCATATTCGCGAGTTTACCCCTCGCCGCTTTCTTTTCAGTCCTTATCTCCGCCCTTTGCTCGGCGTCTTTATCTTTATCTTTTCCCTTTTCTTTTGCCTTCTTGTTTTGAGGGGCTGAATTGGATGTCGTACATGCTGGTACGAGGATGCAGGCGGCTAAGTTTACTGGTGTACCTGTTAGTACACCAGTAAACTTAGCCGCCTGCATCCTCGTACCAGCATGGGCGTTGGGTGGCTATTGTTGTCAGCTCCAGCCCCGGATTCCCCTTTGTTATCCTTTGATGCATCTTTAACATCTTTAGCGTCTTTAGTCTTTGCGCCTCGTGGGGGCATCTTGAGAACGTTAGCAATTTCTGTAGCTGGATGGCTAAAAATGCCTTTTAAGTCAATCCAAGTGCGCTGTAGGGCCCCGCTAACAGCCTTTTTATGCAGTAAAGTAAGTACTAGTGAAAAAGTGTACTTAATCCAACCTATTCTCGACATCTTCCTGATATACTGCCATCTTTCTCATATCCGTCGGGAGAGAGAGATAGGAGCGTCCTACTCCCGAGACTGGTCCGCGGCCATCTTGCCTCCATGTTTAGTTTAGTTTCTGAAGAAATTGTTCACATAAATAAAATAGTAGTCAAACGTAATGGATGAGAACCCAGTGATTTAATGTAGTGATGCAAAGGCCTAACCATGAACCGTAGTTTTCTTACAGTGACGAATGGAGAGAAATTCTTCTGAATTTCTACAAATGTTTCAATAAAAGTTTCTTTCGAATGTTAGTATCTGTAAAGCATGGTCTTTTTGACTGTGTAGACAACGGAAATTTTCTATTCCCATGAAGACACTGCGAGCTGATTGGATCTTCCGAAGGCGGAGAAGAATTCAGTTGCAACTATTTGTGACATGAACGATTATAAGTGCTTGTTCTTCGAGAGAGAGAGGCAGAGCGAGCTCTGTAAGACCCTAAGAAGGACTGAATGGAGATCTGTTCTTGACTTCTCTGCAGTGCCCTTTGCTGAGAAACCCTTTTTCCATTTTCCCTGCTAGAACCGATGCTGCTATAAAACTCTACTAAGTTTTATGAACTTTTCTTTACGAGAAGTTCTACTTTGTTTTCAAATTGACGTTTTATGCTGAAGCTTCATGTTTTAACCTACCGATTTAGAACTCCACTTTTCTCTTATTCTCCCAACCTTAGAATAGGGACTTTTCATTTATGGAATACGGCGAATTAAATATTTCTGGTATTGGATATTCATGATTATTATTAACATTGATTAATAGTGATGAGATTTTTGTCAATTTTCATTACAGACTAAGACAAAAAAAATTGGGGGCATATCATCAAGGGGCCGCAATAGAATTATATCCGCTTTAGCATCCGGTTTTGAGCGAAAATCGGCGATAATTATATCGCAATATCAGCACGGTCATGCTAGCACGTGAATCCATGCCTAAGCAACCATTTCCTTTGTGCCTCTCGAATTAGATGCTAGGTAGGCGTTCCTGACTGAAATTCAGCAAAAATAGTCGCTAACACAGCTTCTCACTATCAACAAGGATATCACTAACCCGCCAAGCGACATAAAAAGTTGTGCTAACCACGTATATCGCCGGTTTCTAACACCTGCTAATTTTCTGACTTACCTATATGTATCATGGGAGGTGGATTGTAAAGCTAAGTCCACATCTCCCTATCAACAATGATTTCCCTATCGCTGGTAATCAAGCGATATTCCTGCTTTTTGTCGCCATTGCCGGGATTTCTATCACCTCAGCGATGCGCGTTGTTAATAGCGTGTTAACCGAGCGATAGAATCCGGCGATAGATGGCGATAGAAATGTGCACGCTATACGCGGCCAGCGATAATTATCGCTGCCGCTTGATGATATGCCCCTTGAGAATAAGCCTCCTTATCCCGCAGTCTTTTTGTCCGCATTGAATCACAACGCGGTTGTTACAACGACCGAGTTGTGATTCCGCATACCATTACTCTCCAAGTCGGAACAACAACTTGCGGAGGGGGGGCGCTGGATGTTGGAATAGTATAATTTACTATTTCAACTCCAGTCTGTGCGGACAGTAGCGAAGGTGTTGGACTTTAAATACCGACCCTCAATGCTTCAACAAAGCTTAGAAACTCACAACAAAATCTCATCATTGAGATTAAATTGGAACTATTAAAAATGATTAACTGATTTACAGCTCCTGTTTATTACTTACATCCATTGACTTTTTGGTGCGGGATTCCAGTTTGGATGAATTGTAGGTAAATGTGGTAAACCCTATTTTATTTAATGCAGTGCCCAACCCATGCGCTTGTAGTTGAGTATGCGAGAGGGGTTCACATTCACCTGCACCATAAACCACTATAAGGTTCAGCCTTCTGTTCAAGAGAAGATATTCCGCTGACACAAGAGAAGGCCACATTCTGCTGTGTCAAAAGCTGGCTATAAGTTTAGCAGAATCAAGGTAAAGACTTTCCCCTGATCCCTTCTCTGATATTTGTTGAGGTGCACTGAGTACTTCATTGTGATCTGACACCACACTGGAAAATAGCTGAGGGGTTGGTTGCTTTCAAGGTGGGTAGTGAGTCGAGAAATAATCATTGTATCAAGAATCATTGATCTTGATGGTAAGGCAGAGATTGCTTTCCAGTTCACCAGGATTTCTGAATCATCACTTGACTTCTCCGCTGTCTTGCCAATTGAGTCACCCTCATATTATGCTGGCAAATGTGCTTTTCTTTTCGAAGGAACTCCCATGAATATAAGGATGCACTGACAATGTGGAAATGATTGGAGTGTTGACTACTCAGTTCAGTTTAATGGCTGAGGGTCCGTCATTCCAAACATTACAATATATGCATATATATATATGAAGCAGACAAACTGTAGGTTTGGCAGAAAGGGCACTGTCTGTTTTCCCCAGATGCCCCACACTTGTCATACTAGAAATGACCAAATGTTATGACTGAGGTTAGAGGTCAAGAATCTACACACAGCAGACACTCTGGGTTGAGATACCAGATGACATGATGTCACCAGGCCATTGTGTTTTAGAACTAGCACTTTGACACTGCCCCTCTTATTGTTTTTGCCGTCTCCCGGTTTTTACTTGGCATGTGGCGGAGAAGAACTGTATTTATCCACAAGAAATAATGGACTACTGCTTTCATGCTTTATTATTCCTTTGATAACCAAAGTTTAATAACTTTTTAATTCTGAAGTATTTATGTTTCATTATCGTGCTTGTACATATTTTATTGCACTTTTATGGTCTTTGACCGAAATAAAGTCATCAAAGTGAGAACTAGCAAACTAAGTCATTCTGGGTCTTGTAGTCAAAGTAAAGCAAGTTCATTGTTTTCAGCCAAACAGGCCATAACAATTAAAATTCAATATACAACTCAATTTATCATCAACAATTCCATATATAAAATACAAGAGTACAATTATTTATTTATTTATTTTGTGTTTTATAGAGCGCAAACTTGACCCGTGAAGGTATCAGAGCGTTTTACACGGTATACAGTGGTGGACAAACAAGAAGGTTAAAGTGCAGAGATATACAAAATCAAACAATCAAAGGGATGGTGAGGGGTCGGGATGCTGAGAACATTGGGAAAAAGCGGAGACAGGTGTAAGGTTACAATCACAGTTAGAGACAGTAAAAGAGAGCAACGGTTCCATTTATTCTCGGCGGGGAGAATTGGTGATCCTGGAAAGGAGCGATAGACTTAGATTCATCAGGCACAATGTAGTGGTTGAGAGCAGGTACTTAGATGAGGAATTTACCCATGAGGAAGGTTTTGGCCTCCTTCTTGAAATGTGCTAGAGAAGGGATTCTTCTGATGTAAGGTGGGTAAGAGTTCCAAATTCTTGGTGCTGCTCCAGTGAACGCCCTATTGTAGGTTCTTTTTTCTGAAATAAGGCAGGTTGTAGTAAGAGGTTTCTAGCGGAGCTGGAGTTCCTGCTTCCGCCCGATAGCACTAGTTTCTGTGCCAGATAAGCAGGGGAGTTTGTGTATAGAGCTATGTGTGAAATGCAGGCCAGTTTCAACTGAATTCTGGCCTCTAGAGGGAGCCAGTTCAGGGCTTTCATGTGTAGGGAGATGTGGTCGAATTTTCTGGTGCCTGTGAGTAGTCTGGCGGCCGCTTTGAGGCATGCTTTTAGAGGTGCTAAGGAGATCTTGGGTAGTCGTATGAGGGTGGAACAACCATATTCCAGTCTAGAGTCGACTAGCGCTTGCACTGCCATTTTTAGGTCAATAGCCTCGAAGAAAGGTTTTAGCTTCCATAGGTAGCTCAGGGGGAATCTGGCTGCTTTAGCCATCGAGTTAATGGGGTCTTGCATGTTCAGGTTACAGTCGAGGATTATGCCCAGGGATTTGGCTGAGTTCACGATGGTCGGTGGGCAGTGCAGCGCTGTGATGGCCTTACATCATACCTGGATCTCCGGGTTGGCCTTTGAAGGGGAGATTAGGAGAAATTCTGTTTTCTTTGCTTGAGTTTGTGTTCTTTATCGGATAGCCATTGGACGGTCAGTTTCAGGGTCTCATTCAGGGAGAGGATCTCTTCGAGCGAAGAGATATTGATGTATATTTGGGTATCGTCTGCATACATGTGGTAGGAGATGTTGGCGGTACAAAGAACTTCGGTGAGTGGCTCTAAGTAAAGATTAAAGAGGGTTGAGGACATGGTTGAACCTTGGGGGACACAGACCGTGACCAGGGTGGGACCTGATAGGTTGCCATTGATGAGGAATGTCTGAGAGCGGTTGTGGAGGAAGGATCTGAAGCACTCTAGGACCACGCCATCCAGACCCATCCTGAATTTGAGGCATTCGAGTAGTTTTTCATGGTTGACCGTATCAAAGGCGGAGGATAAATCAAGGAGGATTAGAAGGCAAGTTTTGCCTTGGTCTAGGGCTTGGAGGGCGTCGTCCACAATGTGGAGCATAGTGGTTTCAGTGCTGTGCCATGGTCTGAATCTAGATCGGAAGTGGTCAAGTAGGTGGAAGTTGTTGATGTGCTGACTTAGTTGCTGTTGTACACACTTCTCCAATACTTTGGCTAATAGAAGGATATTAGAAATTGGTCTGAAATTGTCAGGGTAGGCTGGACCCAGTGATGTTTTTTTCAAACTAGGGAGGGCTTGGCCGGATTTTAAAGGGTTCGGAATTGAGCCCTGCTGGAGAGAGGCGTTGATATTGCAGTCCAGCAAGGAACAATGAATTGGGAGGCGGCAGCGAGGCAGTTAGCGGGAAGCGGGTCATTAAAGTGGTTATTAGGGTTTAGGGTAGAGAGGATTTTGGAGATAGAGCCTTCGTTATAGTATTAAAAGTCAGTCCAGCGGGCTTGGTTTTTAGGTGAGGCCAGGGGGGTAGTGCGGATAGGGGTGGGTAGGTCAGGAAGGGGTTGAGAGTAGGTGGCGGTACTGAGTTCAATTCCTAATGCCGTGATTTTATCCGCAAAGAAGGAGAGAATTCTTCTGATGATATGGGTGATTCTTTCGTTGTTTTAGCCAGTTTATTAGGTTGGAGTTTGACCAGTTCAAAGAGCTTGCGGGGTCTATTCTTGGCGTTCCCCAGTTCCGATCTGAAATATTCTTTCTTGGAATTGAGGATGTGCTTGTTGTAGGCATTTCTCGCCTGGCGGAGAAGTTTTAGATGCATAGCAGAGGGGTGTTGTCTCCAGATTTTTTCAGATTGCCGTAGGGATCGCCTCTCCATGTTGAGGGAACCAGTGTACCAGGAGTTTCTGTCTTTGATTTGTGTTCTTTTTAGTTTTGGAGGGGCAAGGTCGTCTAGAATGTTTGACATGGATGACGAGTAATGTTCATTGAGGTCGCTGACCGTGGTTATATGCGAGGGGGGGAGGTCAGATTTGCAGCGAGTCTCAATTTTCATAAGGTCGAGGTTCTTAGTGTCTCTGGTCCAGCATTTGGGAATCACCGGTTGCAGTGTCTTTGTCTTGTGGGATCCGGGTAAAATGAAGAAGATGGAGTGGTTGTCAGACCAGTCACAAGGGTCTATGGAGATAAGTTTGACTGAGGATTCCTTGGTAATAATCCACTCAAGGATGGACACTTTTGAGTGGGTTGGCAGAGAGCAGACTTGAGTCAGGGCTTGATAAGTTAGGTGGTCTTTGATGGCGTTGACGTAGGGATCTTTAGTGTCATTCCAGTGTAGGTTGAAATCACCCAGGAAGATCTCTGTGACATTGGAGAGATCTTAGTTGTGATGATTTCCAAGAGGTGATCGGTTAAAGAATCGTTAGAACCTGGAGGGTGGTAAAAAATTTGCAAATTGCAAAGGTGTAATGAGTTGCTGCAATTGGAGAGTGCGAGGTATTTGCATGATTCGGTGGAGTCCGCCAAGAGTTCTGTGACAAGAAGGGAGGATCGGTAGATGCAGGCAATGCCTCCTCCGTTTCTGTTGGAGTGTCTGTCCAGTCTGGCGATGTTGTAATTGGGAGGGACTAATAAGTCCAGGCAAGGGGAAGAGTATTCATTGAGCCAATATTCTGTGAGTATAGCTAGGTCTAGGTTTTTATTCAGGATGAGGTCAGCAAGATCAGCGGCATGCTTGACTGCTGACCGGCAGTTGATTAAAAGTCCGGATAGGGGCTGGTCTTGAGGAGTGTCAAGAGTCTGGGCAGACAGAAATACAGGCGCGAGGTTGCTTTTTACCACACTTCTATTATGGAGGGTAGCTACCCTGTTGGGGTTGATGGTGACCGTGCTGATGGGGTGTTCAAGATTCGTATCTGGAGGACGGGGGAGGTTTGGACAGAGTTATGGTCTTGGAGGATGGCAAGGATTTCATTTCCCATGAGGTCTAGAGGATTAGCGCTGGGGGTGGTAGCATTGTAAGAGAACTGGGGGGCACATGCATCAAGCTATTTTGCGATCGCAAACATTGCAAATCGTAAAAACAGCTGTTTGCAATAGCAAAATAGCACTAAGCAATGCTTCATTGAAAAACGCAGAAATTGGTGTAAATTCTAAAAATTTGCAATTCCTAATTTTGCGACCATGAAATAGCGATTCCTTCTTTGTTAATTCGCAAATAGGGATTCTCAAACTAATGCATCAAACAATCGCAAATTGCGATTATGCTAGAATTCGCTATTTAGCAAATGCAAAATAACACCAATTCACATCAGGTGTTACCAAACTGAAAACTATTTAAACAGGCCCAGAATGCCTCACAATGTTTCAGAATGGCCGCGCTGTACGTCATGGCGAGGAGGGTGAGGATACAAGCAGCAGCACAGAGAAGAAGAAGGATATAGGAACACATTTTTAGATTGCACATTACATTGTTGGGTCAGACAGAGGAAGAGATTTCTGAGAAATATAGGTTGAATTATTCCATTATCTATGATCTGATTGCTGAATTAGAGCCACTACTGCAGTGACAGACTCACAGAACACATGCCATCCCAACCAATGTGCTGGTCCTATGTTCACTGCACCTTCTAGCCTCAGGTAGCTTCCAGGGGGTAAGAGCTGCAGCAGGAGGTGTTTTCCAAAGTGCACTATTGCGTCTCTTTAACTCATTCCTGGACGCCATGTTGCTGAGGATGCACCACCACATAAGATTTCCCTCTACCCCACAGGAATTGCAGGAAACGAAATTGACTTTTAGCAGATAGCCCACATCCCCCATGTAATTGGTTGCGTTGATGGTACGCATGTAGCTATATGTCCCCCCTCAGTGAATGAGTACATTTACAGGAATAGGAAGTCATAGCATTCACTGAATATACAAGCCATATGCAATGCAAAACACATCATCACAGAAATAGTGGCAAGATTCCCAGGTAGTACGCATGATTCCTACATCTTCAGACACGCATGCATACATACACGTCTCCTTGGGGGTGAATTTTGCAAAGGATACCTCCTTGGTAAACACATGTAACTCTCTTTTGCTGATTCTGTGGTCGTTGTGAGACATAGCAGTGACTAATCTATTGCCATGTACCCCATAGGTGACAGTACATATGCTGTGCGCTCATTCATATTGACACCATACCTGATACCAAGTACACTAAGTGAACAGCGGTTCAATACAGCGCACAGGTCAACATGCAATGCGATTTAGACGACCTTCAGCCTACTGAAAAGTCACTTCTGTTGCCTACATAAAACCGGCGGTGCATTGCAGAACAGGCCTGACACTTGCTGTACATTTGTTGCCACTTGTGCCATGTTGCGTAACATAGCAACTGCTAGAGGCGTACCCCTGAAACTCTCAGATAGTGAACCCGACAAAGATGAGAAGCCATTACAACCACAACAAGCAGCAAGCGCAGTGAGTGCAGCAGAAGGAAGACAGTGACATGCTGAAATAACACATAATTATTTTAGAGATGGGTAATGATTAAAGCAGACACTACATAGTTTCATTGCCGTTGTGATTTATTAAAATAAAAAGTCTTGCGGTTGTGTTGATGCACACATACCAAGCAGAAAAAGTCCAATGTGTAAATTTTAATGCAACAGGATAACTGTGTCATGCTACCTATACATCAGTCTAGACAAATATGGGGGCATATTATCAATGCCGGCATTACAAATTATCGCCGCTTTAGCGGCAGAAAACTGCTGCTAAAGTGGCGATAATGGGCTTAATATTATGCCCTTGAGAATTCCAATAGCAGTCCATGTTCTGGTGTGAACATGGGCTTCTATTGGAATTCTTCAGGGCATATTATCATTATGCATTATGCAATTGTGTGTTACACGTAAAATATGGTCTGGAACAATAGTTTCTACACATAGCCGGATCTGACTTACGGAGTATGTTTAGTAATTATAACATTGTATGCTTCTTACCTTGGCAGGTACTGGGCGGTGCGGAGGAATTGATCGACGTCACTCCAACAGCAGCCTCAAGATGAAAGGTGGACTCCACAAGGTCCGCTAGGGCTGTGGGGGGTGTTTGTGTGGATGGTCCTCCTCCAGTTTATTTTGCTTCAGCTAGCCTTGCAGCAACCCTTTCCTTGGCCCAGCTCCGCAGGTCATATCACCGTTTGCGCTAATCTTGTATGTAGCGCATTGTGACCCCCACTGCGCTGATTTTTCATTGAATTCCCAGCCATAATTTTCTTTTTTTGGACTTTGGGCCCTGCCGTGACTGTTTGCCAAAATGTTTTTCATGGTTCTTCACCACTTCCTCTATTAGTATTTCCAACTCCTTTTCACTGAATTTCAGCTTTCTTTTGCACTTCTTCTGGGGGGTTTCTGATGCCATGTTGGATAATTGCACCAGTTCAACTATTCCTAATGCCTTCCTAGTGCTGTTCTCTTGCAGTCTGCCTCCTCCTCGTCACTCTCAGCACAAAGGTAACAGCATGGGATGGTTCACTTCCTGATTGTGACATCATCATGCTGCATCGGATTCTCATATTCGCTATTAGCGACTCACAAATAACGTAATCGAAATAATTGTGAGTCGCTATTTTGAGATCGCAAATAGCGATTGCAAATTATACCAATTCACTAAAAAAAGCTAATGTTTTGATTCATTGCAATTTGTGGCTCGCAAATTGCAAGTCAGTAATATTCACAATTTAGGAATTGCAAATCAGTATATTGATGCATATGCCCTTGTGTACTTTAAGATCATCTTGGTTCCTGTACAAAATGTTTAGATCCTGTTTCTCACATGGATAAGGATATCTCCAACTCTTTCCTTTGATACAATATAAAACAATAAGTTTGAAAGACAAGCAAACTTTTTGCTAACCAATCATTTTGTTAATACATATACTTTTAACAATAATACCTGTTGCATGACTCCAATAAATACTTAATGTATGAATATTATATATAAATGCTTGCGTGCTAACTTAATCCATGCAACTCCATGAAAGATTGCCCAACTTGCCTATTGGCATTCAATTTTAAATGTGCAACTGATCTTTGTTTGCCTGCTGCATAGATTTAGGATGAAACGGCCACTATAATAGCTCAGTCATCAGTTCTTACACACAGCCTCCATCTCTTTGCAAGCTCTAATATTAAATGTTAGAAAAATTGGTCGCAGATGATATCTACGGATGAAGGTGAACAACCTTCACAATGAAACTTTTACAACGCACTACCATTACAACGCAGTCATTACAACGCAAACCATTACAACGCATTGCATTGCGCTGGGCGTTCTAGGATAGGGAATACGTTTAATGTACTATCCAGCACCTTTCCTAGTGTCCACGGGGACTGGAGTTGGAATAGTAAATTAAACTGTTCATTATCCAGCACCCCAAAGCGCTATGCGTTGTAAAGGTTTGCGATGTAAAAACCGCGTTGTAAAGGCATGCGTGGTAAAAGTATGCGTTGAAACGTCATACATCCACGGATGAATAAGTGAAGTGGCACAGCAAAAGAAAGTGTATCAATGTTTCGCCGCCTCCAAGGGGGCAGTGGCACTGGTCCATTCCGTCACCTGGTTATTTCAATCATCTTTTAGTCACAAAAGCCACTGGTAATGTACCTAATCTGAATTTAAGATAAAGTGCTCTTTTTCCTGCTGGATAAATGTTGTCAAGGCAATCAATTAAATCCAAATCTTGATTAAAAGAAAAATAGTGCTTTAATAAGGCACCTAGGTGGCTCATGTTTATTCTTCGGTCTTATAGACTTGGTTCATGTAACTTAAACTGATTGGATTAAATGAGATATCACAAAGAATTATAAAATATCCATGACGGGAAACTGGTTTGCTGATTGTATTAGGTTGCCGAGTGACCATAATATAGAGTCCGGTTAGATGGACCCTATTTGCACATACATATTGTACTTTCTGTCACTGCACCTGACTTGTTACCATCTTCAGATGACCTGAATTTACAGTGATATTAAAGTACAGACTAACACAATCTCTTGTACAGCTGGCATGTGCCCTTTATGGGCTTCCCTTAGGGTCTGAAAATTATACTTACTTTCTGAGGGTGCACCCTCAAGTCCACCAGCCAGCTCCATCTGCCTGAACCTCTTCCACACTCTCATGTATGTCACCTGGGCTCATGTAGTCAGAACCTCTTTCAGCCACTCAGAGTGTTCTATTTCCCCTCTTGATTTAGGAACGATTAGGGTATCAGGGGCCAGATTTTAATTTCTCCTTACCATGAGCTACACCAGGGGCCCCTTTATGTATGGGGGCACTTTCCCTTTTTGCACCCAGTGCATCTTAAAACAGGTGCAGCAGGCGCAAACAGGGAAAGTGCGCCCTATTACATAGAATGCGTCCTATTACATAGAATGCGCTGCCCCCAGGGCAGCTGCAAACTCGTGCTGTCCCCAGGACAGACTGTAACATGCCTGCACTTTTAAAGGGGATTAGAGATCCCCTTGCAGACGGGTGCAGTGAGTATCTGCACCTGCCTGCAAAGGGATGTCTGGGGGTCCATAGGACCCCCTTTCCCCCTACTGGGGGCTGCTATCAGGGGACACACTGACAGTGCGCCACCGTCAGAGCGCTCCCTGACAGCTTCATTACTTCTGCTCATGTCTACACTGCGGACCGGTTGCAGATGAGGGAATGCACTCTTGAGAAAGCGCAGGTGCTGTATGTGCGTCAGTACTTTCAGTATTACAGAAAGGGATGTGCAACGGTCTGGGGCCCCTTCTGTAAAACCAAAATGCATTGTGGGCGAGCAAAGTGAGCACATACGCCAGTTGCGTCCCTGGGGCACTTTGTGTAAAAAGGCTCCAGGAAGTTTGCCATAGCCTCAGAGAGGGGCTGATTCTGCTTTGCAGAGCTTTGGTTTCCATCTGTGGCAAGTTGAACCTCATGAGTCTATGATAACTCAGTAGGTGGTAGGAGAGCTAGTTAGGTTATAGTGCTGAAAAAAACGAGATATAGAGTAAGTGTTGCGACAAGGAAGTCATGAACAGAGAAAGGAGACATGATAGTCTGCCATGATTGATTCCAGATGACAGGCAACTAACAGTGGCAAAACAAGGAAGCCTACGGCCCTACTGCAAACAAGGAAAAAGGGCTTCCTTGCCTTGCAGTTTAGCATTAAAAGACAGCCATAATAGGTGTGCATTGATCCACAAACATATGTTTTCCAGTGCCACTGCGCCTCCAGCAGCATTGAAAGTTATTCTTCTGGTTGGCAAAGTAACTTCCAAATTGTTCGCTCTTGGTGACGCCATTGCATGGTATTTTCTCTGTCTCCAGCGCCAAAACCTTGCTGGACAACAATAGAATATCAAAGTGATAAATGCCTAAATAGTTTTACCACATTGACCATGGCAGAAACAGAACCACCTTTAGAGTCACAATCACACCCATCTCTTGATACATCTGTCTGCCAATTGCACCGTTGGGGCCTCTACCAACATATGTGAGATTTCTATAAACGCAAAAAGAACAATTGAAGGACAGAATGCAGAACAATGTCATACAGATCTGGGCCTAAATCCATCGTTTTTTTGCTCGCCATTCAAGTTTGGACCCAGCCATATGCAAATCAGTCTTGACCCTGTGCCCAATGGGAACAGTCCAGCCAGAACTGCCAGGGCAGGTCCTCCCTGGACTGGAAACAAGCATCCTAGGACTGGTTTCGGGCTTTCAGCTCTCATTAGCCAGTCTAGTGGCACGAAGAGCACAGGACCCACGTCTGGGCATATGGTCCCACTTGGGGTGACAAACGCAAAAAGAACAATTGATTTGACAGAATGCAGAACAATGTCATACATTCACCCCAGTACAGAGATCTGGGCCTAAATCGATCGTTTTTTTGCTCACCATGCCATTCCAGTTTGAATCCAGCCATATGCAAACCAGTCTAATACCTGCGCCCAATGGGAACAGTCCAGCCCAAACTCCAAGGCCCAGATAGCTGGGTCTGAGCTGAGGTGGCGAAGTGAGAAAGAATGATGATGGATTCAACCCACATCTGTGAATGGGGGTGAATGTGTGAAAAGTTTCAGCGCTCTGTCCATCATCTCCTTGTGTTTGCTTTGTTTGCCCTAAGATGGCGTGGTATGCCCAGACGTGGGTCCCTTGCTCACTGTGCCACTGGATTCAAGCTAGCCTGGCTGATTAAGGGTGTTACCTGTAATATCGGCCTGGGCTAGTCCCTGACGTAGCCCACAACATTGGCGACGAGCAGAGGGGGCCCAACCCTCGCCCGTGCACCGGAGGTCAGAGCGGAACATCCTACTCCCTTCCGCGACCCTACCGCATGCCTGCCTGTGGCGGTAACCCAGCCAATAACCTCACCTGCGGCAGCATCTCAGCCTGGCCCGTCTGGCCACCCCTGCCACCTCACACTTGGGATCACCGGAGGCCCCTGTGGCTGCGCCCGGGATTCGGCGCGTCAGGGAGTGGATCCTGACCGGAGGTGCGATGTGGTGCCATATCCCATGCATCTCGCGTGAGTCCCGGGTACGCGGAGCACCCTGCCATTGCTCACGCATCCCGGGTGAGATGCTGAAAACGCCTCCTGATATTCCCTACTGCGCCCTGGAGAATTCTCGAGCAACTGCCTGGCCTGGAGAGTGACATTGACATCTCTACACCTCCCGACGCCAGCAGAACGCTCGACGGAGCTGAGGTAGGCCGCCCAGCTGCCACGTGGCGTCGCGAAATTGGCAGAAAAGGGGGAACGCTCAGCAAGGGCACGATCCATCCCAATAAAGTCAAGGAAACAAAATAAAAACAAAGGGGAAGAAGGGGTAACTGTCCCGACGAGCCACCACCATGGTGGATGAAGAAGCACCAGCAGCCGCCATTAACATTCCATTCCAACACGCTGCGTCTGGGGTCTTACCACCTTTCAGCGAAATGGAGGACCCGTCCACAGCGTCACCACAGTGGAAGGTATGGCTCAAGAGACTGGAAAATTACTTTGTAGTCACGAGAGAGACGAACAAAGCAGTGAAGAGGTCACTTTTACTACATTATGAGGGGACGAGATATTTAGGCTCTTTAAACACCTGCCCAATTCGGGGGCGGCGGACAACTATGACGCTGCGGTAGCGGCCCTCAACGGTCACTTTGACCCACAGCTGAACCTAGACTTTTAAGTTTTCTGGGACAGGCACGACAGAGGGAAGGTGAGGCCATGGACCGGTTTTATGCCCTTGTAAGGGAGCTATCAGTTCCTGTACTGATGAGGATCAACCGAAAGCTATAAGGAGACAGATCATCCAAGGGTGTTGAGACAAGGCACTGAGAGGAACGATACTCCTCAAGCCAGGAATCTCATTAGAAGACATCTTAATATTGGCCAGGTCCCATGACCTCTCGAATGTCAGGGCCACCGCTATGGAACAAGCGCTCCACAAATCCCAAGGCAAACCAGAGGCCGTCAAGAGTGAACGAGCAGACGCGGTGAAGACGTGGACCACCCCAAAAGGAATACCGAAAAGACCAGTCCCGAGCACGGTGTGGGTATTGCGGACACACGAGCCCCACGCGGCCAAAGACTGCCCAGCACAAGGGAAAACCTGCTCGAACTGTGGGATTCCAAACCACTTCGCGAGGGTATGCCGAAGGAGGAACACGTCAAAGACCGAAACCACGCACACCTACTAAAGCAGTTCGGCAGTTGTCGCTAGCTGAACCACCACCACCGAAGACAGAGAGATATCTACCCACAATGGACGAAGACTCGGAGTCTGAAGATGAAGAGGCATACATTGTCTCGTTTGCGCGGGAACTTAAACAGCGGCGGCGGCCGCAGCCGACGTGCATTGTACAGATGGCAGGAAATGAAGTTAAGACAATAATTGATACTGGAGCCACCGTGAATGTAATGGGCTTACAGCAGTTCAAGAAACTATGCCCTCGCCCCCAGGTGATCCCGTCCAAAACGAGGATATTCGCATATGGAGCGGATACGCCGCTACTCCTAAAAGGGAAAATCACAATACCCATCAAGGCCGATGAGTCGGAGGTGGCGGCGACAATCCACATAATCAACAGAGAAGCTGACACCCTGCTAAGCAGCCACACGTCCGAAGACCATAAAATTAATAGCATTCGCTAATCGCATCAGAGCACACCAGGTGGATGAACTACTGGGACGATTCCCCGAATTATTCCGGGGTCTGGGCTGTATAAAATGTGAATCAATCAAACTGCACATCGACAGGTCGGTCACCCCCACCGCCCTGCGACACCGCCGGTTCCCGTTTCACTTACGCCCACTGGTGGAGAAAGAACTTGAGAAACTGGAAAATTTGGGTGTCATAGAAAAGGTCACGGGCCAACCCCGTGGGTTTCTCCAATGGTCATTGTGGAAAAACCTAAACAACCGGGTGAGATCCGGTTGTGCATTGACATGCGACTACCAAATACCGCGATCCGGAGGGAGAGACACCTGACCCCTACTATGGACGATATTATTGCCGATGTAAAATGGTCAAAGTGGTTTTCGAAGATTGATCTGAACGCGGGATACCACCAGCCACCATTGGCGGAGGAGAGCCGATTCATAACCACTTTTAGTACCCATCTTGGTCTACGAAGATACAAACGGCTGAACTTTGGCATCTCCTCAGCAGCCGAGGTGTTCCAGAACACCATTAGAGAACTCCTGTCCGGGCTGCCTGGGGTAATCAATGTCAGCGATGATATCCTGATCCATTCTGCCACTGCTTCGGAACATCACAAACACCTCCGAGATGTCCTGAGGAGACTGAGTGCCCACGGAGCAACACTCCACAAAGAAAAGTGTCCGTTTTTCCAGCCCTCCATAAAATTCTTCGGGTACGTCTTCAATCAGGAAGGTATCCAGGTAGACCCGAGGAAGTCCAAGGCCATCAAGGACGCCCTAGCGCCAAAATCCCCGACAGAAGTAAGGAGCTTCCTTGGGATGGCCACTTACTGTGGCCGGTTCATACCCGGCCTAGCCACCTGAAGTGAACCTCTACGGGCGCTGACCAAGACGGACGCTGCCTGGCAGTGGGGTCCGAAAGAAGCCGAAGCATTCCAAGGGATCAAGGACGCTCTTCTGGAGAAAGCCACCTTGTCATACTTCGATCCCACGAAACGTACGGAGGTGCTCGTGGACGCCAGCCCGGTGGGCCTTGGGGCGGTGCTGACCCAGGAACATGAACCCGGCCAATGGACAGCACTAGCGTTCGCCAGCAAAGCCCTTACCCCAACTGAGACCAGATATGCCCAGATTGAAAGAGAGGCCTTAGCCATCAAATGGGCCTGTGGCCATTTCCATCTGTACCTGCTAGGACATCCTTTCGTCATGGTCACTGACCACCAACCCCTGGTATCTCTTTTCAAGGGGACTGCTCCACACCCGCCACCCCGAATAGAACGATGGGTGATCCAACTTCAACCATATGAGATGGAAGTCATATATCGGCCGGGGGCCAAAAACCCCACGGATTTCCTGTTGCGCCACCCATCCATACCTGAACCAGAGAAGGAGGATGAAGAATGTGAAGAGTATGCCCAGTGGGTAGCACTCACGTCATACCCCCTAAGCATGACGCTAGAAGAGGTGAAAGAAGCAGCCGCTACCAACAACATCTACCAGAGGTCGCTGCAGGCGGTTCAAGAAGGTTCGTGGGCCGAGTATCTCCGCCCCTCCAACTCCAGGTCAGCTGGAGACAGAGAGTCTCTCACGAAGATGTGGCGAATCAGACACGAGCTAAGTGCCACCGAAGAGGGGGTGTTGCTGAGAGGGTCGCGTCTGGTCATCCCTCAGGGCCTGAGAGACAGAGCGGTGCAACTGGCCCATGGGGGCACCAAGGCACCACGAAGATGAAAGAGCGCATGCGGGAAAAAGTATGGTTCCCTGAGTTAGAAAGCATGGTGGAGGAACACGTGCGGAAATGCATGGCCTGCCAGCTGACAAGTGACCCTGAAGGGCCCCTGCCCATAATCACTGAAGAAGCCTGCACAGCTCCCTGGACCAAGGTGAGCATAGACTTTGGGAGCTTCCCGGGAGAGGGACACACGCTAGTAGTCATCGACTCCTACTCGAAATACCCACTGGTGGATAAAGTAGCCTCCACTGCGTTCACCCACGTGGGACCAGCACTAGAAAAAATGTTCTCCATGTTTGGATACCCGTCAGAGATACGAAGTGACAATGGGCCACCGTTCCAGGGTGGTGAGTTTGCCACGTTTCTCCAACAAAGGGGAATACAACACCGCCGCATCACACCTCAGTGGCCCCAAGCCAATGGGGACGTTAAAAGATTCATGCGGACCTTAAATAAAGTATTCCGGATTGCAGTGATAGAACAGGCTGACCCGGAGCAGAGGCTACATGAATTCCTGCGGGAGTACAGGGGCACCCCTCACTGCACCACCCAAAGCAGTCCATGGACCCTCATGTTTCAAGGGCCATGAAGAGACCTCCTCCCCAGTGCCCCGGGGTGGACACCACCCCAGCTGTCACCGGTGAAGCCCAGGAACGGAGGCGCCAAGGGAACCAACGAGCTAGTCGCCGCAGAAAAGCCACCCCCAGAAGAATGAGCCCGGGGACCCGGGTGATCTTACGGAACCAACGTCCAGGGGGAAAGTTCCTAACCTGGTACGAGCCAGGTACTTGGACGGTCATGTCCGCAAGGGGCACCATGATCACGGCACAGAAGGGAGAAGAGGAAGTGTCGAGGAACGCCTCCTGGTTCAAGGCCATACCGTCAGGAAGAGGACTGGGCTCAGAGCTAGACGAAGGGGAACCCAATTCGAACACGACGACAGCTCCCGGCGAGGAGGAAGATGCACCGATGGGAAGACAGGCAGAGGGACCTGAGCCTGTCATTGTGCCTCTGACCCCGCCCGCCATGACCGGAAATGTTTGGCAAGATGCCGGAAGTGATAGGGTCAACTCACAGCGATACAACTTGCGGCCCAACCCACAACCAAGACAGAGACTGAGAGACTATGCCTGCCTGCTAAGGCCGTGAAGCGGACACAAAGGGACACACAAGGACCCAGGCACTTTGTTGTAAAATGTTTGTAATCCGGGACTGGTTTATCTTGCTTTGCAAAAGAAAAAAATTATAGTTGGATAGGGATGTAATATCCCCAGCGGTCTAGTGGTTGCACGCACACACGCATTCATACATCCGCAGGCCAGGCGTGGCCTGCGGGGTTAAATAAAAGGAGGACGCCCGCTCGAGGACGTCACTTCCGACTGAGGAACCGCCCCCGCGCTGCCTCATATGCCTAAGTGAGGCCTGGGCTAGTCCCTGACGTAGCCCACAACATTACCCAGAAACCGGTCCCAGGATGCTTGGTTCCGGTTCAGGGAAGACCTTGCTTGGCAATTTGGACTCAACTGCTCCCATGAGGCACAGGGTCAAGACTGATTTCCATATAGCTGGGTCTGAACTGAGGTTGCGCAGTGAGCTAAAGAATGATGATGAATTCGACCCAGATCTGTGACTGGGGGTGAGTATCTGAAAGGTTTCAGCACTCTGTCCATCATCTCCTTGTGTTTGCCAGATTTCTATAAACCACGGGAACCACTGAAGAAAAGTGGCATCTGATTGTATGAGGATGAAAGTTGGTATTTGCTTTGATTTGACTCTGCGAGGAGCAAGCTGAGGCAACAACATAGCTCAGGCACAATGCCGTTCTTAAGAACATGATTTTCTGTTACTGCCTACCCTAATAGCAAGTTGCAGAAAATATAGAAAAATGAACTATTCTTATATGACTGTGACTAAACGTTCTGACTTGATGTCCTTTAGAAAAAATATTTCTTTTACACACAGTAAAAAAAAACGTTTTCTATAGAGCAAGGTTTTTTAACAAATACTGCTAGGGACATTTTTTGCATGTGGATGCAGAAATGTGAGCAAGTGACTACATTATGTGCTTGTTGACAATTTACTGACATCAATATGCCTCTTGGCCTATTGCTTAATTTGGGATTGTTTAAAAAATAACTAGACACCAACTAACTCGGTGTCATTGACTAGCTCGAGATCTTCTTCACCATACTACCACAAGCATGAAGTCTTTCATTTTCATGAACATGCAAAAATGATAGCACGCAGCCTTTGTCACCAGTATTGCCATACAGGATCCCATGCTTGGTAACATATTTTGTCTCCTGCTACCCAGGAGAATTGAAGACAAACGTGTAGAGGACTACATTAGACTCAATACAGATGTCTGCCAACTGTTTAAAGTTGAACGGGAGCAAGACCGAGGTGCTCGTGGTGGGGGGTGTACCGTCGGCGTGGTCGTCGGCGTGGTGGCCACCCTGTCTGGGGGAAGCTCCCGCTCCCTGCCGTGAGGCTAGGAACTTGGGCGTGTGGCTCGACAGGGACCTCACCTTTGGCCCACATGTCGGTCGGGTGGCGGGGGTATGTTTCAGCGTTCTGAGAACCCTTAGGAAAGTCTTAGATCTGCTTCCTATTTCAGCGCGTCAGACGCTGGTGCATGCCTTGGTCACCTCCCGACTTGATTACGGGAACCTACTTTATCTGGGGGCCATCGGCAGGGTCATTGGTCGTTTGCAGGTTCTCCAAAACGCGGCAGCATGGCTGGTCCTCAGACTCCCTAGGAGGGCATCTGCCAAGCCAGCCCTGCGAGCGCTCCATTGGCTCCCTATTGAGAGGAGAGTGCAGTTTAAGGCCCTTGCCACCTGCCACCGTATTCTGAATGGCAAGGCACCTCTCCCGCTTCAGAGTCTAATAGCTTACTATGAGCCTACACGCAGCCTTCGGTCCTCACAGACCGGGCTGCTAAAAGTACCCAGAATTTCGAAAGCTCGCATGGGAGGCAGGTCCTTCAGATACCTTGCCCCCAAATGTTGGAATAATCTGCCACTGGAACTTCGGCTTGAATCTTCCGAAACCCAGTTTAGGAAAAAACTTAAAACTTATCTGTTTCAGTAGGTAGCTTGGTTGGGAGGAGGGGGGACAGTTACTCCACTTGCCATAGCGCGGGGACACGCCAGTGGCGTAACCAGGCGCTTAATAAATCTCCAATAATAATAATAATAATAATAATAATAATAATAGTGGACTGTTCAGTTACAACCTTTCCACGATTTTTGGTATCACTCCTCTAGCTGAATCCAGTATTCCTTTTATTCTGTCAAAGGCAATCTTTCTGAGAACAGAAGGTGTGATAGAAGACCAAAAGATAAGAAGAACACGAAGAGTAGATAGGGAAACAAAACCTTCCATAATAGATATGATTATAGCATCATTTGTCTTTCCTCCTCCAACCAACTAATGACATGCACAATTTGGTTTCTAGCACCTTGTAGTCTGTGTGAGGTAGAGGAGTGGTGAAAGCTGATAGTTCAAGCAGGATGCAGGGAACAGATCTCAAGTCGATCTTTAAATGCAAATCGTACATTGATTAATCACATCCTTACCAATCGTATCAACACTGAAACCTTCAGCTGCTGCCAGCTCTGAATGAAAGAAGTCATAGTCGTATTTGGAGACGTCATCATTGTTGCGTTCACTGGGAAATCCAATGTACAGATAAGCGCTGTTGGATCCCAAAATTATGCGGTCCTATGAATAAGAAGAAGAAGATGCCAATTAGCTCAAGCATTGTCAGATTCACATCTTTATTTCGATCTTCGTGTTCAAAACATCCTTTGTCAAGTTCAACAGCGTACAAGCATTGTGATCCAAGATATGAATATCTTAGTCGTTATTATGAAGTTAAGACCTCAGTGAGCTATCAGTAATTAAGAATCTGTAGGGCTTTAAAGGTTTTTATGTTGAAATCATTTAGCATGCACTTTTCTCAGTCCAATAATAAATATCAAAACCTGCTTAGGAAATGAATTGTTCTGACATTGCATGACATTTGTCTTTGCACACAATAAGCTTCAAAGTGTTAACTGAGTTGCATGTATATATGAAAGCATGTGGTATTTATATAGCATAAACCTAGCTGAAAAGTGGAGGAGCACTATACAGAGTCCAAGGTAAAGATTGGAGAGGTAGCTGATTTTTAATAGCAAAATTGGTCTGTTACTGCACTAGAATGCTGTGTTCTTACAGAGGTATGTCATCTGTACTTTCCTAAATTGGAGACATTTTGGGGCAATCCTGATACAAGGATGTTGATCCAGATTCTGGGTGAATACATGGAGAAGGCCTGCTGTCTTTTACATTTTTTGCTCTTCTTCGTCTCCAATTTGATGGTGTCGTGGTTTGAAAAGTGCCAAGAGTCATTAGAGATGGTGACCTCGTCAGCCAGATAGGCATGTGTGCTGGTCATGAGGATTTTGTAGATGATGCAGCTGATTTTGAAGATAATGCTGACTGGCAAGGACAGCTAATGGAGCTCCATCAGGGTTTAAGGTGATGTGCTCATATTATTTTTGCCCATGAGGTGTGCTGTTGCATGTAAGATGCTATTGAGGGAGGTCACAGTAGAATCTAGGATGGAAGCCATGGAGCAGGGCATTGCTGCCATCTACAAACAAGAGAACAAGTGGTTGAGCAGCAATTCTAAAGTTGCTATTAGGCGGAAATGGTTGTACTTTCTTTAGTAGCGAGAGCTGGTACCATGCTGTCTTACCTTACTTGGTGATCAGACTGCAGGGTGTATCGGAGTAAGTTGGGGTTCAAATTCATACAGGTTCATGTCATTGAGGCTGATTGTGACTAGTTGTTGTGTGTTGGTCTTGTTGAGCAGCAGGAAGGCTGTTTTTGAGGGGTTAAGTTTCAGATATGTGGTGGACATTCAGGTCTGCATGAATTGCAAGAAGCGTTCTGAGGAATTGGATGTCTGAAGAAAAGGAGACCTTCAAATGCAGTTCTGTTTCGTCAGTGTATTGGTGAATTATGATCATCTAGATGACAATGGACAAGATGGAACCCTGGGGAACTCCACAGGGGATTGAAATCTTCTGGGACCTTGAGTTGCCAGTGTGAATGAATTGTTTCTGTTTGAATAGGTAGGAAGAGAACCAGTTACGAAAATGTCCTCATTTGAGACATCAGGATGTCGAAGAAGATGGGGTGGTCGACAATGCCCAAGGCAGCTGAGAGGCCAAGTAATATAAGGACTTTGATGTCATGTTTATCTCAAGTCACATTTTGTAAGGTTGCTGCTTCCATGCTGCAGCATGATCTGAAGCTGGATTAATCATTGTGTAGGAGGTGGTTGGTGTAGATGTGATCTTTGAATTGTGCATATATTGCTTTTACGATGATTTTGTCAATGAATGGTAGGTGAGTGATGGGTAGCTGGCACTTTTGTCAGCATCTAGTGTAGGTTTCTTCAGGAGTCTGGTCGGTCTTCAGAGGTTATGGGAAGATGCCTTGAGTAAAGGAGGTGTTCAAAATGGCGAGAGGCCTTCTCCTGAGAGGGGTTTGAGGAAGGGTGAGGGTAACATATCATCTTCATAGGTGATGGTTTTAAGAATGTTGGCAGTACTTATTTTGAGCCAGTGGCTGGAGATGGTGCCTATCACATTCATTTTCGGGGACTGGACCCAGACTTTGACCCAGAAGGAGAGAAAAACACAGAAAAGTGAATGAAGGAGGAAGAAAAAAATGTTAAGACAGTAACAAAGGGAGAATGCAGGCATGAAAGAGAATCTGCAAGAGTGAAATAAAAGAAACAGTGAGTGGCCAGTGGTAGATACAAGAGGCATTGCTTGGAATGAAGACTAGACAGCTTTTGCACTCTACATTCAGAAGCACCAGGTTTTCGAGCAGACATTTGTGACTCTGCACTTATTCTTAAACAAATTAAGCACTGAAGTTTGGTGAGGTCTTTAAGAGACAGGGTTTGAATATTGACCATTGTGGGATGCAGGGGAATGGACTGAGCGTTAATAGGGAAAGAGGATTGGTGTTGTTGATGTGCTATTGTATCATTTTCTATTTTAACTAAAACAGTGATTGATGGATTGCACTTCCCCATGGAATGTGACATAGGAGGTTCAGGCAGGGGGTAGATAAAGAGCTTGATTGTTTTGAATTATTTTGCTTCTGTTGGCAGTTCATTGATGGTGCTGTTATAGTTTTCAGCCTTCAATGATGTGATGAGGTGTCTGAGTGTTATGTGGAGGAACTTCAGGGTGCATGAGGTCATTGAGGTGATTTTGACTCCTTGTTCTTTCTTGCCTGCAGGTGGACCATTTGTTGTTAGCAAGATTTTTGGAAAATGAGAGCCCTGAAGGTTTTGGATTGAACATGTGTGTTTTAGCTGGAGCGTAGATGTTCACATGTTTTTTTCCAGAAATTAGTTGAAGTTGTTTAGAATAGAGGTGAGCATAATTCCAGTGTGATAAACTAACCAATAGAATTTTGCCCATCTTTTTAAACTCAGAGAGTGGAGTTATGGCGGATCCTTTGCTCTTTGGCTGGAAAAGAAACCAAAAGGCCTAGCTGCTTTTTGTAGAACTATGAAGGGGCTGGACAAGCTATTTATCTTAGTGCATCCTGTGGAGATGAATAGTGAGGAATTAAGTCCACTTATATTATTTCTTGTTTTAAAGATGGCTTTAGAGGAGAAACCAGTGTTGTTGCTTCTTGTAGGAATGAATGCAGGAAATGCAGTGATGAAAGTTGCTGTGTAGAGGGATGGTAAGGAATAAAGACCATTTGTCTAGCTTCTTGATTTAAAGATGGTTTTGGATGGAAACAAGTGTTGTCACTTCTTGTACAGATTGACACTAGGAAATGCAGTGATGTCACTCCATCTGGGATGATTGGTCTGGATCCGGATTGGTCGGATGATGTTGATAAGGATACATTTTGTCTTGTTCAGGTTCATTATTGAGGCAGGCAGCTGACAAACATGCTTGGATGAGGGAGATATAGTCCCTTTGCTGTTTGATGACCTTCACTGTAGATACTTTCAGGTAAAATTGGGTGCCATCTACAAATTTGTGAAACTTGATTCTACGATTCCCTGGAAGGACTCAGAGAAGTTCAATGTTGAGGATGAAGATCTCAGGTTAGAGGATGGATTTTTGTGGGACTCTACAAGTGATCTAAAGTTGATGGTATCTGGGGATTCCCATATAAATGAGTTGGTACCAATCCAAGAGGAAGGACAAGAAGTTGTATAGTGCATTGTCTCCCAAACTGTGGTCCGCGGACCCCAAGGGGTCCGTGACACATTCCCAGGGGGTCCACAAGCAACAGTTTTAAAAGCACTTCAAAGTTCCTTGAATAATCTGTAGTTTTCGGGCAACTATAAAAGTGTCAAGATAACATCCAGTGATTAATGTACCTGCTGAAGAGGGATGCATGTTTTTTTCAGTAGCAGGTTTGACTCATCTAAGGTAGCATAGAGGGTTAATATGCCTGCTGCAAAGAATGTGCACCATGCATTTAAAAAAACAGTAGTTTATGTGCATAGCTCAGTGGGCTACTGCTTTTGTAACAGAGTTTCTTTTGTTATTGTGCAGTTTATGAGTTACAATCATAATCTAGCACCTGAAACTATGACCTGCCATCAAACAGCTGCATGCAAACTGCATGGTACAAGTGAGCATGCTATCTTTTTTCCCAGTATTTCATAATCCTCATTTTGCCAAAAAGGTTTGTTTGGGTAGAATTAAACTGTTATAATTAAAGTCAAAGCTAACCCCTATTTTACATTCTGTGTCAAGATTTTGTGCTTCTCCAGACCAATCACTCTTAAAAAATGCTCACCAGTATGGATGACATGTGAATCCTACACCTTGAAGTCCCCTTTGCCTTATATAACATAGCATTTTCTATACACCGATTTACACACAAACAATTCATTGTCTCTGTATGTGTGTGATGTAAAGTGCTCTTACACCCTACACTTGTATGAGAGATGCTATAAAACAAATGAAATACATGTGACAGATGGGCTATTGATAGAAGAGAGGCACTGTTGGTGAGTGATAGTGAGGGATTAATAAAAGAGCCCCAAAAAGATTGTTGTATTGGTGCATAGTAAGGTCATCCTTTACTATGCTTTAAAAACAAATTCAATTCAATATATAATGACAAATGTGTTGCAGAATGCACCATTTTTCCCCAAATTTCCTTGGTGTGAGAGCCCCCAAAGTTTGCTTTGCAGTGGCCAGGCTCACTCACTGCACTTAGTACTGGGACTGGTCTGGCAATATTTGCCAGGGCGGCTTTGGGTTTCCAGTTTCACCCTGGCAGGAACCTCATACTGCGAAATAGAAACAAATACTGAAAAGTTAGTTGCTGAGATGCAGCACTAACCATCCCATTAAAAGATTTCGATTTTGCTCATTCTTTCTATATAAAATATTAAAATCTTTAGTGATTCGAATATTTGTTTGGTGTGCACAAGTGTGTGTTTACTTTTTTCAAACTACTGTTTTAATGTTTGAAATTTAAATTGTACAAATTGTTTGGGGGTCCTTGGCTTCCAATAGTGACTCAATAGGGGTCCTCAGGAGTCAAACGTTTTGGAACCACTGGTATAGTGCGTCAGTAAATCCTATGTGAGTTGACCAGATGTTATAACAATGGCTTGATGGTGTGGTAATGTCATGCTTATTACAGTTGGGTGTTAAAATGATATGTCAGATTTCTCTAATAAATGATGATGGAATTACATTTTTGTGCTGAATGACGGCCTTATTTATAGTTTAGCAGATGGGATATTAGTATTACACCAAAATGTGGCAGTTATGCTCTTCGTAATAGTGCACTTACAAAACAGACTGAATATATGACATGTTTATGACTAAGTAACCTGTTCAACAAACTCTAAATCAGACCCTGAATCTATCTTCATTTATGAGTGTGTCTTTGGTTTATGTTTTGAAAGTTGTGGCCTAAAATGAGGATAATCAGGATGGAGGCTTGTGTATTTAGATGGAGTGTGATGACAACCTCTTCTATGTTAACTGAATAGAGGACTGCTGAGTAGATGATGTGATGCATCAAGGGTCCTAGTCATAAACACCTATAAGCGTCAATAAACCACATAGTATTCATTTGCCCATATGCATTTCTTGCTACACTATCCAACCCTAAATGTTTTTACATTATTCTATAAGTAGCATTTTCTAAATTCAGAATTTGCTCTGGTAATCCCTAAAAAATATTGCCATGTCAACTAGAAACA
This sequence comes from Lissotriton vulgaris, assembly GCF_964263255.1. Classification (NCBI taxonomy): domain Eukaryota; kingdom Metazoa; phylum Chordata; class Amphibia; order Caudata; family Salamandridae; genus Lissotriton; species Lissotriton vulgaris. The sequence continues at coordinate 1,118,354,307 of NC_141694.1, forward strand.
TTTTGCATCCATCTGTGTTCTTTTTGCCTGAACTACCTCCAGAGACATTTGTATCTTAACCTTAAATCACTTGCTGGTACATAGTCAACTCTTCTGACTTTCCAATGTCCTAGTCCCTCCCTGTACACTATACTAAATACTGAGGTGAGGGTTTTAAAATGAACCCTATTTTTCCTCCTGTTGGGACTGGACTGTCTCCTACATGATGCTACCCTTGACTACAATAGGTTATAGAATTCATGTAAATACAAGCCTAACCGCACATTCATCTGAATGTTCTGCTGCACACAATGAACCCGGAATCCTAGCACTGGAATCCCAAGTGCCATGCATGTGTGTGAGATCGTATACAGTAAATCTGTGTCTGAATGAGCCAGAATGATACATGCCTGTGGGCTTCACTTTGAAAAACCCTGGCCTTGGCATGTGCACAATAATAAAAATGAGGTTGATTTTCAGATGAAAGAAGTGTATTTCTGACATTCCTGAGATGGGAGGGAGGAAACTAGATAATGAAGTGAGACAGAAGTAGGCAGGCTTTCATTTAGAAGAAGTTTAATTGGTATTTTTTTTATTTCAGACCTTACCAATGTTTGGTTTTGGCCCCAAAATAATTAATTTTATATCACTTTTGCACACCACCCCTAAAGCTGCCATTTCTTTAAATGGCCTTACATCCTCTTATATCTATCACTCTACATAGAGGGGTTCATCAAGGGAGCCCGCTCTCTCCTTTTTTTTAAATTTAGCTTTAGAAACCTTTTTATCTGAATTACTAATGGTTGTGAAGAAACCTTTTTATCTGAATTATGACAAATGGTAAATTGGCTGCCTACACGACAATATTCTCTTATTTATTTCATGACCTCAATCATCAATACCAGCTTGTTTCAGTGAAGTTGACTCTTACTCCCATATTTTTGGCTATAAGTTAATTCCAGATACATGTGAGATTCTAACTCTTATTAAATGTACATTTAAAGAGGAATTTATGCATAAAGGTTTCTCATGGAACCTAAATAAAATTAAATATTTCACTCCTGCCATAGTCAAATCAATCTCTCTAAATTTTGAACACTGCTTCCATAAACAAACTACTCTTGTTAATCGTTGGCATCATTCACACCTCTCCTGGTGGGGTCACTTGCATACTATCAAAATAATGTTGGTCCCCATTGTTTTACACATTAATTATAGCATCCTATTAAATCATCTTTCTAAATATTTTAAGAAAATCAACCCCATTCTTTCTTCTTTTCTATGGAATAATAAGAAATCATGTATGTCTTTGTTAAAGTTGAAACAACCATTTACTGATGGTGGTGTCAACTTCCCTGACTTCTATAAATAACACTCAGGATTTCTGTTAAAACAATTGGGACATTGGCTCCTAGATTCCTCAATCTTCTCTCCTTCATTGTTAGGCTTGGAACGTGATCTCTTATCTCCTTTTCAGTTTCAAGAATATCTATAATTTTCAAGAGAACCTAAATTTATTTCTTGCCTTGTCTCTAAACATGTTTGTAAATTGTATATGTACACTTAGCATGTTCTTTATCAGGCTGTAATGCACAGCCTAGGTGGAGATCTTGCACAGGCTTGCAGTCCCCATCTGAGCACAGTGCCAGGGCGCTCAGACCAATCACGACGCTGCTGTCCTGTTGACAGCAGCATTGTGATTGGCTTAGTGGAGCCTGGGTACTTCCTGCTTTCGGGAGAGAGGAAGAGCAGAGATCGACGAGAAGCGTGCATCGCGAACAGGTAAGTGATCTTTAATTTTATTTTTCATCCCCCCACCACCTTCTTTCCACAGCAGCCGCCACTGACTAAGACGACACACCATATGGTCTCCAGACACTAATTTCTTTGATCACAGTGCACAATCACACTCAGTGGAAGTTCTCAAATCCCCTTGTTTATTATTGTTGATAATATCATTGTTTTCTATGCATTTACATATGTTTATAATATATTAGTATACGTTATTTTGTAAGTTACTTATTTCAGACTTGTTTTATGTAATCTACTTACAATATTACACAAGCAGCTTTCTTATAGCTTTGTTTTCGTTCTCCCTTCTACCTTTTTATTTACAACTCGAATGCATACTGATCATTTGTATTTTAATATTTCTCCGTATTGTATTTTTTCAATTGTATTGTTTTTAACATAAATAAACTTTTCTCTTAAACTTAAAAATAAGTAGTTTAGTTCAAATTTGATGATGAGGTCTGTGAATTAGTCTTGCTGTAACTGCCATATGTTGGATCTCAGGGGTAAAGGGTGAGGACTTCAGAATCTGTTGTCAGAGATGAAGGGTGTCTTTGATTCTGAGCAAACCTTTGTCTCCCTGCCTTATCTTTATCAGAAGTGGTTGTAAATAGCCAGGGTGCAGTTTGCTCACACCTCTTTTGTAGCTCTGTGGTGGGATCTCCATCTGGAGACAGCCAAGATTTGAAAAGCATCCCTAGAGATAAAAGCTGAGTCAGAATCATGGCATGTCCAGTACACATGAACGAGAAACCAAAGAAAATAGTTCAATGAATGCCACGTTTTTGAATCTACCTCCTCTGTCAGTGAAAACCATATAAAGGTGGGGGCTGCTGACTTACTTGTTGCTCCAGGTCCAAGTTCTTTTTGACCAAGGAAGGAGTACTTCTCTGAGTACTCAGAGTACTACTGTGCAACCAAGTGCTGGTGTACCTCTGACAGCCAACTTCCCAGGGGTGAAAGAACATCACCTGGAGAATGATCTGAAAGAAGAGTTGCTGATATTGTCATTGGAACCAAGTAGTCCTGCCTTTGTGAGAGGGAAGTAAGTGTGAACCCTGCAGAAGGAGCTGATCAATTAACCCTATTGTAGGGGTACTTCCAAAAGAGGCTCGCCATCTCACATGAGCGACATGATTGGGAGTACTGATCTGTCTGTGCCGCTTTGTTAAAGGAGTTAAGAAACTGCAGTAGTGTGTCAGGCTGTCTCCCTACATTATCCTACATTGTTGCTGCCAAGGGTCATTTACCTTATTTGTAGGCTGGAATAAGTGCCTGGTTGTGGCACCTGCTGTGTGTGTCTTTGAAAAATGTACGTTGTGACTGTGGCAATGCCAATCTGAGTTTGGCCTTGACTGGTCTCAAGAAGCAAAGACCACTAACCCTGAGGTACCATGTCATGAATAGAGGGCCCTGCACTGTCCAGAAGTGCCACAAGCCACCATGCTAAGAAGTCTCGAGGCCATCGCCCGGTGGTACTATGAGCTGAAGATAGTGCCTGGCAGTTAAGGCGCTAAAAGCCTCAGACCCAAATCAGGTGATTGTCATCATACCCCAAGATAGCCCATGGAATGGTGCTGGCATGGTCACAGCCCAAACTGGGAGAAGAAGACTGTCAGCTAGCTCTACCTAGGGAGGCCCAGCATGACTTACCTCAGGAGACTCACCGGAGAATCAATATTAGACTTGCAAAGCCTCAGGGGCCACCGGCATCAACCACGTAGGAGCTCAGACAGGAGCCAATGCCAAAGAGCACCTAATCCTGTCACGTCTTCCAGAAAACTTGCTATTCAGCTAGCAGATGCTCGCGTTTAGGGGGACTATGGCATACCATGAGGCAAAATGTCCACCGATCACAAGTGCTCCAGCACTTAATTGTCAACATCGGCGCTTGTGGCAGTCTGCCACAAGGTGGTACTGTCTGGCTAATTTAGAGATGACCACCACTGTTAATTATTAATTCAATATACATTAAAAATGACTATTACCTGCCACCCAAGCCATTCACATAGCTTTGGGGGCCTGAAGAAGTACAAATGGTCACACCTGTATGAGTGTGATGGTTAGTAGTTGTGTTGTTAGTATCATTGGCAGCATGGCAGGGGCAATGTGTGATGCAAGCCGCAGTGGCCCCCTGAAGCGAACCCTGGCACATATGTTTTTTACACATTAAGCACTGAAACCAATTCGTCCTTCATGCTGCTCCAACCAAGGATGGCCCGGTGCCCCAAAGGCTGTGTGAACTAAGAAAAGTGGGATGGAGCGCACTGTACCTGGTTAAAAGGTACACTATGAACCCTGAAGAGCCAGAGGGACGGGGGAAGAAAGGGTTGCGCCTAGAGGGAGCCACACCAGTGAATCAGATAGGCTCATTTGATTTTTGGGTGCAATATTTCTGCTTTCTGTGTAATAAAGAACCTGTCTTTTATAAAGAGAAGCACTGTCTTGGACATTGATCTGTCTGGGTACCCCCACACTAACCTTCATGAGAAACATGTGACTGCTTGCCATTGCTACCACTGAGAGTCAATTGCTGAAAGGATTGTACTAGGCCTAGTTTGCAGAGGCATAGTAGGACAAGCCCTGGACAGTAGAGGCAAATGCCCCAAGCCCACACAGCTGCAGCCAGTAGCCCCTGTCTGCCCTTTGGCCCCATGAATGGGGTCTAATATAGCCAACGCCAGTAAAGTCTCTGCAGTATATAGAAACATATAATTTTGTCAACAGACAACAGTCACTACTGTAGCTGCTTGAAACTGTACTTGCTGCAGTCCACTTAATATGTTTGTGGGGCTCCCAGGAACAAGTTGCAGTAGTAGTGTATGTGCGTACCCACACTGAGTCTTGCAATAGTTGTCCCATCCTGTTCCTCCAGGTGGTAAGGCCACATCATGACCAGTACCTGGCTGTAATATAAACGTACACTGAAGATTTGATTAAAATATTTATCTAATAACATATGTTCATCAAATGTTAAACCCAAATATTTTACTGATTGATAAACATTCAGAGCCACTCAAGTGTCTCCCATGCACTTTTATACCTTCATGAAATCTATATTCAGATGCACTCTGTTTACCTGGATTTTACCACTCAATGAGATAACTGAGAGCCACCCATACTAATATAATAAAGAGAGAGCCCAAACCTTTGAGGCGGGTAATCTCAGGAACCACATCACCAATCACAACACCCAATACAGCGTTGGAAAGGGCAGTTGCAGCAGAAGGACATAGGCTATGCAGACGCCTACCATATACATTTAAAAGGTAAAAGAACCGTGCCAGCAAAGTAGTCCCTTTTGGGCGTGTCTGCGTTGTGCTGTGGGCGTGTGCTGGGGGTGTGACAACCGCTGGGGGCGTGTGATACGTTCCGCCCTTCATGCCATGTCTCATACCGTGTGCTAATCCCACCCTGCTCCCTTTAAATGCCCCTGCATCCCATAATCATAACCCACCCTTACTCCTTAAAATATCCCAACACCCTTTAACACTAGCCCATCTTAACCCAATAAATATACCCTGTACCCCAAAACCCAAACCTATCCCTAAACCCTTAAAATACCCCTGTACCCCAAAACCCAAACCTAGCCCTGAACCCTATAAATACCCCTGTACCTCAAAACCCAAACCTACCCCTGAACCCTAAAAATACCCCTGTACCCCAAAACCTAAACCTAGCCCTGAACCCTAAAATACCACTGTACCCCAAAACCCAAACCTACCCCTGAACCCTAAAATTCCCCTGTACCCCAAAACCCAAACCTAGCCCTGAACCCTTCAAATACCCCTGTACCCCAAAAACCAAACTTACCCCTGAACCCTAAAAATACCCCTGTACCCCAAACCCCAAACCTAGCCCTGAACCCTAAAAATAACCCTGTACCCCAAAACCCAAACCTAGCCCTGAACCCTAAATATACCCCTGTACCCTAAAACCCAACCCACCTACCCCAGAACCCTTAAAATACCCCTGTACCCCAAAACCCAAACCTATCCCTGAACCCTAAAAATACCCCTATACCCCAAAACCCAAACCTAGCCCTAAACCCTAAAACTACCCCGTACCCCATAACCCAAAACTATATCTGAACCCTTAAAATACCCAAACACCCCAAAACATATACCTCAGTACCCCAAAACATATACCCCTATACCCATACTTACCTTATCCAAACATAAAAAAACATGCTTTTACCATTCATGCATTTACAACGAATTTCGTTGTAAATGTATGCGTGGTAAAAGCATATAAAATGTAATGCCATGCGTTATAATGGCATTGCGGAGTCATGGTACTTTCGTAATGAAAGTATGCGGAGTGATGGTATGCGGAAAGAAAGTTACAGAATAATGGGTGTTTACCCTCCCCCGGTAAGTACATTGGTGGCACGGCGGCCCACATCTCCAGCAACATACTCATATTTTTTTCACCACCCATTTGAAAAATGCACAGGTCTCTCTCATTGATGGCCAGCACCGACATACACTTTTAGACACAGCTTCCGCCACAAGTTCTAGAATTGCGAACTTTAGAGCTGGGGAGCTACGTTCGAATCTCGGCATCAGCTCAACATCCTGTGATTCCAGGCAAATCGCTTTGTCTCCCCGTGCCTACCACAAATGAATGTGTTCTTCTGTAATGTGAATTGTGCTCATGCCATGTTGTCGAATTCGTGCTATATAATATTGCAATGAAAAATAAAGTAGGGAAATTCGAGTTCAAACACTACTGAACGCGCACTCTTAAGTGCATCAGCAGTGCACTGTGAATCGGAGCGTTTCACAAGCCTGTCACAGATAAGAAATGCTATCAAAATGAAATCCTACTAAACAATATACTACTGGCCGGCAGCAATTCATACCCAGACAACGTCGGGACGGGCTGCTAGTCAGGTATAAGTGAGAGGACTCACATATACGTTAAAAAGTATCAGGGGGAATAGAAAGCCCTTTAGAAATCCACAAGTAGATCTCACCAGAGTTTTTGAACTGCTACCACGTATACTGTTGATACAGAAAGATCAACCACGTATACTGTTGATACATAAAGTTTTAAACCAACCCAAGGTCACCTCAGATACGGCTCCACACTGTGTAACCTCTGCAGGGGTAATCCGAGATATTTTGTATTGAATGTGGCTGATGGGTCTGGCGGTACCTATAGTGATGCCTGGACTTGATGTAATACATTCAAATTCTGATATGCAGCAACGTAGGCCCTGTTCTCTTCCCTGGTCAACATCCTGATAGCAAATCACACCCAATCCCCTGAGGTTTCAGATGGGTAACGTCTATCTTTATGATTTGTATTGCACTCCAGGGCTTAGTCAGTAGTAAAGCACATTACTGAGAACACTTTGTGAACTAACAAAGATTACAATTAAGCGGGTTGTGGATTAACATTATTGGACAAAACAACTGAAGAACAATGTTGAGATTCATTTGGCGACAGCAGGCTGTTGTGTCCATTTTACTTTTAGAGACTGCCTGAAAACATTGTCCTTGAGATGTTCCCTATCTCTGTGCCAGTAGTCAGCATTCTGATTTAAGTAGGAATAGAGTTCCAGGCTTAGGTGAAAACTATCTAGAGTGACTGTTGTTGTACTGTGAATTGTGGCACCTCCAGAAGTGTGCTGTGACTCCTGACATCTTTTGAGCCTCTCCAGCTGCTGAGCATGTCTGCTAGCTATGAAGAATTATTATCATGAATGGCTCTTATAATACACATCAACACACTAGGGTATCCCACACCTAGGAGTGTACTGAAAATTAAGAGCAGAGAGAAGGACACCCTGCTTCAGACAAGCAAAAGGGTTTCTTTGTAAGGCACTAACCAATTCTATTAGTGGCATGCTTCATCATAGAGTCTCATCCTGGTCCCTAAAACCACAGTGGGCTCAATCATATTTGAGGGAGCAATTAGGATAATATTACAACCAAGGTCTTGGGAAAAAGATAAAAATACATTGAGGAACCCAGGTATCCCGTTAATATTGGTTGTTCGAGTATATCTAAAAACCAATAGGGTGGTAAATCGGGGGTATAATGGCCCAATATTCTTCTAATTCTTACTGAATTAAAAGAGTATTGGGCCTGGGTTGTTCACAAATCTTTTATCTGTTTACCAAGACTCCGACTGCGATAATATCAGAAGAGATCCCTGACTTATGGTTTAGCCATCCTGGTTTTTAGAGACCAAGGGGCCCATTAGGATGTCGGGCGGATTGCCCCCGCCAGGTTGGCGGTGGCTACCGCCAGCCTGGCGGCGCCAATCCGCCCGACAGCCGCATTAGAATTCCCCCGCCATATTAGTATGGCGGGGGACCTCGGCGGCTGGAAAGACCGTCCACCGCTTTTCCGCCCCGGTTGCCTTGTGGCCGGGGCGGAAAATAATTAATATTGTGGCGGTGTCAATTAGACACCCCCAGCCATATTACAATGGGCTTGTGTAGATGCGCCACGGAAAGGCATGCGGTCTTCACTCTGGGGGCCTCCTGTGGGCCCCCAAAGGGGAGTAGAGGTGGGGTCTGCACACGGGGGTGTACCTGTGGTACCCCCCTTCATTTCCATAAACAAAGCGGCAGGCACCGCGCAGTGCCTGCCGCTTTGTTTATGCAAATTCATTAAGGCATATATAGCATTGTGGCGGGCGGTGCAGAGAGCACCGCCCGCCACAATGCCTTTAAATGCAGGATGTGCCAGCCACTGTGGCGGGCACATCCTAATACCCCCCACAGGACCCCCGCCCTAATGGCGGGCGGTCCCGAATTCCGACAGGATGGTGGGCGAACAAAGTCCGCCCGTCATCCTAATGAGCCCCCAGGATGAGACCCGAGGATGAAGCATGCCACTAATACGATGGGTGAGGGTCTAACAAAGAAAACCTGTTGGTTGTCTGAATCAAGATGTACCTCTCTGTGTACTCAATTTTGAATATACTTTTGGGTGTGGGATACCCTTGTGTGTTATAGTTTTATTTTGGGAGACTGTCTCCTTATCCATTAAAATTTCTCTTCCCCATTCACCATGTTGTGAACTTATACTAGACAGACAGTTTTTTATTGTATTCTGATTGAGTGGAAGTCAAAGAGGATTAGGGCAATGTGATTAAATTGATGCTTGGAGTGAACAAGTATTGCTGCTGATTACCTTGCAACTTTCAGTGGGAACATGGAAGATTGATCGCACCTACAAGAATTTTCCACTGTTGTAAGCCCAATTTGCATTTTCAAACTTCCTCTAACCCTAATTCTGAGAATGAGTATGTGGCATTGACTAGTGTTTTATACTGCATCTAAGTAACACATAGGCGTGCAAAAAATCTCATCTGAACACTGACCAGTAGGTTGTGAGGCGGTCATATAGCATATCAATAGTGCTCTATTTAGGGCTACCAGAATACCTCCTATCTCGCTTACAGTCTGTCCAAAACTCCGCTGCAAGGGCCATTTTCGGTTTAAGCCGCAGATCTCATACCTCGTCCCTCCTTGAGGCACTCCACTGGCTTCCGGTAAGGAAACGTATCATCTTCAAGACTTTGACCTTGACCTTTAAGTCCTTACATGGTACCGGTGCAGTTTACCTCAGGAAACATGTTCAGTTCTACCATCCCACAAGATCGCTCCGTTCAGCCACACAAGCCCTTGCTGTCATTCCATCTGTAAAGCACTCACGCATTGGAGGTCGCTCTTACAGAGCCTGTGCCCCGCAGCTTTGGAACAAGCTCCCCCTCTCGCTGAGGAAAGCTGACAACCTCCTGTCTTTCAGGAAAGGCCTAAAGACCTGGCTTTTCAGCCTCTAGTGCGCCTGTTCTCCGCTCAACGCTTCTCCACAGATCTACACAGCGCCGGGACACTCTGCTTGAGTAGCCGCGCGCTATACAAACCACATATTAACATAACATAACATAACAATAGAGGGAAAGCAATACATGCCTTGTTTATGATGAATCACTAAACTACTCCTGTGGCTGAATAACGCAATGTGTAGTGGTGAGAAAGAAACAAAGAAAGAAATATACCTACTTTACATGCCAGAGTGTACCACTACTGCCACAAACAATCATCTACTTACGGTAGTGCAAATTTGTTCAAGGAGTGTGCTAGATTACAATTGTCAATTGTGAACACTGCAACTCTATGAACCACTGTCACAATGGCCCACTCAGTACTTTTCAAATACTTACCAGGTGCTGAAGTTTGGTTTTTATAATGATGGGCACACCATTGACGACTACTTTAGATTTGCCACAGGGAATGGCTGTAACTTTGTTTTCCACATTTATGAAAGCAGCATGCTTGTCCGAAATGCTGAAAGAACAAACAAATTATGGATAGAATGAAGAGAGGTTAATTTACCAAAATAGCAGGTGCAGTGGAAGTGAAATCACACACTCACCATGTAATGCACAAAGACTACACTGGGTTGACCCCTTTTTTAACACTTTGCCTCTCAACAACCTTCTATTTGCTCCTGAGTACCTTGGTCAATGGCAAAGATTGGAGAATACAGAAAGTAAACCTAGCATCTAGTAAAGGTGAGCGAGCCACTGAAAGCTTGATCCAGACTCTGCCTGCAGTAAATATCTACACCACCTATAAAGGGAACACATGACAGCTGACTTGCCTCTAAGTTCACCAATGGCATTGTCAGGAGAGCAGAAATGCTTTCTAGTTAATGTTTCAAAATTATCACTTTTAATAAGTACTTTATAATGCAGTGATATGATCTGAAGTGCTGAAGCACACCCACATGGTAAAGTGTACACTTTATTTACATTTTCAAGTGCCTTCATTATATTTTAACATAATTTTTGTTGCATGACTTGCATGCCAAATATTTTCAGTGCTTGGATCATGCACAGGCTCTTATGGACTCAGCAGATCCTTGACTCTGCTCTCCTTGCTAATTTTTTTGCTCGCCCACCTCTAGTATCTAGAGATGTTAAACATATGCTCCCGCCACTGATATCATGACCATGGAGAACTGGAGTAGAAAGAGGAGTTTCAGGGGTAGCAAAGGTCAAGCCATGGAAGATAAAAATGTTCTTCCCGTACATGCAATTGTCTTCAGTTAAACCTGTGTTTGAATACCTAGACTGTGTAAGCTATTGTTGTAGCAATGAGAATTTGTTCTGATAATATTGATTATTAGGTACAGTTCTTTTTACTGTTCCATCTAAGATAACTGTCTAAAGAGGCTTGAGATAATATACTTGTTTTTGATGACTAATCATATTTTTGGTTTTATCGCTTCTATTCATTGTCAGAACATTGTTATTTCCAATTAATTGAAATTACTAGTACAATTCAAAGTCATGAATTTCAAATCCTGGTGAAAGTTAACGGATAATCTATTGTTACCCACCAAAACATGATGTTTTCATTTGTCCATAGTGGCTTGGCTTTATGGCAACTGAAGTAGTGCTTGACTGTCTTCTGTCTTCTTTTCAAGATTAACATTTTCCATTAGCACTGTGTTTTTTATTTTCTTGGATTATTTCATAATTTTCCATTTCAGGTTTTTCTTTTCCCATGGGTTACTGTTAGCCCTGGCATCCTTGGCTTGAATTCGCCTGCCTTTTTGCCTCTACCTCCTGTATTTTCGACTGTGTGCTGGACTTTGTCTTTGTTGACTTAGTTACTGTGGGCAATTTACCACTGGTGATCAATGTTAAAGTGAATGCTCCCTGTATAAATTGTGATTATGATTGGTGATCCATGATTGGCATATTTGATTTACTGGCAAGTCTCTAGTGTCTCAGGCCTGCCACTGCAGTGTCTGTGAGTGCAGTTTTAAACTGCCAGGTCTATCTGGCAACTGCAACCACTTGCCAGGCCGAAAGCTTCCCCTCTATTGTATGTCAGGCACCCCTACGTTAGGCACTAGGAAGTAGGGTGCAGTGTATGTGAAATGTAAGACATATACTGGTGTGTTCCACATGTCCTGATAGTAAAAAACTGCCAATTTCGTTTTTCACATTTGCAAGGGCTAGCTCTCCCATAGGCTATCATTGGAGCTGCCTTGTAAAATTTTACAAGTGTAACTTTCACTTGGGACCAGCTAGAGATTTGGAGTTTGGGCTCTCTGAGCTCAGAATTTAAAAACACATCTAAAGAGGGTTTTTAAATTGTGCTTTTGAAAATGCCACTTTTAGAAAGTGCTGCGTCAAGAAATGAAGGATGGAATGTGTTAGACCTGGCACCATTGGTGTGGGTCTCCATTCCATTTTTGCTGTTGCCTCATGTATTTTGGCTGGTGTTAGATGCTTTGGGCACTGTGCCACTGCTATCCAGTGCCACAGTGCAAGTGCTCCCTATTGTAAATTGGTATATTAATCAGTGGTTCCATGTTTGGCTATTTGGTTTACTTGTCAGACCCTAGTACAGTGCACTGAGTGTGCCCAGGGCGTGTAAATCAAAATGCTGCTGGTGGGCCTGCAGCATTGGTTATGCCACCCACAGAAGCAGCCTTGTAAAATGTGTCTAAGGTCTGCCATTGCAGAGCCTGTGTGCAGTCTGGTACTGTCACACTGACTGGACAAGTGCACCCACTTGTCAGTCCCTAAACCTTCCCTTTTCTTCATATCAGTCACCCCTAAGGTAGTCCCAAGGGCAGGGTGCATTGTAAGTATAAGGTAGGACAAGCCCTGATGTGTGTGGCATGGCCTAATAGGAAATTACAGCCATTTTAGTTTTTCACCATTGCAAGGCTACCTGTTCAGAATGGGCTGTTAGATTATTACATGTTTATAATCCTAACTGTCTCAGAGAACTTGGTAGAAATTCAAGTTTAGTATGCCTGAACTCAGAATGATGAAATACATCTTTTAGTGAAGTTGGTTTTAACATTCTGTGTTTGCAAATACCACTTTTAGAAAGTAAGTATTTGCTTGTCTAACCTTTCAAGCCTGCCTCTGTTAGGTTGTGTATTCCTTTGTCTGGTTTTGTGAGCGACTGGGCTGGGGTATTCCAAGAGACAGGATGAGTCAGCCCAGTGGTGAATAGAGAGATCTGCATCTAGATGGGAGGGAGGAGTTGCACCTGAGCCTTGAAAGGGCTGTGCCTGCCTTCCACAATGCTGGCTCCACCTCCTGGGGAGCGGCTGATGTCTCTGCCCTGCACACTAAAAGAAGAGAAGGAGTCCGGTAAACAAAGTGCTCCAGGGCTGTACTTGCCTTCCACAATGCTGGCTCCACCTCCTGTGGGGAGTCTGATGTACCTGCCCTGCACTGTGAAAGGAAAGGAGATGTCTGGTAAACAGAGTGCTTTAGAACTGGTTTGGACTGGGCAAAGGCCCCTCTCCCCTCAGAGAACAAAGGATTTTGGGGTATACATATTGGGACCCTGATCTCATGAAATTAGATCACTTTTGGACTACAAGAAGAAACCTTTACTGAGGAGAGGAACCTGAAGAAACTGAGGAGAGACTATTCCCAAGCTGAAGTGCTGCTTGGGGGATTGGCCTGCAGTGGTTGCCTTACTGCCAAAGGAAGGAGAAAGGAACTTTGTCTACTTTGCTTTCAACTTGTGAAGGATCTCCAAGGGCTTGGAAAAGAGCTTGCCTCCTGATGAAGTCTCAGGGACAACAGACTTCACCCCAGCTCCCCAGAGTTCTTTTGGAAGTGCCTGCTGCTGTTTTGAGCCTTCTGAGGAACTGCGTGTCGCAAGGAGCTGGAAGTACAAGTACGGCGCATCGAGAAGAAGCGTGTCACCGTCACTGTGCCTGCCGTTGCAACTCTGAAGGAGGGTGTCGCCGCTGGAACTGTCGCACTGCACCGCATCGGAGAGAAGAGTGCCGCAACGAAGAAGAAGCGTGTCGTCGTCGCTGCTGCTGCCATTGCAACTCTGAAGGAGGGTGTTGCCGCTGTAGCTGTCGCATTGCACCGCATCAAGAGAAGAATCTCGCAACAAGGTCGGAGCGTGTTGCCGTCGCTGTGCCTGCCGTCGCAAATCCAAGGGAGGGTGTCGCCACTGGAACTGTCGCACTGCACCGCATTGAAGAAAATTGCGCCGCCATCGGAGCTGCTGCCGTTGCATCATGGATGTCGCTGCTGTAATTGTCGCTTCGTGTGGAAGCTTCACGCATCGTGGGAGAAGAGTGTCGCAAGTGTATCTGCTGTCGTTACATCACGGAACAAGGGTGTTGCTGCTGCAGTCCACGCATCGAACCGAGAACTTCTCGCATCCCCAAGAAGCGTGCTGCATCTGGAAGATCTTCATGTCTTTATTTCTTTGCACCTGAACTTTGCTGCATTTCCCTCGCTGCGACATTGCTTGTCTTGGAAGGGCAACGCAACCTAAGTTACATTGACGCAAAGTGTTGCATCTAGGAACTGAACTGAACTAAGCTAAATCTACCATTTTAAAGTAACAGTATTGTGTATTTTTGTTGTTTATGGTCTTGTGGTAACTCTATATGAAGTATACTTATTTTTTATATAAAACCTGTGTGGTGTCCATTTGTAGTATTGTCACTGGGTTACTGTATGTGGTCACAAATGCTTAACACACTGCCTCTGAGATAAGCCTATCTGCTCGTGCCAAGCTACCAAGGGGGTGAGCAGGGGTATTTTAGGAGTGTAACCCCTTATCCTGGCTAGAGACGTGGGTCCCTATTTGTCTTAAGTTCCTACCTGTGCCAACTAGAGACCCCCAAATGTAACAGAATGCTAAATGAATCTGCCCTGTTCGCCTCCAATGTGCCTGCACCCGGGGCCTCCATGCCCCAAAGTGCTTTGCGGCCACCGCCGGGGCTGTTTCACGCCACGAGGTGCATAAATTCATCACAGGGCTCCCGCAGCGCGGGATGCCATTTTCTGCCCTTTTCCCCACCAGCTTGCCTGCTACAAGGGGACTTCATCCCCCAACATGCTTTGCCGCCACCGCTGGATCTGTTTCCCGCCAGGAAGCGCACAAATTATTAGCCCCTGCTGCTGAAACGGTTTCCCTGATACAGTTGGATCAGTCCTCACAACCTGCTGCTAAGAGGAAAAGGAAGGTAAAGCGCAAAAACAACCTGCGACAAGAAGCTGCAAAGTCCCAAGAAAGGGCCTACCAAGGGATCTGAGTAAAAAAACCTCATCCCCAGAATTAAGAACTGCCGTCACCGGGGGAGGAGCTTCGCGGGCAACCAAGATGGCCGCGTAAGCTCGGAGCTCCGCGGACCTTCCGATCCTCCGCAACTATCCTGCCCGTAATCCTGATCCACGAGGGTGGATACTCGTTGCTGGTGGCTACCTGAGGCGAGCACCGTTTTCAGAACTCAAATCGGTGTCTCCTACGCGGAGCTACGTCGAGTGGGACTCTGTGCCAGCTCGGTGCCATTGTCTCTGCGGACTCCGCTACTACGTCTTGCTGAACTGCGGTGTGCCAGCCTGCTTTCGTCACCGGTGAAGTAAGCTGGATAGCGGTGCTAGTTGGACGACGAAGCGCACCTGGAACTGTCTCCCGTTGACGTCCCGGACACCATTCCGGGTTTCTGGGCTTGGACTTGCTTGGCATAGCCCTTTGTTCTTTGAGACCTAACATGGCGGGCAAGGGGGACCTCGACAAGCCGTCTAATAGAGGGGGGCGCAGTAAACCGCAACAACAACAGCAGAATCGGATTGAGCGCTACACTCAGCTGAAAACACCGCCTGCTACAGGTCCCTCTGCCAAGGGCATCCCACACTCGGGCTCGCCGGACGGCTCTGAGCCCACCTTGAACGACATTTTGGGAGCCATCACTAGTTTTCGGGCAGACATGCAGCAACAGCATGAAGTCCTCACACACAAGGTGGATGGCATGGCCGTTGATTTGTCCCTCATTAGAGCCGACCTGGGCAAGACTAATGACAGGGTCAAGAATCTGGACATTAAAACGGCCAGTCTCACAGAAGACGTTTCGGATATGCAAACGGAGGTCCGGAACCTGCAGAGGACGGCGGAACACTTCGCGAAGCGGCTGGATGATTTCGAAAGCCGGGCCAGGCGGCAGAACGTCCGCATTGTCGGCGTACCGGAGGGTTCGGAGGAGGCGGCGACGGACCTCCTCGTTGAGGATTTGATCAGAACACATCTTGCCCCGCCTGGCCTCAGTAACTTTTTCTCGGTGGAGCGTGCCCACCGGGTGCCGGGTGGCCCGCCGAAGACTGGCGTGGCGCCTAGACCCATCGTGGCCCGGCTGCTCAACTTTCGCGACAGGGATGCCATCCTGCAGGCCTCCAGGCGCCATGGCCCTCTTAAATTTCAGAACGCTGATGTTCATTTCTACCCGGATTTCACCAGGACAGTGCAGCGACAGCGCCAAAGCTATTCTGGGGTGAAGCGCCGGCTACGGGACCTGGGCCTTAAGTATTCTATGATGTTCCCTGCTAAGCTCCGGATCGAATACGAGGGCCGTGCCCTGTTCTTCGACTTCGCCGAGAACGTCAGTGACTGGCTGGACACTCTACCACCGCGCCGAGAAGCACAGGAGGACCACGAGGGTGGCGCGGCTGGCGGCCCGGACCCATGAGACTTGGTTCTGTAATGGGTGACTAAATGACTCTCTTGCTTGCCTCTGGGGCTATCCAATGTCGCTCTTAGTTGCCGTATTATCTTTCCTGTCAGTACATGGAGGGTGGCGGGAGGTGTTCGTGGAGAGTCCTAACTCCCCTGGGTGTCTTTTTGTAGAGTAGTTATGGGGCGACAGGCACACTGCTGGTTGGGGGGGCTTTTTAGTCACATGCAGGGGTGCAGGGTGGGGGGTGCAATTTCGCGGGGTTTGTTCCTTGTTTGTTCTATTTCTTTTTCTTCTTTAAGGCAATGGACTGTGTGTTTTGTTGAACAATGTATGATCGGGTCGAACGGAGTCGGGTGGGGCGGGTTGCTTGGGGATGGGGGGTAGGAAACTAAAAGTGCTTAGCTGGAATGTCAATGGATTAGGTGACAGGGTCAAGAGAGGGGTGGTGCTTCAGCTGATAAAAAGGAACATGCCTGATGTAGTTTTACTGCAGGAAACGCACTTGGTGGGCAACTCTTGCAGGGCCCTGAATCGCAAGGGTTATAAAATGGTCGCCCACTCTGGGTTCTCTTCGGGCTCCCGGGGGGCGGGCGTCCTTGTACGTGCGTCCCTTCCGCTTGAGATAGACGTCACCCTGCTAGATGATAGGGGGCGTTACGCAGCTGTGGCAGGGAGGTGGGAGGGGCGGTCCCTGGCCCTGTTGTCGGTTTATGTTCCCCCTGGTCTCCAGTCTAGCACCTTCCGGGACCTTGGTGGCGCCATTTTGTCTCTGCCCTCGGGCCTGCTGATCCTGGGGGGGGACTTCAATTCAGTCTGCTCTGGTACCCTGGATCGTCAGCCACCGAGAGACCTCCCGGGTTCCCAAACGTGGCTGCCGACCTTCCTTGACTCTATGGGTCTGGTGGACTGTTGGCGACTTTTACACCCGGCGCTTCGCCAGTTTTCATTCCTCTCCGGTGCCCATGGAAGTCTGTCCCGCTTGGACTATGTCCTCACCCTTGCGGCGCAATCGCCTGCCATTTCTGAGGCGCGTTTTTTGGCAAGGGGCATTTCCGACCACTCGCCGTTGTGGATCTCCTTTGACTTCGGTGTCCTTTTGTCCAGCCGCCCGGCAGCCGTAAATCCCTGGTATTTCCGCAACCACAACATGCGAGCGCTGCTGGCCAAGGCCATCGCCTTATACTTTACAGAAAATACTGGCTCAGTGGGCTCTGCGGTCACCCTTTGGGAGGCCTTTAAAACGGTGCTGCGGGGTGAGGCCTTGGCTCTCATCGCGGCGGCCAAAAGAACTCGTGATGCTGATCTCCTGCAAGTTGAGGAGGAGGTCTTGGACCTCGAGTCCCGTCTGGGGCCCGAGCCCGAACCCGCCCTCCTGCATGAACTCTCTCTGAAGCAATCGGAGTATCACGATCTTGCCACGAATGCGGCC
This sequence comes from Lissotriton vulgaris, assembly GCF_964263255.1. Classification (NCBI taxonomy): domain Eukaryota; kingdom Metazoa; phylum Chordata; class Amphibia; order Caudata; family Salamandridae; genus Lissotriton; species Lissotriton vulgaris. The sequence continues at coordinate 1,118,371,992 of NC_141694.1, forward strand.
CTGCTCTTAGCGAAGGAGCAGCAGGGCCGCATTTATGACGTCGGTGATAAGGCTGGTAAGTTGCTGGCCTGGCTGGACAGGCGGGAGATGGCGAGCCGAGTGGTTCCGGAGATCCTGTGCGAGGACGGAGTGGCGGTTACTGATCCGAGCGCCATCGCCGAGTCCTTTGCTGACTATTTCCGGGGGGTCTACACCTCCGGGTCAGACCGCTCCGAGGCCGACTCGGCTGAATTCCTCTCGGCGATAGATCTTCCTTGCCTCTCCGAGGAGGACAGGGTGGACATTGACCGGGACATCACTGCGGACGAGATCGCCTTGGCGATCCGCGCTTTGCGTACGGGTAAAGCAACCGGACCCAATGGTATACCGGTTGAACTATATAAGATCCGGCCGGACGTGATCTCTCCTCACTTGAAAGACATGTTCCTCCGTGCCCGGGAGGATGGCGTCTTCCCCCTGGACCAGCGACTGGCCACTATTGTGGTTATTCACAAGGATGGCAAGCCGCGAGATGTTTGTAGGTCCTACCGCCCTATTTCTCTCCTCAACGCCGAACCCAAGATCCTGGCCAAACTGTTGGCTAACCGATTGGTCGGGGTTATTAGCGACCTGGTGCACCCGGATCAGTCCGGTTTTATACCCCGCCGCAATACTGCCCTTAACCTGAGACGCTTGCATGGCGTTATGGCCAGAGTTCACGCCCTCACTGAACCGGCGGTGCTGGCCTCCCTTGATGCCACAATGGCTTTTGATTCCTTGGAATGGAATTATTTGTGGGCAGTCTTGACGAAACTTGGTTTTGGGCCGGGCTTCCTGGGCTGGGTGCAACTTCTTTATTCTAGCCCCCTGGCTGCTGTTACGGTGAATGGTCGTATGTCTGCTCCCTTCGCACTTCAGCGAGGCACCAGACAGGGCTGTCCCCTGTCTCCGCTCCTGTTTGCGCTGGCTCTGGAGCCCCTCGCGGCGATGTTGCGCTCGCACCCTGACTTGCATGGGATCTCCTGGTCCCCGGGCTTTGAGGACAGGGTCTCCCTGTACGCGGATGACATCCTGTTGTATCTCACCTCCCCTTGCAAGTCGCTTATCGTGGCGTGCGACGTGCTCAGGCTGTTTGGGCGTTACTCCGGCCTGATTATTAACTGGGCCAAATCCTCCCTTTACATCCTCAAGGGCGACACGCCGCGCCTTCCCAGGGGCTGTAATATCCAACTGGCGGGACAGGGCTTTAAGTACTTGGGGATTTACATTTCGCATAACCCTAAGGCAAGGTATGACCACAACTTGCTCCCCCCGCTCCACCGTTTGCGGCGGGACGTGGAGAGTTGGCGTAAGCTCCCTCTCTCGTTGCTGGGCCGGGCGGCGTTGTTTAAAATGATGTCCCTGCCCAGGTTCCTGTATGCCTTGCAGAATACTCAGGACCTTGTCCCGGCCCGCTACTTCAGGGAGGTCGAGAGTCTGCAGCGTGCCCTTCTTTGGGACGGACGACCCCGTGTCGCTGTTCGGAAGCTCACCATGCCATGGTATGATGGGGGCATTGCGCTACCGGACGTGCGGAGATATTACTGGGCCTCTCAACTTACCGCCATCAATCATGGTTTTTACGGTCCCGTGGACAACCCCGGTTATGCCATGGACCGCTGGCTTTTGCACGGAGGCAATTACTATCGCGCCCTATATTCTAGATCCTTTGAACGTAACCTCACTGGCCCGACCAAGGCGGCGGTCCATACGTGGCGGATGGTCACTAAGATACAGGGCTGGCAGGGCAGACTGACGAGATTTACCCCTCTCTTTGATTCTGACATTTTAGGCAAGCTTTGGCACACCAAGGGCTTCGAGAAGTGGGATCTCATAGGCATCTCGAGGGTTGAGGACATGCTCTCCAGGGGGGTGGTCAAGACTTTCCCGCAGCTGCAGGCGGAGTATAAATTGAGTGCTACGGAGTTTTTCCGCTACGCCCAGCTGCAGCACGCAATAACTGCCGCCATGCCGGAGGAGGGTGACATCCCCGAAAGTTCCCCCTTGGAGGACAGGGTGTTGGACGGGCATATGCCTGATAGCGCCATCTCTCTGTCCTACAAGAAACTAATCAACGTCCAGGTGGACCTCCTCCAGCGCTTGCGAGAACAGTGGGTGGCCGATGGGCTGGAACTGGACGATGAGGACTGGCAGAGTGCTGTGTCCTCCCCTAAGGAGGTAGCCATTTCCTCGCGTCTGAGATTGGTCCAGTTTAAAATCCTTCACCGAGTGTATGTCACCGGCCCCAGGCTGGTGCACATGGGCTTCTCGCCGGATGGCCTCTGCCGCCGTGGCTGCGGAGCCCTTGCCACCTTTCTTCATATACTGTGGGAGTGCCCCGTTATTGCCCCTTATTGGGAGAGGGTTCATAGAGTGATGCGGGAGGTGACTGGAGTGGAGTTGGCGGCGGAGGCGCGTAGGTGCCTCTTGAATGTTTGGGAGCCCAATGACTATGATACGGCGCAGACCCGGTGGGCCACACTGGGCAATATGGTCGCTAAACGGGACATAGCGCAGAGGTGGGGTTCTAATGTGGCCCCCCTGGTGGTACAATGGAAGGCCAACATGGACTGGTGTATGTTGCGCGAAAAGACTGTGTATACTGCCAGGGGGCGGCCTCAGACGTGGAACAAGGTATGGGGTGCCTGGAATGCCTATAGAGGGGACTTGTGTTTACCACCTGCACCGTTGCCACGAGATGAACGCTTGTCACCATAGACGTTGACGACAGCTATGTTACTCTTGTACTGATTCTCCTGCTCTTCCTTCCCCCCCCCCTGCTTTTGCTACATTCTGTCTCAGTTCTTTCTACTACTTCTCCAGCTCCTTCCGCCTCCTACCGACTAGTGGTCTTCTTCATTTCCATTGCCTTTTTCGCGCCCTTGGGCGCTTGTTTAAGTTTTGTTTAAAAAACAATAAAACAACCTGCATTGTCCTGAAATGAATCGCTAGGCACTATGACCGTTCTATACTATGCTGCCTTGCCTCCGGGATGTTGGGCTGAATAGCTGTGTGCTTTTTACAATAAAGGTTTTAAAAAATTAAAAAAAAAAAAAAAAGAACTGCCGTCACCCAAAACCTTGGCTTTGACTGGAATCAGTTGGAAGAACTGGTTAAGGCTCTGCTTGGCCCACTCTTTGGTAGACTTGAGAAAATTGAGGAGAAACTGGATAACAGTATTAGAAAGCAAAACAACCACGGCCCCTCCATCACCCCCAAGGCCTGGAGGCACCCCCAGCGGGCAATCAGAGCAGGCTGAAGCGCCATCTTTGCCCTTTCTCCAGTCTCTCCATTAACCCTGGGTAGTGAACTCCGCTCCGCTCGCGGAGTTTCCCGCACTCCGTGTTACGAGGAGCTCGCGAAGTTCCGAAAAACTCCACTTCGCGCAGCGGAGTGGAGTTTTTTTCCTCGCTCGTGTTCACCACATCAAGTTGGCGAACGAGGAAAATCCACCTCCCATGAGATTTTTCCTCATTCGCGATTGCCAACATCAAGTTGGCGAGCGGGAGCATGGAAAATAAACCTCCCGGCGAGATTTTTCAATGCGGTGGGGTAAGTTTTTTCATTGCGATTGATGAGAAACTGCCTGTTTGCGTTGATAAAGCTGCTGCTCGAGTAAAAATCTACTCGAGATGCAGAAAAGGTAAGCTTGTGCTGTGCATGGTGCTGTTCGCAATGATTGCACAGTGCAGACAAGTATCCGGCCCCGTGCAATCACCACGAATGGCATTTTTGAACTGTGCTCTGCCGCTCGTGGAGCTCCGCATAGTGCGACAGAGGTTTTTTTTGCACTTCGCGTAGTTCAACTCCGCGAACTCCGCCCAGGGTTACTCTCCATGGCGTGACTCATCCATCACCTTTATCGATCTAGAGGCAGATGGTAAATTTTAGGGCAACAAGAATTAGCACCCCCCCCTAGCATAGATCCTTATAGGGACAACAGAGGGGGCAAGGACCCGTTGAGGACACCGGGCGAACTGTAGGCAGATTAGCACAGGCCTGCGACTCCAACTCGGTAGTGGACCTTCGTCCCGCCACTTTCCCACTGGTCATGGTATTGACACGCCCCTCCCTTTAATTTAAAAATAAGAATTAAAAAAATCAAAATAGGAAGGCCAGGCCCCGGGGGAAATGAGGCCAGGGAGGGGAGGCCATGTGACCACCTTTCCCATTCTAAAAATGCCTGGCCCAGGGGGATGGGGTCCCCTGGACCAAAATCGGCGCAGGGAAGGGGGTAGGGGTGGCATGGAGAGCAAACAAATGGTAGATTTAACCCAGATCTCTTGAATGGGGTAAATGTTTGATTTTCTCTACATTCCGTCCATCATCTGTGTGTTTTTTGCTTTCTCACCCTAAGTTCACTAGGTATGCCCAGGCCTGGATCCTGGGTTCACTGTGCCACTGGATTAAAGCTAGCCTAGCTGATGAGGGGTGATGCCTTGAAACCGGTCCCAGTATGCTTGTTTCTGATCCAGGGAGGACATGGCTTGGCAGTTTGGGCTGGACTGTTTAGTAGGACAATGTTGGACACTGTATTGTACATATTCAATAAGTCATGTCATGTAATGTTTTTTGTCTTTGATTTGTATAAGTCTTGTCTTTTGTCATGTTGTTTACAAATGTAAGTACTACATGCACAATGCTTCTTTTTGAAACATTTCTGGGGGAAAGGCAATGACAAAAGCTACAACCTAGCAAAAGAAAACTGCTGAGTCATTTCATCCAGAATCACAGGAATGTTTTAATTTTGGGGAGAAATATTCAGGTGTACATATCTGCTGAAAGTGTTAAATAATTACAGGTTAAGTCATAGACATTGGAAGAAACAATATTTGGGTTTCTTCCACTAAAGAATATGTTGATTGATTGTCTTGGAGGGATTTCCTGTTGAGAAAAAAAACTGGGTGAAACCAGGGTACCTGGTATAGAGGCCAGGCTACGGGGGCTCGGGTCCCCGGGGCCAAATCGAAGGGCAATGCAGACCCAATCCCTTTAAAAAAAAGGGCAGACCCCAGTGGATGAGAGAAGGAGGGCTGCGCGCCCCCTCCCTTTAATTTAAAAATAAGAATTTTAAAAATGAAAAAAGAAAGACCAGGCCCAGAGGAAATCGGCCTGGGAGGGCGGGCCACATGGAAATCGTCCCAGGGAAGGGGAAGGTGTTGCATGTTGATCAAAAGAATGATGGTTTTAACCCAGATTTAATGACTCAGGTGAATGTTTGATTTGCTCTGCATTCCGTCCATCATCTTTGTGTCTTTTGCTTTCTCGCCCTACTTGTGCTAGGTATGCCCAGACGTGGGTCCCGGGATCACTGTACCACTAGATTCAAGCTAGCCTGTTTGATGAGGGGTGATGTCATGAAACCGGTCCCAGGATGCTTGTTTCTGGTCCAGGGAGGAACTGGCTTGGCAGTTCGGTTTGGACTATTCCCAGGAGGCTCAGTGTCAAGACTGATTTGCATATGGCTAGTTCTAAACTGGAGTGGCAAGGTGAGCAAAAACAATGCATTTAACCCGGATCTCTTGACTGGGGGTGAATGTTTGATTTCCTCTGCATTCCATCCATCATCTGTGTCTTTTAATTTTCTAAAAGTGGAATTTTTAGAATTGTGACTTAAAGCCTACATTACCATCAAAGATGATTTAAAATTACAATTCCTTAGAAACTAATCATGACTTTCCTACCTCTTCTCAATCAAAAGTTAGCATTAATTAAACCTAATGTTGTCTAATGGTAGAGGCTTCGTCTCACTGTAGTGGAAAACTAATTTAACGGATTTTGACTACCAAGACATGTAAAACTCAAGAGTACATGTCCGATCTCATAATTATAATTTACTCATCCCTATGGACTGTTGAGGGCCTACCTTAAAGGTGACTTATATGTATTAAAAAGGGAGTTTTAGGCTTGTCAAATTGGCTTTGTTGCCAAGTCGCAATGGAAGTTTCAAACTAATAGCAGGCTGCAATGGCAGGCCTGAGACATGTTTAGAAGGGCTACTTTAGTGGGTGACACAATAATTTCTGCAGGCTCACCAGGAGCATTTAATTTACGGGCCTGGCTATAAGGTATGCCACTTAACTAGGGAATTATACGTAAATGAAATATGCTATTCAGGTGTAAGCCAATTTTACTAATTCTTAGGGAATGAGCACAAGCATTTTATTACTGGTTAGCAATGGGAAAATGCACAGAATACTATCGCCAACATAAACAAATTAAGCAAAAGAGGAATGGTGAGGGCAACATTTTGGGGTGACCCTGCAGTGAGGGCCAAGTCCAACATCCATCATCCTTCTTCTAGCCAACCAAGAAGTGCTGCTCGTCACTTCTGGGGCAAAGAGTGGGCTCTGGGATAGGAGTTTTCAGGTGATCCTACTTTCAGGCCTTTTCATCACTCACGACTATCTACATGGTTCCCCTAGGGAAAGGATTCAGGGGACTTCGATGGATGGCAGGGTTTTTGTTGATACTTGGGTGTTGGACATTTTGTGACAGTAATACCTGACTGAACTCTCTTCTCTGCTACCGAATTCCATGCCTCTCATAAGCCTGGTTGAAATTTTTGGACAAACAGGCCACACTGAAAGCTGAACTTTAATCTCTGTTAGACAAGGTGGCCATCTGTCCGGTGCCCATTAGACATCAAAGTGATAAGATTCACTGTCATATTTTTCTAATGTCACTGATCATACAGGAATTACAAGATCAACAGTCTGAAAGGGGTGAATCTGTTTTGCAGGACAGCCTTCAGAGCATCAGTCACCTGACTATGTGACTCTGCCAAAACTGGGCTTGGCGGATGCTTATCTTAACATTCCAATCCGGGTTCTTCATTACTGATTCCCAAGGTTTGACGTTCTTTTATCACATTTATAGTATATGACCTCCTTTTTGGTCTGAAGTCTATCCTAAGTATTTTTCCAAGGTGGTTGCCCCAGTGGCGACTACCAGATATTGTAAAAGTAGCAATCTATACCAGTCTTGGAATGATTTGTTGTTTAATTCTCCATCAAGGACCAAATATGTGGAGGATGCAGAGAGGATGTGTCAGCTACACAGTTCCATTGGATTACTGATGAATGGGAATGTGCTCAAGTCCAGGTTGGTGCTGGCGCAAGATCTCCATTTTATCAAAGCCCAGATACAGAGAGATATGGGATGGTGTCCATACCAGTGGATAGTGCAAAACATGCATTCACTCACACTTTACAGTGCTCCTATCCAAGCAGTCAGCTTATCCTTGGAGTGGTATGCAGGGAGATTTAGTGAGCAGTAGTCCTTTTCAGGGATGGGAGAAGACTAATTGGTGGGTTCTGTTTCCATATATTCATATATCCTTGTATCTCTATTTGAGCCCTCTCCACAGGATTCAAAGGTGTTGGGGGTGCCTTGGGCTCCACTGTACTTGCTCCCGGTATCTCATCTTGTTCTCCACTGTTGGGGTTCAGCATTGCATCATTATGAAACCAGGATTCCAGTCACGGAGATCAACAAGAAATTGCAGTGATGATTAGTAGCCAAACATGTGAGGAAGAGTCCCTCTGCTACTCCAGACTCAGAGGTCTTGACCCTAGCCGCAGGGCCAGCTCCCGGGCGGTGCGGCCGGTTCCACTGCACCAGGTGCTGGCTTCTTGGGGGCGCTGTGTTTGCAAGTTTATTATATTTTTAAAGCACCTGCTGCAGAGTTCCGTTCCTCTGCAATTACCAGGCCTCACAAAAATGTCAAGATAACTCCTGTGATTCATGTTCTTCATAGAGAGAGATCAGAGTTTTGTATAGTTGAGGTTTTGACTTATGTGACGTTAGTGCAGAGGGTAAGTATGCCTGCTGCAAAGAACTTGTATCAAGTAGATTTCTTTGTTTCTTGCAATTTATAACTTAAAGTCCTAATATAGAACAGTGAGCTATTTACTTTCATCATAGAACTGCATACACACTGCAAAGTATACATTAGAACATTGATTAATGTTGCAAAAAGGGTCACTTTGGCTAAAAATCAATTCTTATTATTAAAGAAAACTCCTAACTATGCTGTTTCTTTTATGACTCTGAGTTTGTGCTTCTCCACACCAAGCACTCTTAAACTATGCTGCCTACCGTAGAGATGACATGTGTCTCCTACACTTTTATTCCTTTGGCTTATCTAACATTTCCTATACATTGATTTACACATGTATGATTGATTGTCTCTGTGTAATGTGTGTGTGATGCAAAGTGCTCTGACATCGTTTACTGGTATGAGTGGTGCTATATATCTAATCTGTGGGAGAGAGTGGTTATGGAGACTTAGTCACTGTTAAAGGGTGCTAGTGGGAACATCTGTGGTGGAGGTGGTCATTGGGGGCACCAACTAACATTGTTGCACTGGCGCCACCAGTGCTGAAGCCAGCCTGCCTAGGCGTCTCAAGTTAAAACTGTGATGCAAAGTTAGATTTATCTTTTCTCAAGGTCTCTGAGAAGATAAGGAACTTGGGACAATCTTAAAGTTGGAAAGTAGTGCCTGTCTGTTTGACTATACAGGCCTTTGTGGGGTCTGTGCGGCTCACGGCTGTGATTCTGGAAACAGACACACTACCATCAAGGCGGCATGAGTAAACAATGAAGGAGAACTTGGTGCAAGCATTTCGCTTGGCTGGCTTACCTGGTGGCCCCCTGGGTAGAGTTGCAGATTTTTTTTAACTGAAAGCAGTCTAAATGAGGGGTGTGGGCAACTCAAGGGTAGACTCACTGAGCTGAGTGCTCCTCACCTCAGAACTTCTGTCTCTTCCAGTTGTGTTCTGGAGGTGGGCAGCAGATGCAGGAACAAGAGCAAGGCCCTTTTTCCTGTTTTGATCACAGGTCTTAATCATGCTGTAGCTTCTGAGAATGTGCCTGTCTATGTGGCACTGGGAACCTAGAGCAATGATGTCTATGTCTTCCTACTGAAGTTGCCTGTATGGTTCAGGTTTTGAAATGCACACCCACTTCTAAGGCCTATAACCATTAATTAGCTTTACAGAAGTGATATGGTTCTGGGGAAATGCATTCCAATGCTGGTACTACAGTCTTTGTGGGATGGTTGTACTGTCTGCTTATCCTCGGCCAGTCTGAATTTGCAGTGGGCTGGTATCAGGGCTCCATGTGTCTCTAGCGGGTTGAGGGAGCACTGTTTTCCAATCAATCAATGCGGAAATGCGCAGCAGGAGACAAAGATATTCCACCTTATGGGGGAAAGAATGACTCAATCTTATTATAAATAATTCTTTAAAAGAGACCACCATACAGAGGCTTCATTCCCCCCGGACCGTTCTACAGACGGACTTCGCACCGCTGCTACCGGGACCTGTGGCCCACATTCAAACGGCCCACTGCCTGGCCTCCGGGTTGACACTGCCTGGATTAGCTCTACCCATACTGGTTCCCCATTAATGGTTTCGCCTCCTGGATTGTTTTGGCATCCACCGATTGACCGGATGCTCTGATTGACCTTATCGCCTGGATCTTATCATCCACCATCTCCCCTCTTAATTGGAGCACTACCACAAACCAATTGACCATTGTCCTGATGATGACCTGTAATTACTCAGGTTGAAACGCCGTCGACTACCCAGCCTAGAACACGTGCATGTTGTGGTCAATCTATTTACCTAAATACGCCTTGAAAAACACTGTATATAACTTGCATTTTTGACGACCTGTATTTTTCTTTTTTTATTATTGTTTTGTAATTCTGTTGCCGTTCACGCTGTTTTTCACACTCCTTGTCACTGCGCTGCCCCACCCTTTCACTTACACGCCCAGTGCTCACCTTGTGTGTTATGGTCATTTTTGTGTGCATGTGCTGTAGTGCCTTCTACATACTATGAAATTATAGTTTATCCTTACGTTCTTTACCTACGTTGGGGTCTTCTCCCTTTTTCCCCCCTCCCCATTTGTTATTGACACCATTGCCTTAAACTGTCCTGTTTTTAAATATTGTCCAGCTGAGACATTGTGTTTGATATAAATTGGAAGGTTGAAGGGCAGTATTCATTATGACAGGATCTGAAAGAGTGACCTGCACTCACTAAAACCGATCTCCACAGTGAATTGAGATTTATTAATACAGATGTGCAGTTTCTGACTGCTGAAATCTAAATAAAAATACTGGACATCAAGCAAAACAAATTACATGATGTATTAACATATTCCCATATAAGTAACTAGAAAGAATACTCCTGGGTTATTACAAAGACTTTTAGGCTGCCACAGGATCAAAGTTGAATTTTCCTTTTAGAATACAAGAAATGTTAAGGTCAGGGTACCACTTCCTATGATGTCACTTCTTGTCATGTCACTTAATATGCAAATTAGTTACTTCCTTATGTTTACATGGTTTCAGTGGCTAAGAATAAATACGAACACATGCCATAAAGTTCCAATTTTTCTTTTTACTTACCCCAAGCCTCTAAGAATTATTGCATTTGATGGCGACTGACCTGCATCACACGAACCTGAAAAAGAGTGGAGTTAGAATTCAATCATGACATAGACTATTTTAAGGTATTAATCAATTTAAGACTATTTTCTGTATTTTCTTGCTTGATCTCAGTACTCTGGGAGACATTTAGTTTGCGAGAGTCGAACCCTTATCGTAAATCGGCGAGGAGCACGGCCAGACTTGCAGTTCATTTATCTCATTAGGAAGTGGGTGGCCTATTGGGTTTCTGATGGTGGAGCTTTAGCTGCCTCTTCTGTCAGAAACCTATACCTGGAAGCTGGTCTGCTACACCAGGATGGGGCAGGCACAATCCTTTTATAGCAAGCCAAACACAATGGATAAATGAGTGTTTTGTTCATGGCAATAAAGCAACCGGCAAATCTAACAATATTCCTGATTCCACCCCATCCACAAGCCGCCTTAGATCATCCTGGATTGATAAGACTACTGTTTCTGGGATTATCCTTGAATGAAACAAATCAGTAATGGATTTAAGACATGCATCATACCATTTCTGTTCTACGCTTAAGGAGGGTAGAGTGAAAGGTAGGTTTTGAAGAGTCTGCCAGTTTAAATTTTGCATCAGGAAGGAAGTGTCTGTTAGATTACATCCTTGGTTAGTGCCATCTGGCTGTCTAATGTGCTAGGGTAAGGGATCTATAACATTGGTCCATGACTGCTGGTCCCATGCCACATTTTCTTATTATACACTTGGGATACATTTATGTACACTGAATCCAAACATGAATCATTACATAGTCAATTCCCGGACGACTGTTGGGCATATGCTTGTCTTGAGACACATCATTTACCCTGTAGTCTTTACAAAGTCCAGCCTTTACAACAAGGTTGGTAGTCTGAATCTGACATTACTACGCGTTACTTTAGCACGCAAGTCATTACAACGACTCGCTGTAAGGGGCACGTTGTTAGACTGGTGTTGGAATTTTTACTTTTGAGTAGACTGGAGTTGCAATTGTAATTTATACTATTCCAAAGTCCAGCACCCCCTAAAGCAAGTCGTTGTAACAACTTGCGTTCTAAAATAACATGTGGTAATGTCGCACGTGGGGGTACTGACTGCGTTGTAACGGCATGCGGGGTAAATACCTGCAGGTTTCCGTCATACAACCGTTTGTCTTCAGTTGACAATCTCTGATGGCACAGAAGCACATTTGTCATTCTGAAGCAAAGACGTACATAACAAACCAAAATATTACTGAATAGTTCCTTTTCTCTGTCAACTAGGGTAACTAGTAACCTAGTCTCTTGACAATCTGGTATAACTTGTAAACCTTGGGTGGTTCCTATTAACTGTTTAAAAGTAGCATTCATTTAGAGAATGGATGGAGAACTTCATTCCTATTTTAAAAAGCCTATCTGGATGTTCTACAGAATAAGGATCAAGTTTCAAGTGTAAAAAAGCCTGGAGTGACATATGCCCAAAGTATTCATCCTTGTTGCTTACTGATTTTATTCCCCAAAACCTTCAACAACCTTACTTACTGTACCTTATAACCAAGCTCACTTTCTCTCACGGCCGACAAAATGTTATATTTCTTCCTTTTGTTAGATTGGGGTGCCCACACTTGTCCACAAGGGCCAGTTGCAGGACAGAATTACAGGACATCTACACAAAATAAATGTATATATGATTCTAAATAGAACTCATGTGCACAGCTAAGTACTCATTAAAAGTTTCCCAATGACTCTGTGGGGAGATACTGGGGACAAAAGTCACGATTCCAACTGGTATTTCCCTGTGAAGTCTCCTGGAATGGAGAATAAGAGGCAGATCTGGGAATACCGGGGCCAATTCCACATGTTTTTTTCCCTCCTGGGGAAATTACAGGCTCATATGTGCAAACATTTATCATCTGCTTAAAGCAACTGGTAAGTGTCGCATGGGCTTTTTCTTGGACCAGATGGATTCAGGGGCAGAGGTTGGCGGAAGGGCAGAGATTCTTTTACTTTAGCTGGGAGGAGTTTTTCCTGCTCCCCCATGCTGGAGTATGAGGCAGGCCGAGTCCCAGTGGCGTAAACAAGGCCCCCGTAGTGTGGGGGCCCCTGAGCTCCAGGGGCCCCCCTCAGGACAGTACTCTGGCCCCAGAGCTCCTGAGTGAGTCCAGAGAGGGGCCCTCCATGTACTTGCAGGGGGGCCCCCTCAAGTTTTGTTACACCACTGCGGAGGTCAGGCCTAGAGTTGTAGGAAGTCTCACAGCTCCTCACAAGTCTCCTGGTGAAGTGTATTAAGGCCCGGAATTTCTGGGTCTAGAATTTGTGCCCCAAATAATTTCAGACCCAGGGACACTAAAAAACTTGTAGTTGCTCAGACCTTTATCACCCACAGAGCCGGACTCGTCGTAGCGGGCACCTGGCCTTTACCCGGTGGGCCCGAGGGGTGGGGACCGGGTTTCTGGTCTTGGGGGCCGGTTTTGTCAACAGTGCTGCAATATCGGCCACCAGTAACAAAAGCAGGAGTGATGTTTTTTACTAGCAGCCCCCATACCCCAGGGCCGGTCAAGCAGCAATCTTCTAGGGCTGGTTGATGTTTCCAGCCCAGCCCTGTGCTCCCCTGGTGATACTGCTCCTGGCAACTCGGAACAAGGGATTTAGGGCCAGATGTAGGTAAAAAACATTTACCGATTTTGAAATACCGAATTGTACCGATTCGGTATTTCAAAATCGGTAAATGATATGTACGTGCCAACATCTGGATTCGTTACCGAATCCTTAACACTTCTTTAATTACCGATTCGGTAAATACCGAATCGGTAATGCCCATTCATTCCTATGGGCTTTGAAGCCCATAGGAATGATTAGGCATTACCGATTCGGTATTTACCAAATTGGTAATTAAAGAATTCACAAGGGTGCTGGGGGTGTCACTTTGACACCCTCTGGCACCCCCAAAACAGGCACAGGTGCCATGTGGCAGGCATACCTGCCCTAAGGGCAGGTCTGCCTGTCAGATGACATAGGTGTGCATGCACACATGTGCATGAACACCGGAATCGGTATTTTACCATCAAATTGGTTTTGATGGTAAAATACCGATTCGTAAAGGCTCCTGGGACTCTGAAGAGTCCCACCTACATATGGGTGGCTTCAAATCGGTAAATTTACAGATTTTTTATTTTACTGAATCGGTAAAATTACCGAATCGGTAATTTTACCGATTCGGTAAAATATTGCCCCCTACATGCCAAATATTGTAAACCGGTCGGTAACGGCCGAAAATACCGATTTTGGGCCGTTACCGGCCGACCTACATCTGGCCCTTAGTGGTATGTAGTAAAAGCGGCCAATACACCTCTTTGAACACTAAACACCCCTGAATGGAGGGTGGTGTTTTAGCAATAAGTGCTATTTCTAGATCTTTACGTAACCACCTAACTCTTTCTATAAATAATATTTAAAGTATCAATCTGTGAAGCTGAAATCTCTCAGCATGGATGGAGCAGTATTCTAAGTCAAAAATATACACTCCAACTGCATAAAAAATTCTTATTTAGTATTCAACCATAAAAACAAACAGATACCCCCGTTCACAGTTCCCTCTAGGGCGCGCGCGCAACTCTCCTTACAGCACCGCGCACCACCTCGCGTGGAGCGCGCACACATGAAGTCGCACGAGAGAGTCGCGCCGCCGGCCGCTTTGAAGAAGCGAGCGGCTGGAACATGGCGAGTGTAGGTAAGGAGGCGGGGGGGCTGGTGGCTATGTGGGAGCGTGGGCAGACTGTGGCCTTTTGTTTAAGTATTGCTGTTAATCAGAGCCCCTCCACGGGCTCTGATTAACAGCAATACTTAAACAAAAGGCCACAGTCTGCCCGCGCTTTACTAACAAAAGCGTAGTCAGTTTCCAAACACAGCGGGTACTTTAGCACACGCTGTGATTGGAAACTGTCTCTACGCTTTTGTTAGTAATGCGCGGGGCAGACTGTGGCCTTTTGTTTAAGTATTGCTGTTAATCAGAGCCCGTGAAGGGGCTCTAATTAACAGAAAAACTTAAACAAAAGGTCACAGCGGCTGGGGAAACGGCGGAACAGAAGGCAAAAGGGGCACAAAAACAAGGGGGAAAAAACGAGTGGAACAGAAGGCAGAAAGGCACAAAATATGAGTGGAACAGAGGGCAGAAGGGCACAAAAAATGAGGGAAAAACAACTGGAACAGAGGGCAGAAAGGCACAAAATACGAGTGAAACAGAGGGCAGAAAGGCACAAAATACGAGTGGAACAGAGGGCAGAAAGGCACAAAAACGAGGGGAAAACGAAGTGGAACAGGGCAGAAAGGCACAAAAAACAAGTGGAACAAAGGGCAGAAAGGCACAAAATACGAGTGGAACAGAGGGCAGAAAGGCAAAAAAAGAGGAGAAAACGAAGTGGAACAGAGTGCAGAAAGGCACAAAATAAGAGTGGAAGAGAGGGCAGAAAGACACAAAAAACAAGTGGAACAGAGGGCAGAAAGGCACAAAATACGAGTGGAACAGAGGGCAGAAGGGCACAAAAAACGAGTGGAACAGAGGGCAGAAAGGCAAAAAACAAGGGGAAAACGAAGGGGAAGAGAGGGCAGAAAGGCACAAAATACGAGTGGAACAGAGGGCAGAAAAGCCCAAAAAACAAGTGGAACAGAGGGCAGAAAGGCACAAAATACGAGTGGAATAGAGGGCAGAAAGGCACAAAAAATGAGTGGAACAGAGGGCAGAAGGGCACAAAAAACGAGGGAAAAATGAGTGGAACACAAGGCAAAAGGGGCACAAAAATGAGTGGAACAGAGGGCAGCAAGGCACAAAATACGAGAGAAACAGAGGGGCAGAAATGCATAAAAAACGAGGGGAAAACAAAGCGGAACAGGGCAGAAAGGCACAAAATACGAGTGGAACAGAGGGCAGAAAGGCACAAAAAACAAGTGGAATAGAGGGCAGAAAGGCACAAAATACGAGTGGAACAGAGGGCAGAAAGGCAAAAAACGAGGGGAAAACGAAGTGGAACAGAGGGCAGAACGGCACAAAATATGAGTGAAACAGAGGGCAGAAAGGCACAAAAAACGAGTGGAACAGAGGGCAGAAAGGCCCACAAAACAAGTGGAACAGAGGGCAGAAAGGCACAAAAAACGAGTAGAACAGAGGGCAGAAGGGCACAAAAAACAAGGGAAAAATGAGTGGAACAGAAGGCAAAAGGGGTACAAAAATGAGTGGCACAGAGGGCAGATGGGCACAAAAAACGAATGGCACAGAGGCAAAATACAGAATACAGAAATATAGGGGCAGCTAAGAACAGAAGGCAGAACGGGCAGAGAGGCACGGGGCAGCGAGGGGAACAGAAGGGAAAACTGGGCAGAGACACGGACAGCGAGGGGTACAGAAGGAAAGACCAGGCAGAGAGAGCACAGGGACAGCGAGGGGAACAGATGGAAGAAAAAGGGGCACGGACCACGTACAGGCAGCGGGGAAGACAGACAACAGCAGTCAGAGACACAACAATGAAAATATAGGCAATACAATAAATTTACAAACTACCCTTAAGACCCTTATTTTGGCTCTGTATGTGTGACAATGCACGTTTTTAGTGCCATTTGTTGCCGCAGACACGCACAGTTTGGTTCCTGGCGCACATAGCCATGGTTGCAGCGCACAGAGACCCTCCACTGCCGCACACAGAGGAAAAAAATTAGAGGGAACATTCTAGCAACTATGTAGGTTGTCCTTCATGCACACCGCAGCTGCGATCTGAGATGGTCTTGTCTGCTCGGGTGGGCAGCTTTCACAGGGGAGTGCTAAGGAGTGGACTGTTCCCTGTGGCAGCCTAGTGTGCACAGATGGCTTCCCTTGGCTGTGTCTCTTTAAGGGTGATAACTTCTGGCTCTCTGTGAGCTTGCTGTGTACACTTGCAGTGGTGGAGCATACATTTCTCTCCTTCAGCTTCACAGAGAGCAATACAGTTTATGGGGACAATGTGGTTGCATACTGAGGTTTTTGCTTGACTCTGTTGTTGCAGGGCAGGCTGCTCTGTTGGCTTTTCTGCTTTGGACTTGGCTGCCTTTTGCTTTGCTGAGTTGGCTGGACCCTTGGATGCTTTCTGGGCTGGGTAGCTTTGGACTTCATGGGGCTCTTTGTTATGGGTGCATAGAGATATACATTTCAGGCTAAATGTGAGGTGTCCGGCATGTTTGTGAAAATGTCTGCTTCGTTGAGGTGCAGTACCATGGGCTACCGCTAGGTGGTGCTGCAGTCACTCTTCACTCTTCTATTGTGGCAGGGAGCCCCCCAGGGCTTCTTCCTTCTATTATACCTCACCTTCTCATGCAGAAAAGCTTCACTGACAGGTGGGCAGTGCAACATGCCACACCTCGAGGGACCGGGGCATGTGCATAGCCGGTGTGTTGCCCATAGTTCTTTTACACTTCTTCGCACTGCTCACCTCGCACCGTTCTCTCAGCAGACGGATGGCAGCAGACGTGGGGAGGTGCTGGAAGGTCTCTGTTCCCTCCCTCTCATGCGGTGAAAGGGCTCTCCTCCTTCTTGAGATGACATGCCCTCTTCCACAGGGCATACAAGACCGGCCGATCCTAAGGATGTATCTCCCCCTCCTTCATGGCAGTAGAGGTAGCCCGGCATGTGGGGTCAGACCCATGTCACCAATGTAATGTTGTGGGCAAATGTTGTGTGTGAAGACACAAACACTTTGTGCATATTAGTTACTAAAACTGGCCTGAACACATGCAGTCTGGCTCTTTTATTGGCAGGGTCACTTAACTGGTGATGCATGTGTTAGATGGGTGTGGGTGTAAAGGCAAGCCCTCAAACGTGTGGCTGGTGAACCGGTACATGTCTGAACACACTACAGGGGGTAGGAGGGTAGGGAACTGGGGGTCAGCTTTGTTTGTGTCTGGTCAATAGAGCAGGCACTGAAACAGTGTCTTTAAAAGGTACACGCTATGTACTGGTGGCTGGTGACATCTGAAAGTGGTGAGGCGTAACATTAATATCGTACTGTACTGACTCAAAAGAAATGGGGCTTAAGCTTACCAAAGTGTTACCCCTGGCGACATGGAAGTTGAAATATGTGAAGGTAAATTGATAACGCCCTGTAAGAACTTCTACCAAGCCAAAAGCCCTTTACCCATCAAGGGGATTATACAGCAATTATACATTTACAGCCCCTTTAGACATCTCGACTGAAATATTCTAAGAATTAAAAGCAATATTCTTCCACTGCCGCCTACCCGCCTACAAGTCACCTAGAAGGCCAAGGGACGACCGCAGTGCTTCTTTGCAGGCAGTGGGAAAGAAGCCGCCATTGTAGAACAAACCTGAAAATGTGGAGCGGTTGGCACCATACTACCCCCTGTGCACCCTGCTCACTTCACTCAGAGCCCACCCTGCCTGCTCCCCAACTCTCTGCTCATGCACTGCCTTACCAACTCCAAGCCCATTCTGCTCTCACGTTGTGCCCTCTGCACCATGCCCAGAAGTTTACACTCTACTCCTCCTTTTACCCTCAGTACTGCCTTCAACCTTTGCACTCACGCTGGTCCTTCTGCATGAACACTGCCCCTTTGAACACGGGCCACTCGGCTGCTACACTGCCCTCCACTTCTCTGCTCCCTGCCTCATTAGCTCCCACACTCTCCCTACAAATGTAGGACCCCTTCGCCGAAATACTCCAGCCGCCCAAGGCCCATAGAATTTGGCGCCTACGGAAAAACAGGTCTCAGTAGCAGGAAAATTTACCTACTGGGTTGTCTTAAAGCATGGTTGCAACATCACACCAGGCTCGGCAGAGTACAAAGGTGATTGCCGATTGTTTGCTATAGAGGTAGAACATTTATTTCTTTAAATGGCAGGTTTATCGTCACAATGCTCCTTTTGGTTTATAATTATTTTACCTTCATTTTATGATTTCGCATTTCTATAAATACCTTCACTGAGAAATGGAGCCTTGTGTTTGTAAATCAATAGCTACCTTCATGTTTCTATTGTAAATCGGTATGAACTCTTAGGTTTGAGGGAGGAATGTAGTCATCGTGTTGAATTAAAAACCCCAGCTACAAGTTAGGCTGACAAAATAAGCAAGTGAAAATCTACAAACGCTGGCGTGTGTACCAAAAACATACCAACTCTCTTCCCGTTTTAAATCTTGATCTGCATTCCCGCATGTGTATTTTCATGGTTTAAACATTTGAAATGAAATTTGCTGTCATGTCTGCTTCACTTTTACCACAGCTCATCCGAGTAACTCTGAAATCATGTCAATTTTTGGCAATTCAAAATGCAATTAACACAAACGTCTGTACATTTGCAAGAAGGCCGCCTGCCTCAAAATCCAGATGAATAGCACCCACAGAGGGCAGCGGTACTTCTTAGTAGAATTGTGCAGTAAAGTGTGTGTCACAAGCAGTCGCGGCCGGCATTATGGGCGGGGGGGAATGGGGTCGCGACGACCGGAGGGGATGAGGGGGGAGGCGGTAGGGGTTTAATGGAAACAAATATAAAATAAAGTAACTTACCGTCCCGTCCGGAGACTCCCGACTCCCGCCGTCTTGGTTTTCGATTCCTGCAGCACTGTGCACGTCATCAGGAAGGCGGCAGGCAGCCTCCCTCCTCTCCACCGCAGCGTTGATTGGTTAGTCCGCTGCCCCACCCACGTCATTTTCTCTCTGTATGCAGCAGCATACAGAGAGAACAGGGAAAGTGGGTGGTGTTGCTCGAGGGCAGGGGGGAGTGACTTGCCCACTGTACTTCATACTGACTGTTTGGGCGGCCTCAGGCTGCCCAAACAGACAGTATTAACAACAGTGGGCAAGCCACTCCCCCCTGCCCTCGAGCAACTCCGCCCACCCCCAACCAGGAACCTCTGCTTTCTCGCCGTGCGAGAAGGCAGAAACAAATGGTAGTTATTTATTACGGCAATAACTACCATTTGTTTCTGCCTTCTCTCACCATGACTTCTAAGTGTACTCTGACAGACCAGCATCATCTGTGCCAGCCTGCCAGCTGGAGCTGCCCTCGTACCAGAAAAGATCAGAGAGGAGGGCCAATGCCATTTGTGATCTCCAGATCGGCAATTTACTCCAGCACTTGAGTGTCTGAGGAACAGTCAGCAGTGAGTGAGTGTGAGTACACAGACACTTCAGCTACAGCGATAGCCCGAGGCAGCAGGCATTATTTTTCCCACCACTGAGTGGGGCAAACACTAGAGAGTGCTATGCAGGGCTGGCTTTAGGGTGGTACCAGTGCAGACTCACCTGGCTCTGAGCCAGGGATGCTACTGGGCTTAGGAATAATGTATGGGAAGAACCTTCTACAGACTTCCTTGTGTGTCCAGCAGTTTTCAGGCAATACTAAAAATGTTAAGATAACCCTGGTGATTAATGTTCTTGCTGGAGACAGATCTGAGTTTTTGTATAGTGGTAGTTTTGATTTATCATAAGGTAGCACAGAGGGTTCATTTGCCTGCTGGAAAGAACATGTACCACACAGATCACAGAACTCTTTTTTATGTGGATAGCTCAGTGGGTTACTGCTTTTGTCACAGAGATCCTTTCGTTACTTTGCAGTTCATAAGTTATATCCTAATACAGCACAGAGGCCTATGAACTGTCATCAAAGAGCTGCATGCAAACTGGATGGTATAGGCCAGAACATTATGTTTTTTACCCGTTGTCCATCATCCTAATGTTGCTAATAGGGGTTTGGTTGGATAGAAATACATTCTTATTAGTAAAGCCAACCCCCACCACTGTGGTATGCAGTGGCAGCTCCTCCCCTAAGGCGGAGGAGCTTTACACCACTGCCAGGAGCAGCAAAGAAAGGAAAAAATAAAATGATGACGGAATTGTTATTATCATTTTATTTTTTCCTCCTTCTGCGGGAGTGCGTGATGGGGTGGGGCTGAGCTGCAGGGGAGGAGTGGTAGACACTCTTGTGTGCAATGACTATTTGGTCGGCCCTCTGGGTCCGCCCAAACAGTCATTCGCACTCCCCTGTTCTCCATGCAGGCAGCATTACAGCCTGCATGGAGAACATGCCCACCCCTACAGACCCGGACTAAGCGCTGTGTCACAGCACTCCATTGGAGCATTGTGATTGGCTTAGGGGTTGGGAGCTGACCAGGAGTCAGACACAGGCGAGCAGGAGAGAAGACACAGGACCCAGTGGCGGCAAGGTAAGTTTTTAAAATTATTTTCTTTTTTAAAGCCCCGCAAGCCCTCGAATGCAAATGACCCCCACCGACAAGCCATGCCCGCCGCTCCTGGTGGTATGTTTTTAATTCGGAGTCTTTGCTTCTCCAGACCAAACATTTTTAAAATATACTGCTGACTAGCATGGATAACATGTTAACATGTGACTCCTACACCTTGTAATCCTCATTGTCTCATGCAGCATTTACTATAGACTAATGTACGCAGGTATGATTAATTGTCTCTGTGTAATGTGCCTGTGATGTAAAGTGCTCTTTCACCAAACACTGATAAGAATAGCACTATAAAACAAATTAAATGGATATTGGAGATGGGCTATGGAGAGATGTGGGGCATTGTTGGAGAGTGGTAGTGAGGCAATCCCTGGAGAAGAAAGTTGTTGCGAATGCACCAAAAAATATTGTTGCAGTGGGCGCCAGAGAGCTAATGCCAGCTCTGAGACAGTGAGTGAGTGATGTTTGTCACTGTGCAGTTTGAGAATGATATCATTAATGTTTAGTACTGTATAGCGGGAGGAAAAGTGGTTTGATCAAAAATAAGTTGTGTTAAAAAGTGTTTATTCAGCCAAGTTACAATGGCCTGGCAAATATACACTGACTTCGGAGATGAATGTGTTAATTTTGTTTTTTGTACTGCTGCTGGTCAGAAGATGTGTACAATCATGTAGAAAGTGAGGAGGTCCTACAAGTTAGTAGGAGCGTTTTGATTTTTAGAGAAGGGTGTTGACGTAATATGTGCATGGCAGAAAGCTGAAGAAGAGTGGGGTATTGGTGTTGGGTCCTGTTGAGGAAGATTCCAATGAAGTTTCAGAGTGCATCACAATCACTGCAGATCATGTCTATCACGGTGTAACCCGAGAGAAAAGGAGATGAATCCTGGTTGGCTCAAGGGGGTAGAAAGTTGTGTATGTATATACTAGGGTGGGTGGAATTTGCGTAATCGCGTTACGCAAATCTCCGCGAAACAGTAAAAAATCTCTGCGAACACGCAGAAATTCTGCAAACACGCGGACTTGCTTGTTCGCAATGCTTTTTTCCTGTTTGCAATTGCTGTTTGCGTGCTCGCAGGGAAATATCTCGCGAACACGCATTTTGAGAACGCGAACAAGCAAAAAATTCCGCAAAGTCGCGGAACGCAGAATTTTGGGCAATTTCGTGTTCTCTGCGGAACTCGAAATTACCCAAATTCCGCGAGCGGAACGGAATTTACCGCCCAGGCCTAAAATATAGTGCTATATGTTGCAAGCCTACAACTGAAAGCATTTAGAGTTTCTTGTTGCTCAAATAGGTGTAACTTCTGACATTTATATGTTTCCTGGACTTTGTTGCTTGTTTTTTTTTGTGAGAAAGAGTCACTCTAATTGTCACACATTTGGTCGGTGAATGTCACTCATGAAAACACTGAAACCATGAAAATGTCACACATAACCAATCTGAAATCTTGGCAGCTATGCAGAGGGGCCGCACTTCACCACAGGAAGGTGGGGAGGATGCCAGTTAGCCCCTAAATTGCTGAATTACAATTCATTATGTACATTTTTGTTCCTGCTGTAGACGTAATAC
Source organism: Lissotriton vulgaris (assembly GCF_964263255.1). Taxonomy (NCBI): domain Eukaryota; kingdom Metazoa; phylum Chordata; class Amphibia; order Caudata; family Salamandridae; genus Lissotriton; species Lissotriton vulgaris. The sequence goes on from NC_141694.1 coordinate 1,118,394,237, forward strand.
CTTCTCTGTTTTTATATATTGAGAATGTTAACGCCATCTGAGCAAAATTCACACATCTGTAATGCTTGAATACAAAAATTAACTGTTACAGGTAACCACCTATCTTTACCAGACTACCAGGAGCTATCTTGAAGTCTTTTGTAGAAGATTCAGTTACATTTCATTCAGTTTACCAAGAAGCAGTTTAATTTGCTCAACACTGAAAATTGCACAGGCATGACCGCATCATAAAACAAATCCATAACTATGTGACACACTTTGCAGTTGCTGAATTGCATAATTCTAGCAATGCGCATATCACTGCACATCATGCTATTGTCATAAGCACTGCACCATACATTGACTTATGTTAGGTCTCACTCTATGCTTATGCCAGGGTCACTGAAGGATAAAAAAATAGCAAGTAATGGAATCAGAGCAGCAGAATACCAAAATGGAACACCAAACCTTCTTGTATGAAGAACTTGAGGACTCCAGAAAGCTGAGGGTCTTCATTGACGTTCAACAGATACGGGAATGACTGCATCATGCGCCGTTCCTAGAGAAAGTTATCAACAAAATACATGCTTAATTATAAGAAACAAACTGTATGGATTGCAAGCTGAAGATGTTGAGACATAAACACAAAAGTGAGTTTAACTTTTTTGTAATCATGTCCTAGCGATTCTCAATAGTTGACCAAAATCATATAGGTTGCATTCAATCTTCACCTGTTTGGAAACATCAGAACTGTTTTAACTCAAAGGCAGATCACCATTTTCATCTGTAGCAAAGATCAACCAAAAAGCTGACAGATGCAAACCAGAGACGTTTTAAGGCATGGGGAAAATGGTCAATTGCCCAGGACAGTGTGAATTAGTTTGAATGACTTTTATCAATGCAAAAAAGAAATGAGATCAAACTGGTACCAGTGACTTTAGATGGCATTCTTGCAGAGTAACCAGTACAGTTAATGGAAGAATGAAAGTCCTCCCACGGCATGGCGAGTCGTGGTATCCTGCCTTTTTTCACTTTTCAGGGTGCATATTTTACTCCGGTGTGCTCAACATTTGTGTGCCCAATGGAGACGTTGCCTTATGTGTCGCCAGTACAGCACAATACACCCGACCTATAGTAAAGAGTAGATAGTTCCCGCTCACTAGATTATGGGTGAGACTGAAAGCGGGTAGTTGCTAATTTGAAAGGTAGGGAAAGAGGACCTTTAACCTATGCCTTACGGAGGGTGTCTTCTGATCCCCTCCGGTGAACCCTATTTGTACCGTCCCCTCTGAGTGTGTATAGTGTGGCTGTGCTCATGTATGGTATTCGTGGGAAATATGTGAAGTATTATCTTCTCTGTAGATAGATTCTATCTCACAGAAGAAGTGGTGTCTTGCATCAGAGTGATGATCATTCTAGCTTCAAAGTAATTAATGACGGAAGTGACCCCTCAATAGTTTTGTCCACATCTTGTTTCTGGACAGCAAAGCATGTTCAATCCAGAGATCTGTTTTGTAACAATGCCTGGGTGAAAGTGGTTTGTCTGTAGAGGCTGCTCGGTCCCAGACTCTGACCAGGCACATCAGATACCCACTTGCCGTTACTTTCCAATATGCATTTTCTTGACTGTTGTTTTTTCTTTTCCTTTCAAATCTGACGTTGGCAAAACATCTGACCCTATCCTGGTTTCCTGCCAATGCTCCCTGTTTTGGAGAGGCACTGGCCAGGTGGAGCCAGTATCTTGTGTATGTTGTGATTTCAATCTACAGCACCAGCTGAAAGTACACTTTTCCAAGATCAGGGCACTATGTGCTGCTATATCCTCTAAAACTAAGAAGAATCCCAAGACAATGAATAAGTATTGCTGCTGTGATCCCTGAAAGATAAGCTGCTGATCCAAACAGCACTATCCTAGCTACAAGGACATGCACAAATTGCAACAGATTGATATCTGTACAGAAAACATGGAACCCACATTCCACCTGGGCTGCCTCAAGAGAGACTTAGGGGGTCATTAGGATGGCGGCCTATCGGGAAATGGGACTGCCCTCCATAAGTGCGGGGGTCCTGTGAGGGCCATTAGGATGTGCCCGCCAGAGTGGTGGGTGCATCCTGCATTCCTGCGATTGTGGCGGGCGGTGCACTCAGCACCGGCCGCCACAATGCCAGGAAGGCATGTTGTGCACTTCCATGAACAACATGGCAGGCACCACGCGATGACTGCCATGTTGTGCTTGGAACTGCAGGGGGCTACCATAGGTACTCCCCATGTGCACCCCCCAGCCCCCAGAGTCCCTGGGGGCCCACAACGGGCCCCGCAAGCACTTACCGCCTGCCTTTCCGTGGCGGCATTGAAGGCATATTAAACTCTTTTCTGCCCTGTTAACTTGTTCACCGGGCGGAAAAGCAGAGGACCGTCTTTCCGTCTGCCTCGGCCCCCCCCGCCATAGTAATATGGCAGGGGAAATTGATGGGGGTGGTGGCGATCCGCCCGAGATCCTAATGGGCCCCTTAATCTTCAAAGAAGTACAAAAGGATTGTGCCTGCTGGTGCACCGGCACTTCTCTTAACCTAATCCTTGTACATTGAAGCTAAACTCAGTATTGTTCACTTCTGTATGTAGTGACACTTGTATTGTGAAAACCTACCTCGAAAGATAAAGGGGGCTGAAGAACAGGTAAGAACCCCAAGGTTTTGAACCAGCTCACTTACAATGATGCATATTACAATATAACAAGCACCTTCTACAGTATCTGGGGGACTGGACAATGCTCCAGAGCTAGTATTCAAGTGGTGTAAAGGGAGTGCAGCATGAAGTAAGTGACGCAGTTGTGATTTTGTGGGATCCAATATTACCTGTTTCTAAGCCATAGAGAATTTTGGTGTTTCACTCTTTGGCTCTATACTCATGGGGTCTATTGGCCAGGTTAGCTAAGCTGAGTTTCGGAATTGTTGTCAGCATCATCCTACAACGTGCAGTTACCAAGTAATCACACTAAAAGGCAAAGGCGGCTCCTGTGTAATGGCAGAGAAGCACCGCCCCACTCGTCAGAGTCAGTCACAGAAAAATAAAATTATAGTAAAACAATATAATTTTATTTTTCTGTGAATGGCTGGCAGACACAGGTGGGCTGCGACGGTGCCATGAAAGGCAGGAGTGGTGGACACTTAGAAGTGCGCATGTAAGTATGGCAGGCCTTCTTAGATAGGTCAAACAGACATGCGCAATTCTATTTCTCCAACCCGACTTTGTTCACAGCAGTGTTGGAGAAAAACTGGAGGCTCCTAGGCAATATCTGAGCAGCAGAACCGGCCACTCAGACCAATCCTGGCATCGCTCTCATAGCTGGAGAACACCATCCAGATTGGCTGGGGAGCCTGACACCCTCACAAAACAAGGTATTTTTTTGTAATCAATAATTTCGAAGTCTCCACAGTACATTTTAGACCGTTTTATGTCATGGGCACTAGGCCTACCACAAAAGTGAGGTACCTTTGTTATAGGGAGACTTTGGTGAATGCTGGGTGGGTGGAAGTTTGTGCCTTCACGCAGATACCAGTACTTTTCATCACATAAATGTGAGGAAAATGTGTTTTTTTAAAACTAAGTTTGAGATTTGCAAGGGATTCTGGGTAACAAACCTGGAGAGAGGCACAGAAGTCCCCCATCCTATATTTCCCTTGGTGTCTAGCTTTTAAAAATGTACAGGTTTGCTAGGTTTCTCTAGGTGCTGGCTGCGCTAGGATCCAGACTTCATAGGTATGTACCCACCCCTGAACTTTAAAAAAAAATCTCCTGGTGGATAGTTGGCTTTCTGCCCCCCGTGGGCCAGATAAGGGGCTACTGCCTCCATTTGCCTCATGAGGAGCAGAAAGACTGTAGCAATTTTTGTTGGGTCGGGGCATTGGCATGCCCATTCTGGGCAGCCCCCACCCCTACATACAAAAAAAAATCCCTTGTGCCTAGTGGGCTTTCTGACCCCCACGGGAGCAGCTATGGGGCTATTGCCCCCATCTGCCTTCTGGGGGACAGAAAGACTGTAGCAAATGTTTTGGGGGTGGGGGCATTGACATGTCCATTTTGAGCTGCCTCCACCCCTATGTACAAAACAAAATCCCAGGTGCCCGGATCAAGGGCCATTGTCCCAATCTACCTCCTGGGGGGGGGGGGGGAGGGGCATAAAGACTTATGCCTTTCTGGGGGGAAGGGTGGGGGCATTCACATGTCCATTGTGGACAGCCCCCACCATTGGCCTATAAATAAATAAATCATGGTGTCTAAGGCGCTTTCTGCAGAGTCGGAGGCTACTGTCCCCATCTTTCCCCCTGGGGGTTGGGGGCAGAAAGACTGCTTATACCAGAATTTAGGGGGGAGCAAAGGCCCATGACCAAGGTGCCACTCTCTCCTCCCTGGTGGCTAGTGGGTGGATTATTATTAATAACGTATTAAATTATTCCAGCCTAAAGCCTAATTGCTAGGCATCAAGGCAAGTTTCCCCCATTTACCTTGTGGTCAGTTGTTTGGCAACCACCCTTTTCACAATTTTATGCATTACTGGTGACGGGGTGGTCCGCAGTTATCTTGTGTTCGGAGTATCCAAATCGCAATTATCTTGTGTTTGGAGTATCCAGATCGCTCTTTTGTTGGGAGAGTCCCAATGACACCTCTCTTAAAATCAATTGGAGGTTCACCAGTAACTATGGACACATTAACCATCTCAAACATAAAAGGGACTAGAACCAAAGCATACTTGTGAAGAAAAAAAGCAGGAATTAGATCGTGCAGGGAACCCAACTTCATTTTCAGCATTCTAGCTTTGACTTCATTGTACTTGATGCAGGTAATGACCCATTCAATTTTGCCCAAAAGTGTGCCTCGATGGATCAGGAGTGGTGTAGTCCCTAGACAGACTTTGGTGTTCCCCGCTGCACTTGTCTCAAATTTAAGAAGTCAAAGGTAGCAATTTCAAATAACAGAAGTATAGAACACATTTGGTCCGATTAGAATGACAGACAATGGAGTCGCAACCTTAAAGTTTTTAATTAAGGATTTTAGGCATACAGTAATTAATTCAAAATAGTCAAAATAAATGTATTAATTGTGAGGATTGTGGTGTATCATATGGTATGGTTGTGCACCTTTACCATGTAGTACACTTGTAAAACTATCCTGGGTCCAGTCAGGCTAATTTGTAAAACATTTAGATAAACCCTGGGCAGCTGTGGCTTCGAGAAGCAAGGTGTAATCAAAGTAACTAGTTAGATGCACCAAAAAGCGAAACACGAAAGTCACAAAACACAAAAAAGATATCCACCAATACATAAAATAGATATGTTCATGAATTTCTAGACACCAAGATGAGCAAAATCCACCAGAAGATTCCAGAGGTATAGATTTGTAAGTAAAACGTAAATCTCAGCTTTTTAGTCCAAGGTGCAAACAAGCATTGGTAACCGTAAAGTTTAAAAACATTTGAAAAGTTTGCAAGAGTTGTGTTTGGGTACTCTGGCACAAGGCGGGTGACCAAACCCAACAGGGAGAATTTCAGAGGGCCACTAAGGAGAACATAGACTGCTACCAGGTCACCAAAGTGGTGTCAAGTGAAGTTCCACACTTATATCACGACTGCCATAGACTTCACTGGAGTGGTCTTGCTGCTGAGAATGCAGGATGCTGAAAGATGCTCTGGGTGCTGTGAGGTTGCTGGGTTGTCATTGCGGTTATTCCTTGGCCAACAGGTAAGGTGAGGTAACTTTGGCCACAGGGTCGGTCTACCAGTCTCGGTACACAGCGGGTCCAGTGGTATCCTTTGGTGTTTCTCTTTGGCACCCAATCTGGGCTCAGACATAACCTCCAGGTCAAGCAGGCTTTGGCAGAACCTTTGGGCACTGATGATCTGTCACTTGGGTTGGCCAGCGGCTTTCAGCAGTGAGCCGGAGAAAGCAGCTACAGACTTGCTGGAATAGTTTTCTTTAGTTGTGATGGCCCTGGTATTGGTTCTAGGGGGTCAGCTGATTGACTCTTGGAGTCACTTGTTTGGCCTGGGGCCCTAGAGTGACTTTTATGTGAGCCAGGAGCCAAAGGCACAGTCCTCTCTTTGTCAACCCACCATACAGTCCAGCAGAAGGTGCAGCCTTTCTTGCCAGGTAAAGGGGTCAGCAGGGCAGACCTTCTTCAATACTTTCTCCAGTTCCATTTTGATCTGACTTGAGGGTGCCAAAGGTGCCATACTGATCCCCAGAAAGTGCTGTGGGAGAATGAAGCAGTTACTAGCTAATGGGCTACCAGGATCTGTCCCACCAGTGATGACTTCCAGCTATGTGTGGCATCTAGCAATCCCACAGTGCACTATTCTGCCAACTCTCAAGATGTCTAAACCCTCCCATGGATGTTAGGTGCTTGGCAGCCCACCGTAGAGGTGTGGCTACCTGTGTGCTACACGCCCACGGGAAAACCAGAACTGTGACTGGTCTTGCCTCTCTGCTCTCGCCGTCAGCTTGTCCATATGACCAAAGGTGCTGCCTCATCTTTGAAGCCCTCCTTCGGGGTGAACACTGTGAATGGCTTCCTGCAAGGGGAAGGTAAAACTTTTTCCTATATCAGGCTTCTATTCTATTATTCTTGAGTCTGGGAGACAATCACACTACTTCCCAGGGGGGCAGAAAGCTGTCTGGTGGCCAGGAACTGTGCAGGCCATTGGACAAATGGGGCAACAGAGTGGAAACTTTCTAAAAGTTGCCCTTCTTTAAATGTGACATTAAATTTGACATTGGCATCAAGCCGGGTTTAGTGCCATGATTAATTTAATACCTTGAGATACTCATTTTAGTAGTACCATTCAGATGTTAACCGGACTGAGAGGTAAGCCGGTAACTGTGTTAGCCAATGGGGCTACTAATATTTAGGAAGTTTTGCTGTAAGGACATATTAAAATAATTGTCCGACTTAACAATTACAGCTCCCTGCCTTAGAGCTCCATTGACCTTCCTTAAGGGAGACTATATATATTGTGAAGGGAAGAGGGGATTTTGCCATTGGTAATAATAATATGTTATGTTATGTTATGTTATGTGGTTTTTATTAGGCGCGCAAATGCTCCAGCTAAGGAGCGTCTTGGCGCCAGACAAGGCAGCTACACAACACAACTAAATAAAACAGCACAGAACACACAAACTAAGGAAATAAAAATGTTTTTAAGGCGCGACGAAAAGAGAGCACATCGCTCATGGCGCGAATTGCCGGGGGCAAGGAGTTCCACAGAGCAGCGGCCCGCACTCGGAATGAGCGACCACCGGCCCTGCTTCGCTTAAAGCGCGGGACCACAGCCAAATCGAGATCTGACGATCTTAAGGGTCGTGCCGGAATGTAATTGGCCATGAGTGTCGTGAGGATCATTGCAGGGGACCCCTTCAAGATCTTATGGGCGACGCAGAGGACCTTAAACTGAATCCGCTGCGCCACAGGGAGCCAGTGCAATGCTCGAATGGTGCTGGAGGTGGGACAGAATCTAGGAAGACCCACCACCGCTCTCGCAGCAGCATTCTGGATCCGCTGCAGGCGCCCTATCTCAGCTACATTCAGTCCGGCCAACAAAGAGCTAGCATAATCCAATCTAGATATGACGGTAGCTTGGATCATGAGCTGCCGGGTGGGGGCATCAAAGAACTTTAGCACCGGACGGAGCCCACGCAAGATGCCGAAGCAGCAAGCAGCCGTGCGTTTAGTGTGGCATGCAAACGTAAGGGAAGGGTCCAACCAGACCCCGAGGTTTTTAAGCTCGGCGACTGGGATGGGAGCGGAACCCAACTCCTCCGGCCACCATCTCTCTCCCCACAGTTCCGGTCGCCTACCAAATACCATCACCTCGGTCTTACTAGCGTTTAGCTGGAGACAATTAAGCGTCATCCACCTAGCGACCGCCCTCAGTCCTTGTTGAAACCTAGGAGCGTCGACCTCCGCATCCCCGCTGATCGTGACCGCTAGCTGGGTGTCATCGGCATATGATACCATGGTCATACCCCATAGTTTGACAACCTCAGCTAGCGGCCTTACGTACAGGTTGAACAGCGTAGGACTCAGCGAGGAGCCTTGGGGGACGCCCAGGTTCAACGGGTGGAATTTAGACTGAAAGGGTGGGACGGTCACGCTAAAGGCCCGGTTTGATAAGAACGACCGGAACCAGTCGAGTGCTATGCCGGAAACACCAGCATCCTCTAAACGCTGCAGAAGGATAGGGTGCGAGACGGTGTCAAAGGCAGCGCTTAGATCTAATAGCACCAGCGCTGCCGTTTGTCCCGCGTCAAGCACGGAGCGGAGGTGCTCCACCATATACAGCAGAGCCGTCTCCGTGCTGTGACCTGCCCTAAACCCATTCTGCGTAGCGTCGAGTATGTCAGCTCGACAGAGATGTTCTGAGAGCGCGGCATTTACGTGTGCCTCCATCACCTTGGCCGGCCACGGCAAGAGTGAAATAGGCCGATAGCTCTCCGGCTTGCTTCCATCCAGGCTAGGTTTCTTCAGGATCGGTCGAACCATGGCTCGCTTCCACTTAAGTGGAACGACGCCAGAAGTCAAAGACGCATTGACCAAGGAACAAAGCGGAGAGATGTCATGTACCGCCAGGTCCTTGAACACTTCGGGGCAAAGTGGATCCTCAGGGGACCCAGATTTCACTTTGCAAGCCAAAGTGCCTAGGCTATCAGGATTTACCAAAGGTAAAGAACACAGCCCCTCAGATGGTGGAGGCTTAGATGATGTCATCACCGAGGGAACGACCACAGGGAAGCCCCGGTAAATAGCATTCACCTTTTCTAGAAAAAACTCTGCCAACTTTTCACAGTGCTCCAGAGAGCTCTGATGTGATGCTACAACCTTTTTGGCAGTGAGGTCTTTCATTACCTTAAAGATAGCCTTTGCTGGGTTCGAACTGTTCCTGAATTGTGTCGCATAAAAAGCGGCACGGGTTCTACACACCGCCCGATGGTACACCTTCACTGTAGCCTGATATACGACTTTCTTAGAGCTGGAGTAGGCTTTGCGCCAAGCCCGCTCTGCGCGCCTGCAAGACACCTTCAGGGCTCGCAGAGAGTCATCGTACCAAGGGCTGGCCTTACCTAAACCAGTTCTGCGGGTCACCAAGGGGATGAGGGTGTCCAAGGCCCTGGAGACCCAGTCGGTGAACCTGTCGTACATCTGATCCGGAGGACCTGAGACGTCAAGCGGGTCAGCTGATAAGAGATGGAAGAACTCATCTAGCTTAAGTTTGTTCCAGCGTCTTTTTGGAACAGAACACACCATTGGCTTAGATGGACTAGCCACGATAGGGCAGTGGAACTGTATCAAATAATGATCAGTCCACGCCAGAGGTGTGTAGCTGGTGACACATACTTCCGTCAGATTGGTAAAAAACGGGTCAAGGGTGTGACCCCCTGAATGTGTGGGCTGCGTCACCAACTGAGTAAGCTGTAACGCTTCAAGGTCGGCCAGGAAGCTGGCAACTGAGGGACTGCTGGAGTTGTTAAAGTGCAGATTTAGGTCTCCAATGATGGTGAAATTGGAGCACCCCGTAGCCAGATTGCTAACAGCCTCGGGTAACGCTGCTCTGAATGTTACTTCACTCCCTGGGGGCCGATAAACTACCAGTCCCGACAGGGTGAAGTTAGATGAGATGGCAACCTTAAACAGAGCGCTTTCGCACCCCGAGATCTTTTGCCCATGCCATGTGGTAGGGTAACAGGACTTGACAGCAAGAGCAATACCCCCGCCTCTTGAGGTCCTGTTCAAGGTGAATACCGAGTATTCCGGCGGGAAGGCCAGATTGACAATGGCCGTATCAGCATCTTGCAGCCAGGTCTCTGTTACACAAAATAGGTCAGGCAACTCCCTGCCTAGCAGATCATTGATGTCGAGATGGTGCTTGACAAGCGACCTAGCATTAAGATTCCAGATGCTAATACCTGGCACCGGGCTTATAGGCACTCGAAGTGTTTCCCTGCAGCTCCTGCTTACAGGGGCAGACAGCGCAAAGCATCCGCAGCCACACGATAAGGGGCCGCTTAAGGGATCCACTTTACTTATACAATACTTTATTTGATTTAAAACAAATCATAAAAGGGTGGACTTACCACCATGCAAGAGATATTTACATCATAAAAACAACACAGAATAAACTTTGAGTCAAGTTAAAAATTAATAACATGCTCTGCAAAAGTGGCGGAAAAAAAAGATCTAAGAAGAGAAGAAAAAGTATAAAAGAATAATGGTTATTCAAACAAGAGGCTCATTATTATTAACTTGTGATGTGTAAAAACAACCATTGGAAAGAAGGGAGGAAGAGTCTGTGGTCTGCCAAAGCCTGGCCTATTGTCCAGGAACCTCTTTGGATGGTGCTCTTTTTTCCAGCTCTATGTAAATGTAAATGTATAGGCATTTATATAGCGCACTACTTACCCGTAGGGTCCCAAGGCGCTTCGACCGCTGCGAAACCCTTCCTGGCTTCCCTGAGAGATGGTCCCTTAATGGGTATCTCCAGGGTGAGACCAGGCATCCCCGGCGGTCTGGTGGGGCCGTTAGTGAAGATGAGGCAAGCTAATGCCCAGAGTTGTCGAGTGTGATCGCTGATCAGAGTGGGCACCGAGGCGAGAGAATTATCGAGTCCGCTGACCCTGGTCCAGAAACCTGCCGCGCCGGGAATCGAACCCTGGTCCCGGGCCGTCCTCTGCTCTCGGGTCTGCCGCCTCTAACCAGTGAGCCACACTACTTCACAGCTCTATGGAGGCAAGGTTCAAAAATGTTATGGTTTTGCATGATAGTTCAATCCAAGACCCGCTTAGGCATCTTATCACCGCCGCCCTGCAAGTTCTCACCTGGGCTTCTCTTAAGGGAGATCGAAGGAGCGTTTTTCTTAGATTTTGGAGTGCCGGGCATATACATATGAGGTGCAGTAAAGACTCAGCACCGTTGCCGCATAGGCGGCAATCGGGAGTTGCCCACTGCCGTAGCCATTTGGGAGTGAGGTCTTTGGACGAGAAGCAGCCCAACCTTAGAAGGCTTAGTTTCCTTTTATAGTGGTCCCTGAAGCATTCTTTCAAATAATCCTGTGGTTTTAGGTGGGTATATGACGGCAAGACGATCCAGGCATGGCTTTTGCCAGCCACTGCTGCTTTGTCCATGAATAGTGATGATTGTTTGACTGCTTTCTTGGTTAGCAGTTTGAAGGCAGAATATGTCATGGGCAGACGCCAAGATTCATCTAGTTTTAATGCCTCCAGCGCTTGCCTCAAGATCTTGTATATTGAGTCTGGCTGCCCAGCCTGTTTTTCGACTCTAACCAGCAAAGGTGGGCCAGGGATTCCTCTTCTGCCTCCCTCATGCGCCAGTAATATTTGACGAGTGCTCCTTGTCTTGCTGGGAGCTGGTTAGTGAGACCGTACTCCAAACGGATTTGGGCTTGCGAAATGTGTCTCGGAATTGAGAAAAGAGTTTTGAACAGCCTAGATTGGGCGAGATTTAACGCTGTAGCGTCCCGGGATGCCAGTAGTTCGGAACCGTATGTCAGTGATGGCAAAAATTTGGCAGCTATGATGTTGAGAATGTGGCCAGTGGAATGAACTTTTAATTGCTTTTGGACTGTTTTGAAGGCAAATTGGAGCTGCTTTGCTTTGGATTCCCCCTGGTCTTGGTGCAGTTTAAACTTTAATCGGAGGTCTAGTAAGATTCCCAAGTATTTGTAATGATTTACCTGGATTAGAGGGGTAGAATTAATCCTCCAGACAAAGTTATTTTTTTTTCTAGAGCCACAGAAGCATATGATGTTGGTTTTCTTTAGGTTTATAGTCAATTGTGCGTTCACAAGGTACTGCGACAGTTTAGAGATCGAACGTTGTAAACCGATGGGGGTTTTTGAAAGGAGAACAATGTCGTCAGCGTATTGGAGACTTGTTATAGGCGAGTGGGCCAATTTTGGTGGATCCCCCGGGATGGTGCTTATGACACTTTCTAGGTCCGCAGTGTAGATGTTAAAGAGGCTTGGGGCCAGAACGCAGCCTTGCTTTAAACCGTTAGTTGTGTGGAATTTCCTGGTCAGGCGTCGACCATCTCCTTTTTTCACTTGGACCCAGGTATCTGTGTAGAGCTCAATGATTGCTCCCAACAGCTTTGGCGGCACGCCCCAGGCTTTCATTTTTGCCCAAAGACTTGATCTAGGCACTTTATCGAAAGCCGCTTTTAGGTCCAGAAAACAAGTATACATCGGGGTGGAGTTATGGATAGCTTTGTTAACAAGGAGGGTTAACGCAGATAGATTGGTCAAGGTGCCCAGGCCTGGACGAAAGCCTGTTTGTGTCCGGGGAATGATTCCAGTACTGCTCAGCCAGGATTCCAGTTCTACCAACAAGTTGGAAGCGTAGATCTTAGCCTCCACGTCAATTAAGGCTATAAGCCTATAGTTGTTGGGGTCTGACCTGGGCCCAGATTTGTAGATTGGATGCAGAATACTGCCTCTCCATGATTCGGGGATGTTCCCGGTCTGTAGGCTCTGACCAAACAAAGGTGTTAGTTGACTGGCCCAAAACGATGGGTCTTTCTTAAATAAGGCGTTGGGAAGTCCGTTTGGACCGGGCGCTCCATCTGCTCTCAGTGATTTTATGGAGTTTGAAACCTGCTTTAATGAGAACAATTCTGTGTCTCCTGTAGCCTTTAATATCTGTGAATTCCCAGTGATTTTTGGAACTGGCATTTTACTCGGGCTAGACCGAGAAAGCGCCACAAGATGCTCGATGTTATTGTCCACACATGACATGTACGAGGAGTTATATAATTGGTCGATGTGACTACTCCAGAGCTTTTCAGTCATGTCTGAGTTAAACTGGCGATGTTTGCCATTTAGCATGAAGTTTATTTTTGCCCAAAAGTCTTTAGAGTTCTACAATTTGCTTGCGTGAAGTATGGAACATGCTAGTTTTTCCCTGTGCATTCGCTTTGCCAAATTGGTCTCTCTTTTTAGTTCTTTTTTTAGAGATTCGATTGTATTCAGCACGGGTTGTGAGAGCTAGGGATCTTTTTTGCGTTCGGCCCGGAGGAAAGCATTTATTTGCCTTTTAATTTGACGCAGTTTCGGTGTGTACCATTCCCCACCTCCCTTTCTTATGGGTTTGCCTCCTCTGTTGTTGGATTGATGTTTTTTATTGATCTCCATTACAAAGTTTTCCCACGTTTTGACTGTGTCGCTCAATGTTTCTAATAGAAGGAACAGATCGTGGCATGATGCCATTAAGGATGAGATTTCCTTCGTTCTAGTTTATCCATTTTAAATTGAAGATTTGTGTATGCAAGGTCAATGGCGCCGCCTTCTCTGACTTTGTGGGTTGAATGGTCAGGGTGAGGGTCTGAGGAAAATGATCGCTTTCTACGCGTTCCTGTATCCGGAAGTCACTTCTGTGGTGGAATAGGTCGGGGTCAGCCAAAGTGTAGTCTAAGGTAGAGCCTGAGTTCTTAGAGACCCTCGTTAGGGCGGCTGGTCTGTCCAGATGGCCTCTCCCATTTAGGGTATACAGGTGGAGAGCTTACAATTCAGAGGCACATTTCCTTCCCAATGCACTTTGTCTGCATTGATTGCCCTGCCGTGGCTCAATATGAGCAGGGAGGGTTCCCTTCTGTCCGCGAGTTAGGTTCAGATTGAAATCTCCCGTTATTATCATGTTTTCGCTTGGGTAGGTTGATTTCAATATCTTAATTGTAGTGACTAGTTGTTTTATCCTTTTTCCTTTGTGTTTTCCGCTAGGATGCAAGTAGAGGTTCACGATCAGGAGTCCCAAGTTGGGGGAAACTTCCACTTTGATGCATTGCATCCATGTTGAGTCTAAGTCGATGCAAGTTGGTGACCAGGTGAAATCAGTTGATATAAAGATGGATAGACCCCCTTTGGCCCTTCCGAGACATCCCTCCTTCTGGGCTGGGACAAAGAATTCTTTGTATCCTACTAAAGGCGAGTTTTTAGTCTGCCATGTTTCTTGGAACAGTAGTATTTTAAATTGAGTTATGAACTCAATGAAGTCGTCTTCCTCCATCTTTGTGTTCAAGCCATTGATGTTCCATGAGCAGATCTTGCAACCCTGCTTTTCCCGCATCGTTGATCTACTAACAGTTCAAGCTGCGTTCCTATGGGATTGAGCCCGAATAGTGTGTTGAGGTCTTTCGGGCGTGTCTGCCTCTTGGTGAGCGGAAGTGATCGTAAATTGTCTAAGTCGCTGCACTTCCGCTTTGGTGCTGCTTCTTGAATCTGGCCCTTTGGCATTTTTTAAAAGGCTTGTTTTTGTGATTTGTTTCCGCAGCGGGCTGGGATAGCGTGCAGGCTCCACTTTTTTTAGTTCAATACCCCATGCGGCGAAAACCTCCCTGTGAGAGAGGATTTGATCTGTGATGGTATGATTGGTCCAAGTTGTTATCGTCGAGTCTGAGCCTGATTGCAGAGGGTTTGGTTTGAACTCTATTGATTCGAGGTCGCTTGATTTTAAGTGGCGTAGGCCTGGAATTTCTTCTAGAAGTCTTAAAATTGCCCCTCTATTCAGGATATCATAGAGCCCTCTTGAACAATATTGTGGAATAAACTCGATTTTGTTACTTGGAGTGCGCCACTTTTGGATTTTTGGTCGAGTGCTCGCATCATTAGATGGGAGGGCCGTTCCTGCCTGGTCAACCACTAGCTCTAATGTGTGTGAGTTTACCATATGTACGCTGTTGGCGAGGTCTTGTCCATTGGGGACTGGAACGTGAAATTCGCCGCCCTGTGTGTCACGTGAGTCACGTGCGTTGACTCCCTTGATCTTTGCGGCTTTGACTAAAATAACTTGGCTGTTGATGTCTGGGGCTTGGCCAGTTATATTCTTGTCGCTTAATTCCGTCCTTTGATCGATGTTTATGTTGGTTCCAGACTCTTGAGGTGGTTCCTTGCTATCTGGTTTTTGTCCCACCGGGTTAAAGATACTGTACACTTTTAATGCGTTCTGATTTGTCATGGTGTGACCTGTTGTTCCTTTTGAGGTTGAGGGTGCCTTAATGGGTAAGGAATCCCTCGACATGGTCCTTTGCTCTAGCATTGTTTTGGTTTCGAGTGGGGCGCACTCGAAGTGCTGTTCGACTTCCTTGGTCACGGAGTTGTTGATGGAGTTTCCTGGAGAGGTTTGAGGGGCCCTTCGGTTGTGTGCTTTTGCCTTTCTGGCTTTCCTTAGTCGCTTCCGTTCTCTCTTTGTAAGTGTTGGAGCCTGTTTGGTGTGATTAGCGATTGTCGCGACGTTGGTAGTTGGCTCCTGAATTAACTCGGCTGCCTCTATGCGGTTTACCAGGTTGTTGTCGTCTGGGCTTGCTGGCGACCTGTTTTCCCTTACTGGGGGGGATTGTAGAAGATCCTGAAATTCGAGACTCTCTTCACCCCTGCCAGCAATGGTCAGCCTCGTCAGCCTACCGTGGTCCTTGTTTGACTTCTGGTTGCCGGTTAAATCACTTGATGTTGTGGTTGTCTCCGTGGGGGCGGCATTTGACGAATCCTTGACAGCCCCCAGTATTTGGGACATCAGACTGGGAACTGTAGCCAATTTGTCTATTATGTTGGAGCAGTGACAAGTGTAGAACGTCTGATCTTTATTCAATTGAACCTTTGTAATCATGGTGTTTAATTCTTGAAGGTTTGCTTCAATCCCCTGGACGTGAGATGCCAGGAGATGGAGGAGGTCTACTTGAGTGTCCAGTTTGTCCGCGTGGTAGGACATGGTGACTCCTATGGTTTCCATTGTCTTTAATAATTGCGGCCAAATGGAAACCGGTTGACTGTTCACTGGCGATTCCCCCTGAGAGTGTCTGTAAATGGAGATCGGAGATATTGCAGAGTAGACTAAGTGGTTTGGTTGGATGGGATGCTCACACGGTTGGTCGCACCCTGATCTCTTATCGGTGCTCTCTTCCATCCCTGGACCTTGATGGTGTAAAGCTGATGACTTACGTGGGCTTCGTTCGAGTTTTTCGGTCTCAAGTGCTGTTAAATTTTGTTGCTGTAGTTTCAATGTCAGACTATCTTTGATAGCGTCTGTGTCTTCAGTGACTCGTCCGATGGAAAGAGAGCGCTGCTTTTTTTTCAAGCATAACATTGGGTGACTGGACATTGGACTGTAAGAGATTGCCTGAGGCGTTGGGCACGGATTTTCAACGTGGGGATACACCTGAAACTGCAGAGGGGGTTCCTCAGTTTTGGTCGTGGACGTGTTCTGAATTAGATGTACGTTCTGCAAACTCGGCTCTTGAAAGACCGAGTCATCAGCTGCGTCCGGGGCCCAATGTACTAGGGCGCGCGCCGGCAGTATGTTAAACATATGTGGTGACTGAATGGGTGGTTCCCCCTTGGCTTGCTCTAAGTCCTTAGCTATTTGTTTGATTTTTAAATCGTTTAGCCAAAGAGGGCCGGGCCCCTTGCGCCCAGAATTCGTTCTTGACCTTACGGTCTGGGCTTTGCAGGGTTCGCTGTAACACCTTGGCCGGTATAGTGGTGATACGGACCGTTTGTCTTCCTTATTTGTGCCCTCCATGTGAGCGTTATGTTGTGAGCTGCTGCATTTGGGGCCGGAGTCATGTTGCGTGCCCTGGGGGGTTTTTGCAAGGTCCGCGGAGTCTGTTGCGGGGGCTCTTGTATTAGAGCCTTGAGCTTCCTGGGCTGTCTTTGCGGGACTCTTACCCCTGCCCATGGCTGCCCCTTCGATTTCCTCCTCCATCTCTTCTGCCACCCCATTGGTGGTCATACATGGGGGACCCCCCTTAGCTTTCTTTGTCTTCCCCTGTGGTAGGAATGCTGCCGCATCCTCGCCTCATAGTCTCCCGGACCTCATACTGCTGCGTAGGGGACCGTACAAATTGGCCCTTTGGTTGGCGCTTAGGTTGACAGTGAGGAGGGAAGTATGCAGGCTGTCTTGATAAAGCGATGTTAGCCTTCTTTGTTGCTTGTGTCTCTGTTAGCCGTTTGGCAGCTGGCTTATTAACTCTGTTCGCGTATGTAATGAGTATATAACGAGTTAGAATGAATGGCGTTGTCAATTTGCTGTCAATATATCTGGGTTGATGTCTAATTTACTGCTGGTTTTGTTTAATTTGCCGCTGATGAGTGAGAGTGGTAGGGAATGGCAAATGACGAAAAATGGCAGCAAACGGCGACTGGCGATGGGTCAGAGGTGGGCAAACAAGCAGAGCACACGGGGGGCCACAGGCTGGGAGGACCTAGTCAACCCGCCTCCCTGGGTCCACCTCCGGCTCTTACTTAGCGGCGGCCTCTAATGGCTGCCGCGCTTGCTATTCTTCTTTTCCTTCCTTCCCTCCCTCCAGCCTCGCTTCTCACCTTGCAGGCAATTCAATCAATTTTATTTATTATGTTTTGGCTCTCAAAAGAGGGCCACATAAAAGTTCACAATGATAAAAGCAAAAAACAAATACATATCAAAATTGTGACATTTAAGAAACATATTAGTGTGCAGAAATAACATACAATGACAGGTCTTCAACCGGAAGCAATGACAAACAACTCCAGAGACATATTAATAAATAGCTAAACACCTTTAAAAAAGTTAAAAATATAAAAGCAGAACATTTCATTAGGAGGCCAATAAAGTGCTTGGAGAAAACTGTTCAAAGTGGCAATGCCCAGACGAAGACAAATGGGTTTTAACCATCTGAGTCGCAATATACGGAGCGCAGGGCAGATCAATAAAGCATGCATAAGATCCTGGGTACTCCGGTTACATAAATTGCACATGGGAGAAGAACCGTACCATTTAGATAAGAGTAGATTTAAAGGTAACAGATCGTAACGTAAAAGAAACCAAAATCTACGGATACCATGCGGCAAGTTCCATGTGACATATGGTTGGGCCGACTTAATCACATAGGAATTAATAAGAAGGTCTACATCTCTTTTTCCACAGATTAAATTCTTATCTGTCTGAAAACATAACTCCCACGAGGCCTGTTTTAAAACGAGTTTTAACTGTAAGGGAGAGTACAAAAATAAATTGTTTTCATCTACTTTTAGGAGCGTTGCAGCTTTCCTAAAATTCCTTATCAATTGAGAAAACTCTTTAAAATTGCCCAGCAATTCAATTCTGAGGAGAGATCTCATCGTCCCCAGTTCAGCTCTAGCCAGGCAGGCCACCCATCTAACTAGGGCGCACAGTCCCTGTACCCAGCTGCTCCTAAGACCGAAATCGAGCCTACAAGCGGCCAAAGAGCACGCAGTATTTAAAGAAGATAGGGATCATAAGAGTTTCCCCTCGACCTTATGGCAAAAGTCCCAATATTTTACCTCTATAAGTTCGATACCGTACAGTATCGTAGCGGGGATTTTAGATCTGTACACCTCCAGTAAACACGGAAAGTGCCTTTTCCCCGTAGCCAAATAGAGGGAATTTAAACCCTTGCCATGGGCGAGGGCATTGCGTGAACTATGGTCAATATGAGGCCTCTCACTCAAGTTAGCCGCTATAATTTTCCCCAGAAAAGTATAAGAGTTAACGACCTCCAATTTTTGGCCGCCGATATACCATCCGCAATTTTTTAATCGGCACTTCTTCTTACCGGCTATACACATCACCTTACTTTTAGATATGTTAATCTTCATGCTATGAGCACTAGCAAAGACATTAAGGGCATGTAGCCGGTTTGAAAGTCCTTTGGGAGTCAGATCTAAAATAAGGACGTCATCGGCGTACAATACCCTCACTGACAGACAAGGCGGCGGGTAAGTCTACAGTATACAGGGAGAACAAAAGGGGAGCCAATAAGCAGCCTTGTTTAAGACCATTCAAAGCCGATATTTGCTGAGATAGCCCCCTTTCGCCCCCCTGCAAAACACTACACCAAGTCTCTGTATGGAGGGTACGGACCAGCTCCAATAGATAGGCGGGAACACCAAGAGCTGCCAATTTTCCCCACAGCGTTCTACGGTCTACTTTATCGAACGCTGTGGAGAAATCAATAAAAGCCGCGTACACCACCCCCCCTCTCACCTGCACATATTTATCAGTAACCACATGGAGGGTGGTGAGGTTATCTAACGTGCCATGTCCCCTATGGAAGCCAGTTTATTCGAGGGGCAGAATATTATTCTCATCGACCCAATCGGAAAGGAGATTTAGAAGACATTTCGCAAAGACCTTTCCGATAGAGTCGAGGAGGGCTATCAGACGGTAATTGCTGGGGCAATCCCTAGTTCCCTTCTTAAAAATAGGGACCAAAATACTTCCCCTCCAAGAAGCAGGTACCGTTTTAGACAAAAAGCAGGCTTTAAACAGTGGATACAAGATTTTACTCCACCTTGTAGGATCCTTCTTCAAGACCGCCATGGGGAGTTCGTCTGGACCCATTGCACCAGAGGCGCGCATGTTCTTTATAGCCATTTCAATTGCTTCCTCTGTGGGATAATTAATGAGTCCTTCAGGCGTAGCATCTAGGACAATATCTTCACCTGAAGTGCCATTCCCTGCGTAGAGGTCCCGGATATAGGTGATCCATACTTCTTCAGCTATAGGGATGGGGCGGGGACTTATTCTAGTACCACATCCCTTCCCGATTATTGCCCAAAATTCTCTAATCCTACCCTGAACAACTGATTCCCTCAAGTTGATCCAAACTGTATCTTCCTTCTCCTTTTTTATTTTCGCTTTTAGTCTGCATCTCTTTCTTTTTAATCTAGAAATTTCTTTTCCTCGTTCCATAACTCTATCTAGATATTGCTCACGGACTAGTTTATTTATTTCCTTGTTCAGGATACGTAGTAAACTAGGCACAACTACCCCATTTCTAGGACGGGAAGCCTTTTTTACATCTAAAATGATGTTTCGCATGAGTTTTTCAAATTTAACTATTTCTAAACCACGCCACTCGTTTAATTCTAATAAAGTTTCACATAATTTATTATGGACCCCATTAATGGCCGATGGATTCCAAAAGCACCTTCCCGTAGAGACATGGAAATCAACGTCACTGCCGTTAAGGGACCATGGCGCAGTGGACAGGGGGTTTAGGGTAATAGTTATGAGCATTATACTATGGTCGCTCAGAGTTGTAGGAATAATCTTAAGGTCCTGGATACAGGGAAACAAATCGTAATCCGAGATTGCATAATCCAAGATGGAAGACCCAAAAGGAGACTTATGTGTGAATTCAGCAGGCACATCGGACTGGAATCTCCCATTTAATATGAGGCCCTCCACTGCCGCTAATTCTTCTAATAAAATCTTCCCCCTTTTGTTGGTCACTAACTTCTCTGGAAAGAGGGATTGGGGGACAAAGTGCGCCTCTTCTTTGGATTGATTTCTGAAGAGTTTCAGACTAGCGTTGGAAATTTTACAGTTCAGATCTCCTACTATAATAATTTCCGGAGGGGATGGTACATTTTTAATTTGGCCAATATATCTAAATACCTGCTTCAATATGAGATTAAAACTCTCTTCTGGAGGGATATACACATTAAGAATAACAATGGGTGAGTTTTTAAAGTTGCCAAACAGATTTGCTATTGTTATAGCTTGAAACAGATTACTTGGGTCAGTATAATGGGAGAATCTCCACTGAAATTTATTTGATAAAAGACAAGCAATTCCCCCCCTAGCATGACCTTTCTTGGAAGGGGCAGCTGGAACTTCCAGAACATAAAAATCCTGCGAAACATCCAACAGATTAGTACACCATGTTTCCTGGATACAGATCACATTTGCTCCCAGAGAAAATAAAAGATCAAATTTCTCTGGGCTACGATGAATCCCTGCCGCATTCCAAGAAATAATTTTCAATGAGGTGTTAAAGATGGTGAAACAATTTGGGGTTATCTGTGGTCTTGGTAGATAGAGCACTATGCAGCCAATTCCACCGATTATTATCCTCTAATAAAGAGGAGCTCTGGATCAGTGGGAGTGGCTTTACCTGGGAAACCGAGCGTTTCCCTTTAGAGACCCAAATCTTCAGGTCTCTAAGGGGGGAGGCTACCCCATTTTGTTCATCACCCCTTAGTGCCATCCCCAGGGAAGGGATGGCATTACCAAGGCTAAAAACAGGCAAAACATCAATACCAGATCGTTGGAAATTCTCAGCTTGCTGTAATACCAAATTTACAATGATTGGTGAATAAAATTTGACCCTTATACACGAGACCCAGTCTCCACCAGACAAGGAGACTAGCTCAATGTCCCTAGATTGAATTGGGTGAAGACTTTCAATCTCGCTAAAACGCTTAAGTAGCCATGCTCTGTTTAGCAATAAATCTGCATCAAATAAAGGTAAAAAGTCTAACACAAGAGTGTCAACATGAACCTTTGAGTTTTTTGGTTGGCGAGAGAGAGGATGATGGTCTCCCACCACTGGTGCAGGAGAAAAAGAAGAGGCCAAAGGATTAAGAGGCCCAAGTTGATATAAGATTGGGGCTCTTGATGCTATCGACGGAGAAGGACTCGGAACAGAACCCTCCTTTTGTGACAAGACTTCCAAAGTTATTGGAGGACAGAGTTCAATTTCCGCCTTTAGGGACGTAGAAGTTGGAACCAAGTCTACTTCTTCATTCTCAGACACAGCTAGGGAGTTTTGGAAAATTATCCGTCGTTGTCTTTTCTTCCTGTATTTTTGGATTGGTTTCCTTTTATTCCCTTTATTATTTCTATGTTTACCGTTTTTTACCTTTACCTCTTGTTTAACTTCAGAATGTTCTTTTTTATTTTCCGACATGAAAATGGGAAATAGGTCTTGAACCACTTTGGAACCGGGAATAGATTTGTTTTCTTCCTCAATCTCGAGAACTGAGTTCTTAACACAATTGGGTACTGCAGTTAAAGGCAGGACTGTAGTGTGAGTTTCATGAACTGATGCTGCAGCCTTTATGCCAGAGTTCACTATAGGCACATTTATTTTCCCCTTTGGAGAGCTGGGTTCAGCCTTGGAAGGGAGAGCACTCCTTGTATCTGGTGTTTTTAGTAAAAATGCCTTCAGTATTTGAGTAACTGAGTCCAGAATACAATCCGAGCTGCCTACACATTTCCCCAGGAGAAATAAAATGGAGGCTAATAATTGTTCCAGGGCAATCAGGGATTCTGATATAGGTTTATCACTAGCTTCAGCTGGGCGACAAATACCAGAAAGGTTAAGACCCGGACTCCTGGAAGCGTTCAACAGATCAGACATGTCCTGTCCATTTAACGAGGGAGTACTACTATATAGCATTAGCCCGGAAGGAGTAGCACCCCCAGACGGCTTACTAGGTTCAAGAGACTCCAAATTAGCTGCACTTACATAGCGGCCGCAAAGTTCAAGATCAATAGATAATGGTGAGGAATCCCCACCTAACCTATCATTTGAGGTAAGGGCTTGAGGCATAGGTAGTAGAATCTCCAATTTTCCTTCTGTTGCATGAACGCCAAGCTTACTCTCCCCGTCCCCTTCAGAAAGAACAGGGCAGGTGTTCACCGCTGCTTCTGTTTGAAGTGGTGCAGTCAGCAAGGACGGAGACATAGAAGAAGTAACAGCTTGAGTAAGATCCACCTGGGCCGCAGGGGGAAGAGCTTCCTTTACAGCAGGATTAGACTTCTTATCCGTAGATATGTCCCATAGCTCAAAAAGTTGACATTGACCCTTCAACGGGGGGTTATTCACAGATTTGTTTCTCATGCGGGTGGTATCTATTTTTGCACCAGGTTTTCCTCCTACTAGCCTTCCAGAACGGAGCTTTTTAGACATCTTCTGCAGATTTTTCTCACAGTTCGTTGTTATACAAATAATTTACCTCCAGTAGAAGAGGTCAGAAAATAGTACAATGTCCATAAAAAAAAAAAAATAAGGCTCTGGAGGTGCAGTAATGACTAACCGGAAAAAAAATTGCAAGGAAGCGACTAGATTATTTTCACACAATATTCCTTCCTCTAAATGTCAAAAGTATTATATGTAAATAATGACATAGACAATGTTCAGGTGCCTTACAGGCACCTGATCTCCCGTTTTCAAAAACGCGGCTGCGGCCCCTCCGTTGACCACCTGGATGTTGGAAAGTTTGTCAAGAGGTGGGGGGAGGGAGGGGGGGAGGTGGAGCGCAGACCCACGGGGGTGGCTTGCTGCGGCTCCTGGTTCCCAGCTGCAGCCTCCGCCGGGCCGCTCCCGCTACTCTCGCTGTAGCTCGCCGTAGTGCCTCACTCTGTCTTGGGCTGCCCCCGCCGCTTCCGCCGCCGCCGTTCCCGCCGGCGTTCTCAGCAAGAGCACCGCCCAGCCAACAGCTGACAGGGGCCGGTGCAGGTCCGTGGTCAGTGATCGCCTCGGGCGGGCGGGCGGGCGCCACCGGAGAATCGGCAGAATCGGCAGAACTGTGAGAGGCGTCTATCCTCTGCACATGCGCAAGGACACTGTCGTTTAAATAGCAAAGTTGAACTAGCAGTTTCAGAGCTGCTTTTCCATGATGCAGTGGCAGGCTGGGAGCCATTTTGTACTCTGCCACACACAAGGTGGCACAATTAGTGCTGCAGCCCTGGGTGGACACTCTGTGTTACATGCCATAAATACCTTTTGTACCATATACTAGGGACCTAACAGTAAGTCAACATAGGCCAATTGGGTGTAGCCAATTGATCGTATAGTTAATAAGGGGCTAGAACACTGGCACTGAGGTCTGATTAGCAGGCCTCAGTGCACTCTCTGACTCAAAGAAACAGCAGCATTAGTCCAATATTTTGGGGGATATCATGCAATAAGTGGAATTTCCTTATATCAATAAATGGGAGTACAAGCTCAGCTAAAGTACAGAATCAATCAAGAACCCAGAAGTGGAAAGGGGTTCTTTGTCAAGTCAAGAAATCCCACTATTTTATAGGGTTCTAAACAAAGCTTTTCATGCACTTACTACAGTAGTACATGGTTTACAGGATTAAAACCAATTAGAATATGGCAAAATAGAAACATTTACTACAGAATACATTCAACGTTATTCTCATATTTCTACTACAAAAAGCTCTCACAAGCAAACGTCTACAAATGGTACAGAAAACATTACATCCTAAGTGATTCTCCCTGGGACATCAACGCTTAATCTTCAATGAGTATACTATATTCTGAGCAATCTGTGAAAGTCTTTGTCCTTCTTTGAGGGACTCAATTAATTTTTATTCTAATGAGACATGAAAAATGCAAGTCTATTAAAGTGGTACAATAAGCCGTCACTGGACAAATTGAGTCAAAGGTATAGCCTATTTTAAGTCACCTCTAGTACAAATTTTCATAAATCAATTTCAACTAAACAGCTATATCAACCCCACTTCTGATGATTTTCATCACCATAAACATGTTATTTAGTAACTTCACAAGACAGCTGTCATCAGTTTTGGGCTTTTCCATCTGTCTGTTAGTGATATTCACAACAACTTTGTTAATCTAGTTATAATTCTAGGGATATAGGCACAGTATTCTTTTGGGCATAGTACCTTAGAAACCAAACCTTACTTTGCAAGAAAAAGTCTGTTCTGGATGATCATAACCCTCATTGAAAAAAAATCTTTATTAATCATGGTTAGTTCATCAGCCTAAGGTCAGCCAATGAGATAAGGCAGCAGTCCCAATCCACCTGGGACCTCCAAAGCTTTCCTCTCCCGAGCTGCAGGACAGGTAAGTTTAAGTTTGTGAATGTTTTGTACATGCAAGCGTGTATGTTTAATTGTATAAATTGGTTGTGATCGTTCCTCTGCTCAAACTGAGGAGCCTCTCCTGTGCAGATGGAGTGAAGATGGGGTTAACCGGTACTGATTAGAGACAGAAGAGAATGTTCCTAACTTGAAAGGTGCTCTGGGCTAAAAGATTTCTTCTAGTGCCAAGAAGTGAGCACATATTGTTTTTCAGAAAAAGATATCAGGATATATATTCTGGGTTATCCGCAAGGTCTTTGAGAGCTCACAGTTCTTATGAGGGTATTGTGAATTTAGGGCTGAGCAGCGTTTTATCAAATGCATCCTATGATTCATGACGGGGTAAGGCCACTGGAATAATGAAGCTTGAGGGGGTCTCCCTGCAAGATATGTGGAGGGACCCCTCCGGGTTCAATCAGGAGCTCTCCAGCCAGAGTGTTGTGCTGAGGGGGCCCCCTCGAGCTTGGAGGCCCCCCACCGCAGGGGCTTCGGGGGCCTGTGTTATGCCCCTGGGTAAGGCATTAGGATATGTACTCTGGGTCAACAATCAGAATATCACATTTTTTATGTCGACTTGCACTAATATCGAGTGCAAAATATTGTGATACAAAAATATTGCCTTTCAGAATATCGTGCTCAAGAATATTGAGTCTAAGGTAAGTAATATAGTTTTTAACAATATCGAAGTCATTAATATCGTTTTAAAAAAATATCGAAGTCATTCATATTGTTTGCAAAAATATAGTTGCATGCAGTCTTTGCTTTTGGGGGCCCGTTGTGGGACCCCAGGGTGTTGGGGGGTGGGGGTGCACATGGGAAGTACCTATGGTACCCCCTGCATTTGCATTGGCGGGCAGTCTCTTCAGCTGTTGCGGTGGCGGGCGAACTTTGTCCGCCTTAATAGAGCCCATAGTTTTTTTAGATAGTGCTATGTATTTTAGCATGTATTTTGAATGTTTGTGTTCTATTTTTTGTCTAAGTATTGCATTTGTTTTTTAATATATGTGTTACATTTTTGGCATTTAATAATTTTATTTTAAGTAAATTTAGCATTTTAGTTCCGTAGCGGGCTGTGGGATTATAGGGGAATAGGGTGGGAAGTAATGTATTTATAATTAATTAATTCATATTTTTATTAATTAATATTTATTTTTTGTAATATTGTATATTGTTAATTGTGCTAATTAATTTATTATTCATGATTTCTTCATAGGTTGTTAATTATTAATTTGTAATTATGTTGATTGTGTAAATTTTTTAGGAGCGGGTTGTGCGTTGATAGGGGAATAGGGTGGGAATTAATTTTATTATAATTAATAAATGTTTTTGTATTTAATATTTTATATTGTTAATTGTGGTAAATAATTTATTATTAATTAAATCATAATTGGTTGTTAATTATTATTAATAATTGGTGATTATGTTAATTGTGTCATTTTTTTAGTAGCGGGTTGTGGGTGGATAGGGGAGTAGGGTGGGAAGTAATTTTATTTTATTACATTTTTAAATATTTTTTATATAATATGTATTTAATGATATTTTACAGTGTTAATTGTGTGACTTAATCTATTATTAACTGTTTTTATTTGTCTTGTTAATTGTTATTAATTAATTAATTGTAAATTATGTTAATTGTATCATGTTTTACAATATTGGTGGTGTTATTTTTAGGGGAATATTGTGGGAGGTAAATTATTTATAATTAATTAATTATTTCTTAATTAATGCTAATTAATTAATTAAATAATAAACATGATAATTGTGGAATGATTTTGATATGTGAGTTGTGGGGTTTATAGTTGTAAAGTTTGGGAAGATTTAAAAAAGATTAAAGATTTGCTGTTAATTGTTATTAATTTAGTAATGTAAAATTAGTTATGGAAATTGTGTAAATATGTTTAGGTGTGTGTTTTGGTGTTTATTGGGGAATAGGGTGGAAAGAAATGTAGTTTAAATAAATTAGTCATTAGTTGATCATTAATATTAATGTATTAATTGATAAATATTTTTGGTAATTGTTTTGTTTTTATTGTGTTTGGAGATTTAGGTTCAATAGCTGTAATCTTTGGTTTTATCCCCTCCACTATCCAACACTTTCCCTACTGTTGAAATCATTGGAGTGTAGTAATTTATTCCCCTCCGCTATCCAACACTTTTGCTACTGTTGCACTTGCTGGAGTGGGAATAGTAATTTTTATTCCTCTTGTTAGATTTGGGGGTCTCTGGTTGGCACAGGTAGGTACTTGTGGCAAATAGGGACCCTCTCCTCTAGTCAGGGAAAGGGGATTACACACCTAAAATACCCCTGCTCACCCTCTATGTTGTGTGGCGTGAGCAGTGAAGTCTTATTTCAGAGGCGTTGTAAGTTAAGCAGTTGTGACCACATACAGTAACTGTTAGACGGGGACCTGGAGGGTCGGCCGAGGACAAGGGGAGAGGCCTCCGGTGAGGGCCGTCTCCAGCGATCGTACAGACAAGTAACTTCCCCCCCACAGATGGACACCACACAAAGATAAGGTTAACGCTTTTTATATGC
Organism: Lissotriton vulgaris; assembly: GCF_964263255.1. Classification (NCBI taxonomy): domain Eukaryota; kingdom Metazoa; phylum Chordata; class Amphibia; order Caudata; family Salamandridae; genus Lissotriton; species Lissotriton vulgaris. The sequence continues at coordinate 1,118,421,430 of NC_141694.1, forward strand.
AGTTCTTGAAGTAAGGTAGTACGGTACAATGAGATCAGGACACGAGGATCCTCTCAATTCTAGTCTCTGGAAGGGAAAGGGGGTAGCGGGACAGTCTTGTTACCAATCTGGTATTGAGATGAAATGATGGGTAGCTCACAATCCTCGAGCTCGGCGTTCGGGAAGGTCGGGCTGCGGCAGCGCCAGCAGGTCCCGAGGAGGTCGTAGGTATCAACGGGCAGCGGCAGCGCCAGCAGGTCCCGACGAAGATGGTGGTTGCAAGAGGCCGCGGCAGCGCCAGCAGGTCCCACGAGGATGAAGGTTGCAGAAGGCCGCGGCAGCGCCAGCAGGCAGGACGGCAGTTCACAAGGCAGGGCTGCGGCAGCGCCAGCAGTCCGTCAAGGATGAGTTCTTCACGGTGTCTCTCGACTCCAGGATACAACTGCCTTCCTGCTCTGGAGCTGCCTCAGTTATAGGTCTGCCGCCCTTTGATGTCCGGACCCTCGCACTTGGAGGTCGGGAGGTCCGGGATGAGGGAGTCCAGACACCCAGCAGGGGGGTGGAGCCAGCGCCCGGGGAGGCTGGGGGCGATCGGCACCTGGCGGGGGAGAGCCATCGACACTTCTTTCTCCCATTGACCTGCCAAGTGGTCCGTTCACCTCCTGGGTGGATGGTGGTGCCGGGATGTCGGGGCCTGGCCAGGCCCAGGGTTGGGGTCGAGCTGAGGCCACGCGGCCTCGTGGTGCAGTGTCCAAGATGGCGGCTGGGCCGGGCAATGGTGCTGACGGTGGCCCGGGCCTGTGATACAGAGATATCCGGGAGCAGGCGTCCCGTAGGGGACGGGTTGCGGGTTGCTTCTGTGGGTAGCACCTGGAGAGCCGGTGTCCGGGCCCTGTCATGCGGAGAGGGAGCGAGCCCTTCATGGGGCCTGTCCAACAGTAACCCAGTGACAACACTACAAATGGACACCACACAGATTTTATATAAAAAATAAGTAGACTTTATATAGAGTTACCACAAGACCATAAACGACAAAAATACACACTATGATTACTTTAAGATTGTAGGTTAAGCTTAGTTCAGTTCAGTTCTTAGATGCGACACTCTGCGTCAATGTACCTTAAGTTGCGTTACACTTCCACGACAAGCAATGTCGCATGGATGGGAAATGTGGCAAAGTTCAGATACAAAGAAATAAAGACGTGAAGATCTTCCAGATACGGCACGCTTCCCGGGGATGCGACAAACTCTCCGTTCGATGCGTGTACTGCAGCGGCGACACCCTTACGATGCAAATGCGAAAGCTCCAGCGGCGACGCTCTTCTCCACGATGCGTGAAGCTTCCGCTCAATGTGACAACTACAGCGGCGACATCCAAGATGCGACGGCAGCAGCTCCGATGGCGGTGCGCTTCTCGGGGATGCGAGGTGCTCTTGGTCGATGCGGTGCGACAGTTCCAGCTGCGACACCCTCCTTTCTCCAGAGTTGCGACGGCAGGCACAGCGACGGCGACACGCTTCTTCTCGTTAAGTCGCGCTTCCAGCTACTTGCGACATACAGTTACTCAGAAGGCCCAAAACAGCAGCATGCACTTCCAAAAGAACTTTGGGGAGCTGGGGGGTGAAGTCTGTTGTCCTTGAGACTTCAGCAGGAGGCAAGCTCTTTTCCAAGCCCTTGGAGATCCTTCACAAGTTGAAAGCGAAGTACACAAAGTTCCTTTCTCCTTCCTTTGGCAGTAAGGCAACCACTGCAGGCCAATCCCCCAAGCAGCACTTCAGCTTGGGAATAGTCTCTCCTCAGTTTCTTCAGGTTCCTCTCCTCAGTAAAGGTTTCTTCTTGTAGTCCAAAAGTGATCTAATTTCATGGGAGCAGGGTCCCAATATTTATACCCAGAAATCCTTTGTTCTCTGAGGGGAGAGGGGCCTTTGCCCAGTCCAAACCAGTTCTGAAGCACTCTCCTTTCCTTCCACAGTGCAGAGCAATCACATCAGACGCCCCACAGGAGGTGGAGCCAGCATTGTGTAAGGCAAGTACAGTCCTGGAGCACCCTGTTGACAGGACTCCTTTTTCTTTCAGTGTGCAGGGCAGGGACATCAGCCGCTCCCAGGGGGTGGAGCCAGCATTGTGGAAGACAAGCACAGCCCTATTCAGAGTTCAGGTGCACTCCTCCCACCCATCAAGATGCAGATCTCTCTATTCACCACTGGGTGACTCAGCCTGTCTCCTGGAATTCCCCAGCCCTGTCACTCACAGAAACCAGACATAGGAATACACATCCAAGCAGAGGCAGATTTTAATGGTTGGACAAGCAAATACCTACTTTCTAAAAGTGGTATTTGCAAACACAGAATGTTAAAATAAACTTTACTAAAAGATGTATTTTATTATTCTGAGTTCAGGCATACTACACTCTAATTTCTACCATGTTCTCTGAGCCTGTTAGAATTATAAAATATAACCATTCTAACAGCCCATTCTGGCCTATGGAGAACAGGTAGCCTTGTAATAGTGAAAAACGAAAATGGCTGTAATTCACTATTAGGACATGCCACACACATCAGGGCTTGTCCTACCTTATACTTACTATGCACCATGCCATTGGGCCTACCATAGGGGTGACTGATATGAAGAAAAGGGAAGGTTTAGAGACTGGCAAGTGGGTGCACTTGCCCAGTCACCATGACAGTACCAGACTGCACTTCAGACTCTGCAATGGCAGACCTTAGATACATTTTAAAAGGCTGCTTCTGTGGGTGGCACAACCAGTGCTGCAGGCCCACCAGCAGTATTTGGATTACACGCCCTGGCACACTCAGTGCACTGGACTAGGGTCTGACAAGTAAACCAAAGTAGCCAAACATGAAATCACTAATCCATACTTCAATTTACAATAGGGAGCACTTGCACTGTTGCACTGGATAGCAGTAGCACAGTGCCCAAAGCCTACAACACCAGCAAAAACACGAGACAACAGCAAAAAATGGAAGGGAGACCCACGCCAATGGTGCCAGGTCTAACACCTCTGCAATCCAACACTTTCTCTACTGTGGTACTTGCTGGAGTGGGAATAGTAAATTATTCCCCTCAGCTATCCATCACTTTTCCTACTGTTGCACTTGCTGGAGTGGGAATAGTAATTTTTAGCCCTCAGCTATCCAACATTTTCCCTACACCTGCACTCCATGGAGTGGGAATAGTAATTTTATCCCCTTTGCTATCCAACACTTTCCCTAATGTTGCACTCGCTGGAGTGGGAAAAGTAATTTTCAACCCTACGCTATCCAACACTTTCTCCATTGTTGCATTCGTTGGAGTGGGAATAGTAATCTTTACCCCTATGCTATCCAACAATTTCCCTACTGTTGCACTCATTGGAGTGGGAATAGTAAATTATTCCCCTCCGTTATCCAACTCTTTCCCTACTATTGCATTAATTTGAGTGGGAATAGTAAATTGTTCCCCTCCGCTATCCAACACTTTCCCTACTGTTGCAATCGCTGGAGTGGGAATAGTCATTTTTACCCCTACGCTATCCAACACTTTTCCTACTGTTGCACTCGCTGGAGTAGGAATAGTATTTTTTATCCCTCCGCTATCCAACACTTTCCCTACTGTTGCACTCACTGGAGTGGGAATAGTAGTTTTTATGTCTCTGCTATCCAACACTTTCCCTACTGTTTCACTTGCTGGAGTGGGAATAGTAATTTTTTCCCCTTCTCTATCCAACACTTCCCTACTGTTGCACTCATTGGAGTGGGAATAGTAAATTATTCTCCTCCGCTATCCAACACTTTCACTACTGTTGCATTAATTGGAGTGGGTATAGTAATTTATCCACTCCGCTATCCAACACTTTTCCTACTGTTGCACTAGCTTGAGTGGGAATAGTCATTTTTACCCCTCCGTTACCCAACACTTTCCTTACTGTTGCTCTCACTGGAGTGGGAATAGTAAATTATTCCCCTCCGCTATCCAAAACTTTCCCTACTGTTGCACTCGCTGGAGTGGGAATAGTAATTTATTCACCTCCGCTCTCCAACACTTTTCCTACTGTTGGACTTAATGTAGTGTAAAATGTAGTTTTAAAAATTTATAAAAAATTTAATATTTTAATTTATTATATATCTATATTTATTTGCTCTATTCGCAAAAACAGCGCAACTGCCGGCACCATAGACGCACTAAGAAAACTTCGAACAAGGAAAAAGAAAATCATCTGGCGCGCAAAAAAGGAATGCAAAGAATCACTCTGGGCTAAACTACTTCATGACGCCAAAACGAATAACAGCGCCAGATCCTGGCAAACGGTCAAGAGCATTGAAAATCCATCGGCACCCAGGATCAACTCATACATAACGGAGGACATTTGGACAACCTATCTGCACCACTACTTTAACGCAGGCCCCCAAAGCAACTTGCAAAAACCAGCTGAGTTCTATCCTGATCTATCGTGGACCCCCCTTTACAGGAATAATCTACCACGTAGTTCCTCCCTAAAAACGATCAAGGACAGAATACAGCACAGCCACCAAGAGGGTGCCCCCGGGCCAAACGGCTTGCCTCCATCGCTATACAAACAAGATCGAAAGTATTGGTCTGGCACATTATTACAGCTCTTTGGCAACATTACTACAACAGGAATAATCCCAGAATCCTGGAAAGGCTCAATCCTTTCGCCTATCTATGAAAAAGGCTGTAAAAGCGATCCAAAAAAGACAGGCTCATTGCCCTAAATGACATCAAGGCCAAGTACTACGCGGGACTTATTCTAGCCGACCTCCGGGAATGGGCAAGGGAAAAGGCCCTAATTCCAATTAATCAAACAGGCTTCCAGGAAAACCTGGGAACCACCACAAACATCCTGGCTCTTTCCCTTTTAGCCGATATCACAAAAGCAGCAAGAAAACAATTATTTGTCTATTTCATCGATTACAAAGCTGCCTTTGACAGCATAAACCAAGGAAAGCTATGGTCAAAGCTAGTTCGATGGGAAATACCTCCCGCCCTTCTGAATCAACTCATCCTACTACATTCCGATACATGGGTCTAACTAAAACTGGGGAGTGGTAAAATCGTATCCAGGCGGATCCCAACCTCCAGAGGCTTAAAGCAGGGCTGTGTTTTGGCTCCTACACTATTTAACCTCTTCGTGGCTGATCTTTCAACTGACCTAGATAATTGTAACCATCATGCACCAAACCTGGGAGGCCTCCCTCTCTCAAATTTACTGTACGCAGACGATCTGATCTTAATCAGCCAAACCCCATTCGGCTTACAACACCTGGTCCATACTACGAACAACCACGCCTCATAAAACGGGTTAGAAATCAACTTAGAAAAGTAAAAAAATAATGGTGCTAAACCAGCGCAACCCAAAAAAGCGACTGAAATGGCAGCTGGGCGAAAGAGAACTTGAAGTCGTCCACGACTATAAATATCTAGGAATTATCTTTGATAAGAATGGGACATATGACCAACAAAAAGAGGTGATTCAGAGACGAGGAACCATCCTAGCAATCACCCTAAAAAGTCTTAAAAGCAAAATAGCAGGACCAATCCTCCTCCCGCTGCTTGAAGTGCTTCGCGCAAAACTGCTGCCCACGCTCACATAGCGAGGTCTTGCGAGGGTCGGATGAAGAAACCCTCAACAAAATGGTTGCTAAAGCTTTAAGAATAATCTTCAAGCTCCCTAAATACACCTCCCCAGCCCAACTACGTCTCGAATTTGGAATAGTAAACCAGAGAATGAGCAGGAAGGCCACGTATGTAAAAAGCTGGTATAAAATAAAGAGTGCAGAGGCGGGCTCGCTGAACTCATTCCTATGGAAGGAAATATCAAGGAAACATGCTTCACCGGCAAAAGACTACCTCCAATCAGGGATTAGCTTGCTAGCCCTGGAGAATATTTGGGAGTCAGGACTCCCATTCAAGAACGTAAAAGACCTGGTGAATAAGTCAACAAAGCTTGTCTCCACCGCAAATGACAAAGAATGTCTAAATAAGAGGGCCCATAGCTGGTTCGTGATACAAAGCTATCCGAAATGCTCACCACAACCGTACTTCGGTACCAGCTTTTCCGGGCCATTAAAGGAAGGCTTCTTGGCACTGAGGATGGGGATCCTTCCTGTCAAACCACATTTGCCCCCCTGGAAACGTACATTCACATCTATACAATGCAGACTATGCGGCAAAACTAAAGAAGATATGCTGCATCTCCTATGCATATGTAAGTCCCTAGACCAGGAGAGGAGAGAACTGTTAAAACCTGCATATCCGGCGTGCAGACAGGCAGTGAAGGCGTGCCTCAGTGGGGCCAATGTTAAATTAACCTGCAGCTTCGTCCGCTACATGAAAATTGCCCAAATAAAGCTTCTCGCCGCAGCCTGAGCACAGTTGCGCACACTGAAGCACTTATATCCGCCAACTCTCTTTGACTCCCACTATGCTCCGACCGTGAGTCAGTCGTCCACGACCACACAATAGACTATTAGATTTATGGACACTAGCGTCACCCCCAGACGGGGACTTACCCTTATTTCTCCCTTAAATTTTATACCTTAATCGCAAACAAACTGTATAGAATTTTAACCAGAAAATCGTTCGATTTTAACGCCTCCATCACATTGTTTTTTAAGACAATATGAAATTATGCAACATCTATGTATCCTTTTATAAATTGTATATTTGTGCGTGTACTGCTAAGATTTTAATTAATCAAGCAATAAACTTACTTACTTAAACTTACTTACTATATTTATTTTATGTTACAGGTGTATATATATATATGTATCTATAATTTGTTATATATTTCTAACATTTTATATTGTATTAAAATAATTATTTATTAATTAATATTAAGTAAATATATACTACATTTTTGTATGTATATTTAATTTATTTTTACATTAAATGTATAACTTATAATTATTAAAATGTTCTAATAATTCTAAATATTTGTTTATGTTATATGTATTAATTTATTTTACATTATTTTTTATACATTAAAAAAACGATATTTTGTACTTCGATATTTTAGTACTTACCATTATGAAGATAGGATGTCGATATTTATGTCCCGATATTTTGGGAACACGATATTTTGTCACTCAATATTTTGTCAGTGATACGTACTCTGTTGAGGTAAGGTGGGATGGAGTCTGGCTGTATTTTAATCTGGAGCTGGATGACCTGGTGCTAGGTGGAGGAGGTGAGGGAGTTGGTGTGAAGAGTCTGTGAAAGAGTTGTAGCCTTCATAGCAATGCAGGAGTTCAAATGTCTTTGAGGATGGGTTCATAACCACATCAGCAGCCTCGCTTTTCAGAATTCAACCAATAATGTAATTGAGAGAAATGCAATTTTATGCTGGTTTGGAATATTTGAGAATTAAACATTGGATGCAACAACAACTCTAGCCATCTGGCACTCATGAATGTCAACAAACAGAATAAGAGCAGAGATGGGCAGCATGAAAATAATTCCAACTGGAACCATTTAGACCGCTAAGGAGAGAAAAGATGTATTAGAGGTTGAAAAAATATTTAATTTTGATCACATTTAGAAATGTACAGTGCAATACTCAGAGCCAACTTTTATAACTTTTATAGATTAGGCAACCTCTTCATTAGTCTATAAGAACACATCCAGAGAAAGTAATGACATGCTTATTTTCTGTTCAATTATAATGTGTAATTTCACTGACTAAGCTGTGCAGCATTCATCATAGTTAAGGTTAGTGAGGTGTTCACCATCATTACCTGTGTGATGGCAGCATACTGCTGCTCCCACTCCCTCCTCGCCTCTTCCAGCTGGTGTTCCCAGGTTATCTGAATGGCTTGTATGCGCAACTCATTTTCAGTAAGCAGACGCCGCAGTTCCCCTGGAAATAGACAGATCTTGGCGTGAGGGGATTGCCATGGCCAAAGAGATCCACCAACAAACTCATATTGCAATTGTTTTGGTGAGAAAGGACTTGTCTCAATGGAGATAGATCGAATGCTAAATACGAGGACAGTTGCAACCTTTGGCATTAACTAAACCCAGTATAAAGCTTTTTTCAAATTTTCCATAAAAGAACACAATCAAGTACAACAATGAAAATGAAAGTTGAAACTTGAAATCAAGTGTTGTGGAACTTGTAGTGTAACTGCTTAGAACATGCTATCAATGTGTATTTTACATGTCAACGTAGGACAGTGTTTTGAGTTACCTTCTGTAAAGTTATAGATTCCAGTGTGTCACACCAAGGTGTCAGAGGGCACCAATTTCAAATCAACACAACATCAAGAATATGCAACTGCTTAAGAACAACATAACCATGAGGTCAATGTGTAACTCGTGATTCTGTGTAGCATCAGGTGGACAGAGAAGTCGTAAACTTCCATCCTCGAATCAGACAATTATCCACTCACCTTGTAAACCGTTTTGGGCTTGAATAAATATAGTACTGCCACTTCAGTCATTCATCCAACGTAGACAGATAATCTTTCAGTTACAAATAATGCTAATGCCGACCTTTTCTTCTTAATCTTTTTCTCCTATGGCCTACAAGATACAACCAGCGGACACACCTGTGGGTGACGTGGCATTGTCCGTCCTAGTGTCTGCCCAGTCTGTACGTGTCAATAAGGCAGTATTTACTTATCCAAGGGCCCAGGGAAGACCCAGTCCAAAATGGATGAAACTGAATCCCACCAAACAGTGGATAACAAAACCTTGAGCTGGGTAAATCCTGTGCATCATGGCTCAGTCATGTAAATGCAGTCGAACACACTACATTGTGCACATGTGAATATGGCCTGACTCGAGATGGTGACATGAATGCCTTATTCCTTGTTCAGGATCTCTTCTGTGAAGTCCTTATTCCAGCGATGTCTCACATTTGTAGAGGGCTACATATAATATTGAGAGAGCTCTACCCCTCCAGTGACCCCAGGGGTAGACCATCGAAGGACCTCACGGACTGAGCTCCAGAAGCTCTTAGTAGCTTTCGCCAGGTTACTGTACTGTGAACCTGACCAGTACCTGGCTCAACAGTATCTTGGGCCTCAGGGAATGTCATGAATGTCTTGCTTTCAAAAGGGCTTCTAGTCAACCCCCACTGAAGTAACATATACACATAAGCATATCTAAAGAGTTGCAAAGGAATATGTGATGTTACAACGCGATCAAAAAGATTGCTTTATGTAACATCGCAGTTTTTACAACGCAAGTCATTACAACGACATGCGCTGGAGGGTGCTGGACTTAGGAGTACTAAGATTTACTATTCCAACACCAGTCTACATACAGTAGGGAAGGTGTTGGAATAGTAAATCTTACTATTCCTTAGGTTATAGCGCCCTCCAATAGAACTTGATGTAACGCTTGCGTTGTAATGCCAGCGTTCTAAATGCATCGCGGTGTAATCATCCCGATGTAAAGGATGTTTCCCATAGGGAAATGCAAATAAAATGGTGGATTACGTTTAATCCGTAATCCTCCTTATATGTAGACATTAAAAGAAAATCAGCTTAGAATACAGCTCACTCGACCAAGCAATTATTGTTTTTGTCAGTATCAGCATCACCCGCCCCCGATTAAGTTAACCTGGAAGCAGTGACAGTGGGTTACCTGGAAAATTCATAACACTGCCCAGTCTGCCATCACAACACTACTTAGCACTCCAGTGATCGCGTTGTAACATCGCATATTCATTTCCTATACCTAATATGTTATCTAATTTCTATGAAGCATGTCGTTCACTGCCAGGCAGTTTCATGGTGCTAAGTTTGAACAGACAAAACAACAACCTATTGTTTGTACAGCCAGGTTTCAATGGCTTTGTGGAACTGCAGATGATCCGAAGGAAAGTGAGATTTTGGGGGAGCTGGCTCCAGGTGAACACTGTTTCATTGGAGAAGGTCTGACAATTCCAAAAGACTTATTCGAATAACGGCACTTTAAAATAGACTCATGAAACAGATCTGGCAAAAGGTGTCCGATAAAAGCCTCCGCAAAGAAAGAAGTACTACTGACATAGAGGCAGTATAAATAATTGTGAGAATTACATGTGATGTGCAATAGGATATTTGACAAATAGAATTTGGAGAGAAAAAGATAAAGAAAGAAGACACTGTTGCCACTGCAATTTGACTGTCTTGGAATGCATGTGACATGATCTCCTGCCCAATGGCCAAAGGTACCTGAGCAGAGTTTCACACTTAACCAAAATAACTTATGATTTTGCTGGGATCAGCTTTAAAACAAAATCTGCTATCTACCCCCTGGAAATGTAGAGCACCGCGAAGATACATATGAGGGGCTTGTGGGCTGTCTTGCTTCTCATTGACAAGTGTTTGCAGAAGATCACACACAAATGGTATCAAATTCACCATTATTTAGCAAGACCTGGTCTGCTCTCCTTGGGTCACCCACAGAACAATTAATTACGTTCACCCCTTTGGAGCAGGCATATCATCCCATATAGTTTTCATGTTTTAGTCTCACACACTGCATGACTTGTTCTCTTTCAACCCCAACAAACATGCTCATACATCTCACGCTATCCAATTTTAAGGGAAACAAACAGAGACACCACTGTTACAGCTGCTGTTTGGCTATCTTTCCAGCCACCCCATTATGTGTGAGCAAACATTCTTTTATGAAATGACTGATTCCTTTGACCAACTTAACTGTTGGGCAATACAACACTGAAATTGGATTTTTCACTGGCATCAGTTGCATGCTGTTATATGCAATCAGAATTTCAGGTATCCCTTCTGCCCTAAACACTTCCCTTAAAAATCACCCTGAGTAGCAACACTACCCACTACTCCTTCTGCAACCTACCGGGGGTGGTAATTAACAAAGACAAAAGAAATCGCTCATCCAAACTCAAGCCATTAAGAGGCAACAGTCTGCATGCCTTTTCCCCTTCACATGTTTCAAATACGTAATTTTTGCCCAAACATGACAATTTAAAGGGAGGAAAAAGCACCAGTATGTGAACCCCTACCAGATGGGGTTTAGACGTAGGGTGGGCACGGTGGAGCAATGCTTAAACCTTAAACTAGTAATTGATAAATACAACATTGCTCGATCGTGCCCTATTTATCTTGCATTTATGGATTTGTCATCCACTTTTGACCTAGTCAATAGATCTAAACTTTGGTCCATTCTCTTGGACTATGGACTAGACGAAGCCCTTGTAAATTTTCTGGCCTATCTTCATACAGACCTTAAAGCGCAGGTGAGGATTGGGATGGGCGGGGAAGTCTCTGGCCCAATCAAAGTAGGAAGAGGGGTCAGACAGGGGTTCGTTTTAGCACCCCTGCTTTTCATTATTTACATTAATGGCCTCACTAAATCTCTAAAACAGACAACCCCAGATGTGCCAATAGTCAAAGGGCAACCGCTACCTGCCCTGCTATACGCAGATGATGTGGTCCTAATGGGCCGCACCCCAAGCGCGCTCCGTTCGCTTGTAAGAACCTTTGCACAATATATGGAGTCTGTAGGACTGCGTGTAAATTTTAATAAATATTTTTTTTATGTCCTGTGGCCCAGGGAAACGGAAGCTCAATACCATACACGTGGGAAATGACAGGTTAGCATCTGTAAGCACATTCCCATACTTAGGGATGGTTTTTGCTGCGAACGGCTCGTGGCGTGGACACTCGGTCCACGCCACGGGCAAGTTCTCAAAAGCCATCAAATCCATCCTGAGCTTGCCCCGCCTGAAGAAAATAGGTGCCACCAAAGCAATTTAAATTTTTTTTTAATTACAGTGTGCACCAGTAGCCACATATGGGGCTGAACTTTAGGGTCTGGGTAATAACAATCTTAGCATCCAACGAGAAGAAAACCGCTTCTGTAGAAAGATCTTGGGTGTCCCAATCTCAACTTCGGAATTCATTTGCCATAATGAACTAAACTTGCCCTACATATGTGACTTCATTAGGACCAGACCAGCTCTATTCTAGCTTAAGATATGGAAGAACAAATCAGCTGCTTTAACACAGGACGTCATAAAGGACTGTCTGAGCTGTGAAAAGGGTCTGACAATCCCCTGGCTTGCGTGAGTTTTCAAGACCCTGCGTGCTGGGGGCATGGGAGACCTTTTTTCTGACCCATCCAGAATAGAGCTTAAAGATAAGAATGAGTTAAAAACTACTCTATATGCACTTTATAATCACGAAAGACTGGAAAAGGAATCACACAAATCATCAGTTGCGTCTTATTTGGGGAATAATTTGACTAGGCAACCGCTCCCACTTTATCTTACTCTCCCCATGAGCAACTGGGAAAGATCGTTACTGTTCCGTCTAAGGGCTGGTACTGTAAAAATTGTATTGTGTTTCCCTTTGGGTTACCATCAATTATTACATTCTAAACCTTGCCCCTGCGACGGGATAAGTACACAGAATGATTTGCACTTTCTATTTTCCTGTAAATGTTATCTAAAGTATATTAAATGGTTTTTATTACCCTATTTTAGAAAACGCAGACCGCTATCTCTAAGTGATTCATATTTACTGTTAATTTCTCTTGATACTGATGAATTGGTTTTCGCACAAGCACTTTTTTGAGGGTGATAACTCGTGTACGTAAAACAATGGAAAGCACGTGAATAGTAATATTGATGTATGTGTAGCAGGACAAATTCTGATTATTGTAAATAGATCTGTAAAATGCTTATTGGACTGTTTTTTGTTTTTTTTTTACTGTTGCTGCTTTTATAAATTTTTACGAAATTCGAATAAAGGTCTTTTGAAACTTTGAAACTTGAGTGCATTATGCAATCGCAAATTGCGTTTTGGCAATTTGGAATCGCAAATTTCCATCAACTTCATCAAATTTATGGTAATTTGCAATTCCTTTGAAACATGCAAATAAATGCATTTTTTTTCAATTGCATTGTAGTACACACACAATTGCCCTTAGGGCATGAGTGTGAACCACAAGTGCATACCTACCGTTTTTGGGGGTACTTCAGGGTGGCCTTGTGGCACCCTTAAAATAGCATGCACAATTTGCGAGTACCTATTGGTACTCGCAAATTGCGCATGCAACTTCCCATTCATTCCTACCGGCCTGCAGGCCCAAAGGAATGAACGGCAAGCCATTCCTTTGTGAGTCGCAATTAAGGAATGTTTAGGAATCGCTATTTTAGATGAAGCTAAGGTTAATTATTGCACTAGAGGAAGAACTGGTCAGGGCGATTGGCTCTAATCGCAGCATAGAAGAGATAGCTGAGAAACTGGCAGTAGCCAAGGCCGCGGCTGGGGATACTATTGTTTCTAAAGTGGCCGGAAAATTCTTAGCCTGGAAACAGGACCAATATGAATATAGTGAACAAGTGGGACATATTTTAGCAGTTAAAACTCGACAGGCAACAACTAGAGGGGACATATCCGAGATGATGTCAGACACTGGGGTAGCTGTCACCATCCCCAAAGAGATATGTATGATATTTCAAGATGATTTTTACCAAAAATTATATGATAGGGGCAGGGTCATGGATAGAAAGGAAATAGATGGATAGGTCTTGAGCCGGCTTTAATTGAGGGATTCTCGGAGGAGGATGCTGCAGCCATGGAGGCTTGCTTTTCCGTGGAAGAAATTCAGGGGGCAATCAATCATTTACCTGCCGGAAAGGCAGTATGATTTTATGCCCCTAGAATTCTACAATATATTTTTTTTAGTTTTAAAGGAAGATATTTGTAAAGTAATGATTCAAACTCAGAGTGGAGAAACACCCCCACAATCCTGGGTAGAAGCCACTATGTTGGTATTTTTGAAAAAGGGCAAGCCTCCAACAGACCCAGGCTCGTATAGACCAATCAGCCTCATGAATAGTGATACTAAAATGTACTCAAAGATTTTAGCTAATCGCCTCAGCTCGATAATAGGGAAGGTAATTTCACCTAGACAACATGTGTTCATCCCAGGGAGGGGTACAGCAGACCACATCACAAGAGTTTGTACCCTATTTGGTGGTACAGCAACCTCATGAGACCCTATGGCTCTCATTTTGCTTGATGCCAAGAAAGCGTTTGATAGGGTCTCGTGGGGCTTTCTTTGGTCTGTGTTAGAAAAAGTAACTGTCGGGGCAAGGTGCATAAAGGCACTACAGGCTCTATATAGAAACCCTAAAATCAGATTCCGAGCTATGGGCGAACAGAGCGATGTAATCAACATTTGGCGAGGAACCCGGCAAGGGTGTCCTTGTTCTCCGCTACTGTTTGCTTTTTATATTGATTCTTTTATTAGGAGAATAGAGCTAAATAGAAATATTTTACCGATAATGCTGAACAGGTATGAAACGGAGATCTTAGGCTATGCAGACGATTTGGCAATCACGTCTGCAGAACCCTCGTCCTCGTCGGTAGAAATAGAACAAGAAGCAGCTACTTATGGGGCAATGTCTGGCTATTAATTAAACCAAGGCAAGTCACAAATTGTGGTTAATGACAAGATTATCCTGGTAGACCAAAGAGTGGCAGATTCGGCTACATATTTTGGAGTAATAATAACATCTGATTTAACGAGAATAGTGGAAAAGAATTTGGGTCCTGTAATTCAAAAATCCAAAAAAGACCTAGATAAAATTCATAATTTACATTTGACAATGGCAGGGCATTGCAATATAATAAAAATGCTATTTCTTCCAAAGGTCCTGTATCTATTCAGGACTATTCCACTGAAATTTGGTAATAACTGGTTCAAAGAGATGAAAAGAGTTGCTAACCGGTTTATCTGGGCGCAAGGAAAACGAGAAGGGCTAATACATTTATGTCCCTTCCTATCAAATGGTGACTCCTATATCTGTCTCCTACGGTTCAGTGAGGCAAGCTATTATAAGAAAGTCAAGTTTAAGACGCTTGGGGCAGCGATAGCAGTGTGGACCTCAGTCCGGAAAAAGCTGGGACTACACTCCCTTATTTAAGAACCCCTCATTATCGGAGGTGTTTCATGATAATGTAATTAGACAATGGGACGAGCTTGGTGTCAGGACTATTGGGGATTTTATTGACACTACCGGTATAATTTCTTTTGATAGAGCACAAAACATTTATAATTTAGAACGTAGAGATTTCTTTAAGTTCCTGCAGATCAGGTCGGCCTTGACAAATAAACAAGGAGGGAATAAGGTATTTGAAAGAGAAGAGGTCATGGAACGATTTCACAAACAGGAGGGATGCTCAATTACACAGATATATGGAGATTTGAGCCAGTATAAGAAGGACGATCTGGAGAAAGTCTCAGCAATGTGGCGGACGAAATTGAGTACAGATGGAGATGAGCTTGAAACTTCGCTCAAATTGGCAAGCACTGTATTAAAGGTGGCGAATCTTCAGGCCCAACATTATAAAACTATTTATGAATTGTATTATACACCAGAAAGAATAGTTCAATGGGGTGGTACAAGCGGTATAAGCTGCCTTCGCTGCCAAAGCATGGAAGCAGATACGATTCATATGTGTGCCTCATGCCCAACTTTAGCCCCCTTTAAAAATGCAACAGAACTTGTCATGGGACGAGCACTGGGGGTTCAGATAAGCTTCACTAACAAATTAATGATTTTGGGAGTGGCTAGAGATGGAGTTTCTGTAGCTCACCATGAATTTTTATTTTTGGCATTGGCCATCATTAGGATCTGTACAACATCCGAATGGAAAGACCCTAATCCCCCAACGTTCCAACAATGGCTGTCACAGCTCTTATTTATGTATAGCTTGGAGAAAGGATTATACGAGAAAAAAGGATGGAAAGCAAAGCAGCTAGGGAAGCGTATCTGGGCTCCAGTAATAGAATGGAAAAGCAGGCTGGAGAGTAACTAGCTGTGTATAGGTATAAGTAGTATTTTCCCCGGGCTAAAGCTAGGGGGTTCCCTTTCGAAAGGGGGAGAGATGGGAATAGGGCTGTATAAATGGTGAATTAATGTGAATGGATGATTATTATGATGTTTATGTTGTTTTCCTTTTTTTAATCAAAATGAGTGTTGCAACAAGGACTTATCGCAATTGTATAGGATATGCATTAGTATATGATGACAATCCAGGCCGAATTTAGATATCTACTTTTTTTTACGGTCGTGTATCAATGATATGATAAATTGATGATGATTAATAAAAAACATTTTTTTTTAAAAAGGAATCACTATTTTAATAGCGATTCCTACATGCATAGGTTTTTGTGAGTCCTTAATAGCGAATCCTTAATAATCTCAATTAAGGACTCGCAAAAGCCTACCTTGATGCATGTGCCCCTAAGTGATTTGCCGAGAATCACAGGATGTTGAGTGTACCTGCCGAGACTAGAACGCTTAGAGGTCGGCAGCTCTAAACGTAAGGCCACATCCTCCCCCCTTTCCTTATCTGTCTGCACATTCTACATAATAGTGATTCCTGCCGAAAGAGTAAACAACTTGATCCAAAAGTGAATTTAGGAACAGCACAAACTATTACAACGAAAATGTTCTGAAGGAGAGGCAACTAAAATATATAACAACCACCAGAAATGTTACAGCCTTGGATCTTATGCAGTTTAAATTAATGGAACCCACAGCACGTACTTGTGTCGTCTTCTACTTTCTTCCCAGAATTCCCAAGTGCAGACAGCCTGGTCAACAATTTGTTATTCTCAGCCTTGAGTTCTCTGATCAACTTTTCTGTTGGGCTTGCATTGATCACCGCTTTGTTCTTGATCTTCTTTGCCCTGTTGGTAAAAAAAGAGTTTAATATAGTTTAACACAACACGTCCAATGTTGGCAAAATATTATCACAGAAAATAGTGCGTAAAGAGTAATCGGCAAAAAAGAAAAATGTTTATCAGCTTGGCACAGCTTGTTCAATTATAAAGACGTTAAGACAACATGTCATCTTGCAAAGATGATTCATTACGATTTAAGGGATCTCATCTTTCTAAGTTTACGTTCTCAAGTTTGGTGCAGACAGTTTTAGGCATCCTTACGTTATATATATTTATACACGTATACTAGGGCTTGAGGTCAGTTCTATTAATCTATTGGTATGCTCAGGTGTCATTCACATTTTGTTTCTGCCCACTATAGCATTGGTCAAAGGGTCAAGCTACTTAAGTCATTAGTTCTCTACTCTGTCAGTGATGGCATTGTGCTTGTGCACAAACATTTATGAAATAATCCACTTCAGCACCATGGCTAGTAGGTCGATTTATGCTTTTATTTATGCTTTCATTTCATGTTATTAACATACTTTTGCAGTGGGTCATTTTGCCTTTCTTTTTGTTGCAAACAAACAGTCAGGTTTACGCTGTAGCATTCTCACTTTCAATGCCTTCTGCATAAATTTGCGAAAATAGAAAAAAATCCCAGATTGCCAAGATTATACCTATTGGCTTTGTTGATGTTTGTTACACCTTGATTTTTTTTTAACTATACTATAAATCTGTTAGCATGCTATTCTGTTTCACTAGTATGCATAAATGCTAAAATAGCTGCAGACATGTTATGTCTTGTCTTGGATGTCGATTCACTAAAATGTCAGGGATAGCAAAAGTGATTTCATGTCCTTTGATCCTGATGAGACGACAGGAAGTGGTATCATATGACCAAGGGGGTAGCTCAATAAATAATATTGGTGAGACTAAGATGTCCCAAGAAGTGATATAGTGTACTAACTAGAAGAAGAAACTAGAGTGACCTGGGGCATGGTTTGGGTTGGAGCTATTTTGGGGTTATTAGTGTGGTCTTTGGAAAGGGAAGGAAAATTGATGGCAGGATTAATAATTACATAGACTCATAAGCTAGCAAAACAGCTGTGCACACCAGAACATGCAACAAAGACTAGTTGAATAATAAACAAATGCTTAACAATTTTATAAGCCAAGTATGTGACACAGTGCTGCTTTAACGAAGTCACCAAGCAGCAGACACTGGATGGCATAAACAGCTGGTTCAAAGAAGACATCTGCCTGAAGATAGATATCTTTATTGTTTGATTAATTAAAATCTTACAATAAACCAAATTCATGCAGTAATCCATTATATACACTAGGATAGCAACAAATCCTTTAAAATTCTATACATCTTTAGAAAGAAATGTTTACGATAAAATTCATACATTAAGACTTTAAAAAGAAAATATAATCATCATTAGTTTCCTGTTTCTTGCTGTTCTAATTTTTTCCATACTTTTGTTAAAAATGTTATCAAAGCAGAATTCATGAGTATATCATCTGAAGAAAGACATCGAATCAATGCCTGTCTACATGTCCTTATCCTTCTTTCGTTAAATAGTCTCTTTAGTATAGTTACTCTTTCCTTTTTCAATTCAGGACAGAGACACAATAGATGGATAATGTTTTCCTCTCCAGATTTACACAGCCTACATAATGTGTCCCTTTCAAGTTTTTTCCAAGGTGGTGCATGGGATTGGCCCGGCAGTACGCCAAATCGTGCTTTAATAAAAATCTGTTCGTTTTTCAGCGACCATGACGTGTCCAGGTATTGCTGTACCATCTTTTTTGAGAAGCCATTTATGATGGGCCATGCATGTTTTCTTTTGACGAAGGTGGCTTTGTCACTTATCAACGATAAGTGATCTGTTGTTTTATTAATAACTTTCTTAAATGATTCCTGAGTTATGGTGGAGTTCCAAATCGCCCTAACCTCAAATTCTTCCAAAGCCGCATCCAGATATTTCCAGGCAGATGGTTTGCTATTTACTTTAATTTCTGTCCATAATAACTATGACATTAAATTGTCTTGGTCGTTTTGTTATTCTGTTCCAGACTTTAATTGTATGACCCTTTTGTGCATACAGCTGATTATTCAGACCGAATTCCAGCCTAACTTGAGCTTGCGATGCGTTATTAGGCAGATGAAAAAGAGTTTTGAAGGTTTTTGAAGTAGCATTGTTGATAATAACTTCATCTTTTCCATTTAAGGCCTCACTGCCGTATGTTTGAGAGGGTAGCAATTTGGCAGATATCACCTTTAGGAAGGGTCAGTAAGTTAGGTCGCTAATTGATTTTTGGATAGTCCCAAATGGAGCTCTCAAAGCAAATATGACACCCAAATATCTATAGGTTTTAACTTGTTCTTATTGCTGTTTTCCCAGAAACCATTTGTATTTGTATTTCCGTCTAAGTTTTTTGTAATCACCATAACTTTGGATTTTGTTTCATTTATTACCATCCTATTTTCTTTTGAATACTCAAATAAGCACGATATTAAACGTTGTAAACCCACTTTTGTATTACTTAGAAGAACGACATCATCTGCATATAGTAGGTTTAAAATGTGTTTATCTGCAAGTTTTGGTCGATTACCGTTTATATTATTCAAGGCCTCCGTCAAATCTGCTAAGACCAGGTTAAATAGTAAGGGGGCCAATGCACACCCCTGCTTTAATCCACCTGCTGTCGGTATTTCATTAGTTAGTGTCCGACCATCCCCGATGCGCACTCTGACCCAGGTGTATGTATGCAGGAGAAAAATTAGCTGTAATAATAGGGGTGGGATCCCTTGGATTCGTAGCTTTTCCCACAATCGTTCTCTATCCACACAGTCGAAAGCTGGTTTGAAATCAACAAAGCATAAGTACAAATGTTGATTTTTGTAAATTGCTTGGTCCATTAATACCGATAGGGCAAAGATGTTAGTAGCTGTTCCTAGGTCTTTAATAAAACTGGGTTGGTTAGGCGGGAGAATGTGATTATTCTTTGCCCAGTCAGATAAGCTTGACAACAGAACCCCTACAAACAGTTTTGCGTCAGTATCCTGTAGTGGTATTAGACTTTAGTTCTCAGGCAGGGTCCAATTTCCTTTTTTGAAGATGGGGGATATTAGGGACCCTCTCCAGGATTCAGGTATTACCCCTACCTGAACTACTTCATTAAAAACCTTGGTTAGATGTTCTGCCCAAATAACTGGATCCTCCTTATACAGGGCAGAAGGGATACCATTTGGGTCTGGAGCCCTGTCTTTTTGTTTTTTATTAACTTGAACACTTGTTCTTGTTATTTCAAATTCATTGTCCTGTTCTGGCTTTGATGTTTCCTTCCTTTTATGGTTGTTCTTGCTTTTAGTTATGCTGCAATCCGGGTTCAAGTGGTGTGCCAGAAAATTCACCTACTCAGTCTCAGTCAATACTGATGCTACTACAGTTGTATCTGGTCTTATTGGCTGTTTATCATTTTCCAGAACTCCCTTGAATTTGCTTGATTACTAGCATAAAAATTATTTGTCCAAAGATCATTCTTAGCTTTTGTTTTTTCATTCCAGATTAGTTTCCTCAGATTTTGATTTAAAGCCTTTATGTTGGCTTTTGTTTCTTCTTTGTTTGGAAACTTAGTCAGCTCTTTCCTGAGTTTATTTTGAGTCTGTTTCATTTTCCGTACCGCACATGTAATGTTGATTTTTGTTTCCTTTTTTTCTGTCCGCGTTACATATTTCTTCTTAGCTTCAGTGGGGAGGTCATGTTGATTAACTAATTTGCATATAAAGCTTACCCAATGATCAATTACAGATGTAGAGGTTTTTTCTTCAAAGCATTCAATAACCAGTTTTTGTGCTAGTTCGCTGGTGTGTTCTTTGTTATTTGGTTTCCAAATTAGTTTCCTATAGTTGATGGTTCTGACCTGACCTTGCATTGACAAATACAGTTGATGTTTTGTTTTTGTAAGTGTTGTAGAAATTATTTGCTGTCTGTGATCGCTCTCTGTGAGCTTCCTTAAATAATGTGAGGTAAAGTTGTTAAACATGTTCAGTGATGCCAGTGTGATCAATTAGTGATCTCGCATTTTGGGTATAAAATGACCATGCCGGAGGTGAATCCGTTAGGAATCTACCATTGAGTATTCGTAATCCCAAAGCTTCAATGTCCTTCACAAAGTTTAAGCCTGTTTTATTTTGCCTGGACTTATTTGTTGTTTCCATTGTTTGTGCAGGAATAAGCCATTGTTGGTCTTGTGATTGTGAAATGTCATCTCTTGTAAAAGGTAACTAACATACTTAAATTATAGTTACCTGAGACTATAAAGTCGACAAAGGGATTGTCTACCATTTGTTTCAGTAGGTAACTGGAAAGAGTAGCACACATAGTCTTCCATGAATTAGGTATAGGGGGAATATATATATTAACCAGCTTTATATATTGTAAATAACAAGGACCCCCTGTAAATAGAGTCAATTCCTGGGACAGAATTGAGTGGCCTACCATTGGTCTGGACATCATTCTGTAAATACTCTCAGCGACATATAAATGTTTCAAGTAAGCAAGCTATCCCTTCCATTCACAGATGGACTTCTATCTTTTCCTATTTTCTCTACCTTTCTCTCCTTATCTAAATGATTTGATTCTCTCGATTAAAATGCAATTATGTGATTACAGAGATACATAGATATCACATATTGTTCAACAATGTTTAGTTTCATTATTCTGTATATCATGACATTATCTTTTGTGATGGTCAATTGCTGCCCGAAAAGATGATTAGAAGATTACACTATTCTTTTTAAATGATTTGTTAAAGATTGTGCATTATCCTGCATCTTCACAAAATGTTTCACTGTTCACTAGAGTAACGTCATCACAGTCAAAATATGTAGCAATGTAATATAGAATGAGCCCTAAAAGTTGTTTTAATTGATTTTAGATTGCTTGGTGGTAATTCCTGATGAAGGCACTTCCAGTGCCGAAACGCGCGTTGAAGAAACCATCGCCATCAATGCCAAATTGTTTATATTTGTTTTGTTTTTTAATTCTTTATATGTACTAAATGAATAATGTTTTTATGAACACAAATGTATCCACTGAGATAAATAAAATGTACCATTTTTAATAATAATTCCCTCTTTTCACTTGAACTCATTCTGAACATTGCGCTTTTTTCATATATTGCCTGGGAGCGTTGCTTTTCATTATTAACCAGCTTTAAACATTTTTCTTGATCGTGCGTTTTGTATCTTAACATTACCGTTTGAATATTACAGTTGTTCGTAACCAGTTGCTTTTGTTCTGCTTTTAGATCAATTGATATAAATATTGCTAAGCCGCCACAAGAGCGACCGTGTTTGTTTGGCCTAATCGCAGGTTCAAAGTATCCTTTATATCCATGCATAATAAAAGGATCCGTTGACCAGGTTTCTTAAAGTAATATAATCTGATAGGACATAAATATTTGGGTTATGTTATCTAGCTTTTTACCTACTCCATTTATGTTCCATGAACTGATTGTTATTGTTTCACTGTCAACACTTAGATTTTTAGATGTGCTATGTTGGTTATTTATTCATGGGTTATCATTCCCATGTAAGGCCATTGTTATCCGTTTCTCGTTTATCCCTCTATGCTTCTCTATCTTTTTGTTGACTGATGGATTTGCGACGTCTATGTCTGTTTTTCCTAATGGATTTTTTAGTACAGTGAAGGCTGGGGCCCCCTTTTTTTCTTTTTCATATGTTAGCATTTTTCTGCTTTTATCAGTGGCGTGGTGTATTCCTTTGGCGCAACTTTGCTAATCATTATTCCCCAACTTCGAAAAATGTATTGTTCCTTCATAATTTGTTCCACTGCAGATGAATATGTTACTGTTATTACTGTTAGTTGCTGTGAGCTTTCGGGGTTTAGTAATAAACCAACGCATTCGATGTCATTAGTTGACACATTGGCTAATGACAGAACCGATTTAAAAAGGCAAAGAAGATTGCCTCTATTCAACATGTCTTGCTGCCCTCGGGACTCATATACTGGTTTAAAAATTAGTTGTTCCATCCTTTGAACTGACAGTTCCCTTTCGGTGCAGTTATCTGATTATTGCTGGACTTTATAACTCGTTTGTTCTTACCACAACTAGATGGTCCCGTTTTGTTGGATGACTTTTGTCCTCTATTTGATTCATTACTTCTGTTTGTTTCCCAGGTTCGTGGTTATCTTTATTATTCGGTTGTACCCAACTTGAGAAAGCATGATGTCTTGGTAGTTGTATTGAGTTCAAATTTGGGTTTTGAACTATGTTTTCATCACCTCAAGATGATCTTTGTGCTACGATGCCACTATTTATTTGTTCTGCATCCATTTTAACTACCGAAGTTTTAATTATTTCGGAGTTTAGCACACTCATTGTTTGCTCCCCCTTTATTTGAGTTCCTCTTTGGGTGACCTCCCTGACCCTTTTTTCCCCACAGCCGTTTCCCTGCTTATCATGAATGGTCTCCTCTGATGGGATATTTTTCCACACCTCAGTAGGTTCATCAAGGGATAGACCTACGGTATCGCTTAAGACTACTTCACCTATTTGGGTGTTCCTTTTCAGAGCTTTTTGAGAGTTCAATTGGTTTCATTGTTTTGCAAAGATATCAAAATATTGAGTATTTGTTGTGATAATTGATATCGGCTGGTCCCTACCTATATCAACTTTTTGTTTTCCAGTTATTTTCTCCAAGTGGAGTTTTTCCTAATATTTATTACGTTGCATTCCCTCTTGAGAGTCTGACTTTATTAGTTCCTCTGCCTTAGCTTTGTTTCTTGCTTTGCATAGTTTTTTCCTATGTCTGTTTGTCATTGTAAACAATGTCAAGTCCACTTCTTTATCCCATTGTTCATCATGTAGCTCTCCTACAAGTTGATCAGATGGTTCGCCACCTATTGGTTTGTTGTTTTCCTGTCGGCTGTTCGGCATTATTGGGGGGCATGATAGGTCTTTAGCATCTAAGTGTCTTTGAACGGTTATATCCTCCGTCTTTGTAAGCTTACTTTCCACTGTTAAACACATACCTTCCTTATCTGTTAGTTCTTCTTTTCTTTACTTTATTATTCTTTATTTCGGCAAAAATGTTTACCATAAAAGACATTTGAGGAATAATCCATTTCCTACGTGACGCCTGATAAACAGGGCAAAAGAAAATTATATGAAGCTCAGTCTCATCAGCCAATTTGCAAGCAGGACATATACTGGTTGCATGTTCACTCCACTTGTTTGTGAATACTCGTAGCGGAAGAGACCCATGTCTCCATTGTAAATAGAGTTTCCTGAGCAGGGAGGGATAAAGATTGTCTAGTACTGGCTCAAAAATATAAGTGTCCTTAGTCCAAAGAAATGAATCAGTTAGTGTCCCGTTGTTTTGGTGGCAGTACAATGCCGTTAGTTTGCAATCATAGTATGTTTTGGCCAATAGCTTTTTGGGAAGCAGTGGGCAGGTGGTTATGGGGTCGGACCACAATTTCAGAAGGTCCAGACCCTCCAGCTCTGTTTTTATGAATTTCAGCCATTTAATTTCTCCTGCGTTAGGGATTGCAAGTACTTCCTGAAGTCCTTGTCTGTAGCTCTTTAGTTCCGGGACAGACCATATCCTGAGCCAATATGCTAATGGTCGGAAGGCCAGTTCTTCATTAAGGGGTCGCATCCCAAGATCCATCCTTAGAGGAACAAGGGGAGTGCTGAGGGGAAGGGCTACAATCCTCCGGATAAACTTGTTCTCCTCTTTTAGCAAATCCTGAGAGGGTACATGGCCCCAGAGCTCGCACCCGTACATGGCAGCCCCCCTTGCCTGTGCCCTGTAGATCTGCAGTGGTGGGCCCACAGGCCGGATGGATGACTTGTTATTACACAGAAGCTTCATGATGCCACCCGAGTACTGAGTCAGTTTAAGGAGTGCTTTCTCTTGATGGGTGCACCAGGTCATTCTTTCATTTAGGATAATTCCTAGATACTCAAAGGTCCTCACCCTTTCCAGTCTCTTATGTTCAACAGTTGGGGAGGATCGGAGTTTTGGGGGAGGATTCAACACCATAAATTTGGTCTTTGAGGTATTAATTTCTAGACCATATTCCCCGCAAAAGCACACAAAACCATCGAGTACTCTCTGGATACCCATCATGGACTTTGAGAGCAACAAAGTATCATCGGCGTACATAATTGCCGGTACTCTGGATCCTGCTAGCTTGGGAGCGTCAGAGTTGGCCACCCCATTGAGGTGCGGGATAACCCCGTTGACGTAGAGGCAGAACAGGGTTGGTGCAAGTACACAGCCCTGCCTTACCCCCCTGTCAACGGGGAACCTATTTGACAAGGCGCCATCCTTGCCACATCTTACTTGTGCAAAGTTGTCAGTGTGGAGATGAACAATCATCTCCAACAGGCCCTTGGGGACACCCAATCTGGCTAGCACGTCCCAAAGTTTTTTACGGGGGACCAGGTCGAACGCTGCCCTCAGGTCCACGAATACAGTGTAGAGGCTGCCACCCCCCAACTGTACCGTTTTCCAGTGGATGAGGGCAAGCCGAAAGACCTGGTCCATCGTTGAAACTTTCTCTCTAAAACCTGCCTGGAGGGGACTCAGTATGTCGTGTTCCGTCATCCATTCTGACAGACGGTCCAGCAAAAGCCTGGCGAATAGCTTTTGTGAAACGTCTATCAGACTTATTGGCCTGTAATTGACCGGGAGCAGAGGGGAACCCTTTTTAAAAATGGGTACGATCTCTGCCCCCAGCCAAGTAGTGGGGATCATCATACCATTCAGAATAGCGTTAAACAACACCTTAAGGTACGGGGCCCAAATTTTTGCTTCATGTTTATATAGGTCACCTGGAAGCCTATCGAGGCCTGGCGCCTTTTCGGGCGCCAGCCCCAAGATCGCCATAGTAACCTCTTCCAAGGTGAATCCGTCCATGGGTACCACGTTTTCGGTGTGTTGGTCCATTATATGTTCTAAAGGGGTCACTGGTTGTTCCAAATTATGTGAGCTATATAGATTTTTAAAATGTTCCTCCCAAACTGAAGGTGCTATATTTGCTTCGACTGTGGGTAAGGGTTCTGCTGATCCGTGCTTAACAATTTGCCAGAATTTCCGGCTGTCACCAGTGTAAGTGCGGCTGTCATATCAGACCAATTTCCCTCATCCCACTCTATTTTGGCATTATGTAGGGTGGATTTATAGGCAAGTCGTTTTGCCCTGATTTTACTTAGGCTCTCCCTTGTTTTTAGTGACTCTAGCAGTGCAGCCTTTGCTCTCCTGCAAGAAGCGTCGAACCATGTGGCTCTTTTCTTCTTATGTTTCTTTGGCCTAGAGACAGGGTTTAGTATTTCTGCCAAATTGGTACATAGCTCAGAGTGAATAACCCCAAGCACAGGGAAGTCAGCAGTGTTAATTTCAGGGTTATTAGATAACTCAGGTTCTTCTAAAACAGGAGGATCAGTGGCAGTGACCGAGTGCGGAGTAATGACCTCGACTTGTTCTAGCGCGTTGACCACCGCTGCATACAGTTTTTGAATATTATTTGGGTTTTCTAGGATTTTTGGCCATTTAATTCTGCGCCTACTGCTTTGCAGGACCAAAGCAGCCGAGAAGGCTGAATTTTCTTCTGCCCTACCCATAGGCAGACCCTGAGCCATAAATGTTAATGAGAGAGCATTATGGTCGCTATCATTCCTAGACACTATCCTAAAGTCCTGTACTTTATCCCAGTCCTTCAACGAGACCATGATATAGTCTATTCTGGACTCATAGCCTGGCCTGTTGAAGGTGTATTTAGGTGGGTTATCTCCTTCGGCTCGGCCATTACATGCCCTCAATGAGTTTGCGAAGCGTTAGGGAGGTAATTTGGGTGGTGATAGGTGTCCAAGCCTTTAACGGTGGAGCCACCAGGGAGGGGATCCCCCAAAGATCATCCTCATCACTCGTGACACCAACTAGATGGTCTGGGAGAGGCTCATATTGGGTATTAAAGTCTCCCCCCACGATAAGTGTGGAGCTTAGGCTACGGAATCAAGGAATAGTGCTAAATCCTCAATTGTTCTCGAGGTGCCTGCTACCCCTACCGCTCTTGCGTATACATTAATTAGTGCTATGCTAGGACCGTGTGCCCATTCCAACACAACACACTGAAAATCAGCTGAGT
Source organism: Lissotriton vulgaris (assembly GCF_964263255.1). Classification (NCBI taxonomy): domain Eukaryota; kingdom Metazoa; phylum Chordata; class Amphibia; order Caudata; family Salamandridae; genus Lissotriton; species Lissotriton vulgaris. The sequence goes on from NC_141694.1 coordinate 1,118,448,273, forward strand.
CCGTTTTGCGGAGTGTTGCCCTACAGCCAAGATGAGAAGCCACCCAGATCAGAAGGCCCCCAGATGGGCGACCCTTCCCGCACCAATTTGCCAAAGTTTCAAACGAAGCATATCCTGTATGGGATTGCTTCTCCCTGGCCCATGTTTCTTGGAACAAACATATATCGTAGCCTTCTATTAATTCCAGCCACTCAGAGGAGCCTAATTTATTGGCCAGCCCTGCGATGTTCCAAGATAGTATGGAGAGTCGGCCAGGGGTCACAGACTGATCGATGTCGTTATTCCCCTGGGAAGCCCCACTTGCCCTTAGATGACTGTGTGAATAATTATGAGGCGTGCTCTCTTTTTTCAGAGAGATTGATTGGAACATTTCCTCTAGAGGAGAATTATAGTTAGTAATTAGACCACTATTGACACTAAGTGACTTGTTAATTGGGATTATCTGGGTGTGTATAGTTCCTTCTAAATGGTCAACAGAAAGATCGTCTTCATGCCTGTTCTCATCTACAGATTGATTGGAGTCTCCAGACCGTGAGATTGATTTAATGGAGGCAGATCTTACCAAAGGGTGGACAGAGCAGTTAAATAAGTCTGCTTGTGGTGGTTTAATTATGAGCTTATGAGAGAGTCAGTCCATTTCCTCAAGGCACCCAAATCTATTGTAGACAGGGGCTCCTGACCACCCACTATGTGTGTTTGCCCATTGGTTGTAAATCCCACCATGCATACGTTTCCTCTCGGGGATCCAACTCCAGTTTCCTCCTGTGTTATAATGAGGAAGTGGAGGATAGAAGAAAGTTAGGGGTCTAGTTGCTATGGGTGAATTTGCGCTGTTATAATTCCAGGAGTAAATGTGGTGTGCGGTATTAGGATTTTCGAATGAGACAATCACGCAATCACCATCAAAGGACTTATGCGAGGTACCTATCCAGGGTACTCGACGCACCATGAGAATTTTACTTTTCAGGTGATTGGGTATAGGCCTGTGCGTGTTAAGCCAGTGTATAACTTTGTTTTTAAGTGACCCAAAGTCTTCCTGCTGATGATATGACAATTCTGGCACCCCCGTGAGCACGACTACATATGGCCTAACGTCAGGGGGAAGATCTACATAGCCCCTATAATAATTTGTGTTAGGTTTTGCTCTTGATGTTGTTGGATGCGGGTTATTCTGCTCGCTAGTGGTAGCTGTCGTGATTGTCGTAGCAGGAGCAGGAGGGATCACCTGCTGATTTACGCCTGCCGCTACGTTATTGGCAGGAATATCATTGACACCCTTATGCTGAGGTTTTGGAATGGGTTTGGTTTTCAGGGCCTTTGTGGGGTTTGGTGCAGGTAATAGTGTGGCAACAGATGATGGTGGTGATGTGTTATTAGTAGCAGTCAGTGGACAGGGTGGTTTGTTTTTGTCGGTTATACTGAGAGTGGCTAGATTTAAGATACTTTTTTCAATCTCTAGCAGCTGGGTTTCTATTCGTATTAGTCTGGCTTCGACGGGCGTTAAAAGTTTTTTAAGTGTTCCCCACACAATTGTCAGGAATTCCACATCCTTCCCTTTTATTGTACAAAGTGGGACCCCGCCATCCTCACTATCAATTACCAGATTATTTGGATCACTCTCATCCTTTGTTTTTGCAGCGGTGCTGGGTTCTGTTTCTGGATAGGAAGGAGATTTGGGCGGTGTGTGAGGCAGTGCCTTGGTGGGTAGTTGGGCTTTAGCTACCTTGGCCTTTTTCCTTGAGTAGGCAGAGGTTTGGTTGCGCTTTCTTTTGAGGTTAAAGTTAAAGTTAGGGCCCTTTTGACTGGGATGCGGAATCCCCCCGGTATTTTCCGTAGTTTTGACAGTAGGGACCGTCTTCAGCGGGGCCCCCTCACCGGTTATGTCAGTCCCGGCCTCCCCGCTAGCTAAAGATGTTTGGGTGGAGGGTATTACTTGTGGGGACTCCGCCTTAGGTATGTTTGCCGTGGGTGCTAGTGGCTGATGAATTTCAGCCTATGTAACAATCATAATAGGAGTAGGTTCAGTTATGCGGTCTGGCGATTTGGCAAAAGCGAAGTGCCCTAAGGAGGATTTTTTAGCCATGGCCAGTTCCTGGGATAACCTTCTCGCTGCTTCTAGTTCACAGGACACCCTACGCTGCATTTTGCCAATTTCCTTGTCTATTGCAAAATTGGTCTTGGAGATGAAATCATCTAAGGTTCCGTTTTTCAACTTCCCCTTCCCTGCCCTACTCTTGTATTCTCGTGTTGACATGATGCGTGATCTTGGAAAGGTTTTGGGCAATGTAGCAGAGGTCAAGTTTTGGAGCCAAGAGCTGTGGCCCAGTCCAGTCTCAAACAGTCTCTAACGGCCTCAAACGGCCCGCTCTTTGCCCGGTCTTCGCCCCGTGCTGCGTCCCGCGCTGCGGGAGTCTGAGACTAAGATATAGGGGGCGTGTTGGGCCGGGTGCGGGCCAGCAGGGAGTGCGGACCGGAAGCTGGCTATCGGTCACGCAGGGACTCCTGGTTGTTGGAGTCCCCGCTACGCTCGCAGCCCCGCTGAGCCTCTTACCCGGAACTGCCTTTCCTCTTCTCTCCTTTGGTGACGCTGCCCCACTCACAGCGAGGCGATGCGGCACCCACGGAGCGGGTGCGGCGAGGTGTGGGCTTGGTGGGTGTGAGAGACGCTGCTAAACTTCACTCCTTGCCGATAGTGCCTCGTGAAGAACAAACTGCTATCCCACCGAGGGAAGGTGAGGGACGTTTTTAAAATCCTCAGGTGGGCGGGGGCGGGCCAGCAGGGAGAGCGGACCGGAAGCTGGCTATCGGTCACGCAGGGACTCCTGGTTGTTGGAGTCCCCGCTACACTCGCAGCCCCGCTGAGCCTCTTACCCGGAACCGCCTTTCCTCTTCTCTCCTTTGGTGACGCTGCCCCACTCACAGCGAGGCGATGCGGCACCCGCGGAGCGGGTGCGGCGAGTTGTGGGCTTGGTGGGTGTGAGAGACGCTGCTAAACTTCACTCCTTGCCGATAGTGCCTCCGTGAAGAACAAACTGCTATCCCTTCTTTTCATTCAATTGAAGTCTGAGAACTGGGGTCACCAATTCCACAGGGGGTGGCATGGCACGAGCAGGAAGGCACCTGAAAGGTTAGGTGTAAAGTGACCTTACAGCACACACACCCACTGAGACAGGAAATGCACACAATAACTGACACCACACCAGCTGGTCTATTAAAATCAGTGCTTTTATCTAAGATCAAAATCCCATCTGGGAAATCATTCAAGGCAATTCAGGAGTAGCTTCAGCATTAACTCATTAAACATTTCATTAGAGGAGCAAAGGGAGCAGGTCATGAGATAACTGTAGGCATTCAGTCAACACTTCATTATGACCATCTGCAATGATACTCTTTAGACATTCATCAACATCTCATTAGATAGGCCAAAACATTGCATCAGGCGGAAGTAAGACCATTCCTTGGAAAATCAGGCAACATTTGTTAGAACACATCAGGTAAGAACTGTTCCTGGTTGCAGGCTAGTACATTTCAGCATTAACCTTTCAGCTCCAGCCTACAGGCAGTCGGTGAAGAACAATTCCCCAGTTAGGGGTTAACTTTTGCTACCACACAGTCACCAAAGGCCTACTGCCCAATTCAGGGGGCCCTCAGTTCCTGTTACTCTTATCTCAGGCCGCTATTTCGGTAACTCGGCCCACTTCATGGTAAATTGGGGCCAACGGGGCCCAAAAACAGTCTCCCCAGGGGGGTGGGCGGTCACAGGCCCTCCGCCCGCCCACCCGGATGTTACCTCAGTCTTCGGCCCTCCCGGGCCCTTGCGGAGTGGTGCAGAATGGCAGGCAGGAAGAGGGGAGCCCCCTCGCCCGTGTTTCAGGCCTCCAGCAGATCGGGCCGGGTGCGCTCCTCTGAGCCCCTCTTCTAGGGCCGTAGCAGGTCAGGGGGCTTGCGCGCTCCTCCGAGCCCCCTCCGGTGGTGTTTGCTGCGGGTCCTGGGCCTCCTGTAACTCTTGCAGCCTGGGAACCAATCAGGAGGCAGCAGGGAAGGGGCCTGGCTTCAGCGGCCAATGATGGGGCAGCTCCTGGGAGGCGCGGCAGCCGAATCCAATGGCTGCACGCGTCTGACGGGGCGTGGCCGGTGACGCTGCCTGCGCCCCATCACGTGGGGATGGTGTCGGCCTTCGTCGGGCCTAGCGGGGCCTAGGCCGGCCTACCCCTGCACAGCGGCAGCCCTCTCATGGCTCCGAGGGCCGCCGGAACTACGCAGACCGCAGCGGGAATCTCGGGTGATGGAGGGAGGACGCGCCAGCAGGTGCCCGGGCCACGCCAGTGTTTTAAGGGCCCCAGGTGCGCCTAGCAGCAATGCCCAACAGCGGAGTCACTCAGTCCCGGGCGCCGGCGGTGAGTCCCACGAATAGCGCCTTGAGGCCCGGCGTTCAAAGGGGCAACAGCATGGTGGGGACACACAAGCGGTCTCTGGTAGCCCAGCGCTGGGAGATTGTCAGAGGCACAGTGCTTGTCACAGCGCAACATCTTCCAGGGCAGAATAGCGCTAGGGGATGATAGCGCTTAGGAGACAAACGGTTCTTGGCAGTCCGGTTCAGATAGTTTAGGCAGTTCAGGACCGCACGGGGGACAGGCTGAGCAGGGGAGAGACACAGTCCAGGCAGGGCAGCGCAGGGACACAGGGCAGATGGCAGGCACGGCTTAGCTGGTTGATCCCGAGTAGTCCTTTTTAGTAATAAGTGTCCTCCTGGGCGCTTGATGGCTTCTGCGCCCTGTTTAGATGGTTCCTTGGGGGTTTAGGTGACAAGGGGGGGGGTTTGAGTTGGTGGCTGGAGACAGGCAGATTCTTTCAGCTCACTGTAGGTGGGTCCCTGGGTTCCCCTCACGCTGGGCCAGATCAGTGGGTTTGGTCCCTTACACAACTTAGAAGGCAGCGCCTAGGCCCAGTCACTTCTAGTGGTATAGGTTCCCCCCTCTGCCCTACCGCCTAAGTCTCCTGCGTAGGTTCCCCCTGGCCAGTGATGCCCCAACTGACTAAAAGATTTCCTTCCTTTCCTTAAATAATCCCAGGTCAGGTGACCACTCTCTAAGGCGGCAAAAGAAGATCCCTCCCCTATTCCGGAAGGTTCCAGGAGCTTACCTAGTCTAGCTATGGGCAGAAAAGGCAGGCTGGTGTTGCAACAGTATCTAAGGGTCCCAGCCAGCTCCTGGCTACTAGGGTGCTACTAAAAAGACCACTCTGCAGTAGCAGGGGCCTGTGGCGGCCATGTTGGTAGGAGAGAGCACCTGCACCTTAGCACTGATTAGCAATGGTAAGGTGCCCGGAGACCTAGGTCCAACGAAAAAGAGGGTGGAAAAAACAAGACAAGGGCGAAAAAAACGGGGAAAGACCACCCTAGGGCTGAAGGTCTAACATGAAGGCTTGCCTTGACATCTTCCAATATAGTATTAATAACTTCAGGTATTGATGTTAGTTTATTGCTTATTGGTGCACAAGAACATTCAAGATAGGTGGTTGATGTAACTGTTTGAGCTCTAGTTATCAGACTGTTTAGCTCAGCTAGTTTGTGATCTATTCCTGCCACCGCATTTGCCATGGTTCCCAGTATTTCAATTTGCATATCCATTTTATTTGACTGAAGTGTCAGTGCTTCAAGAGTAAGTGATGAAGTTTGATAAAAAATATCCCAAATAGAACCCAAATCCTGATTTTCTATGGTTTTAGTGTTTTTGTCCCACTGAAGTTCCTGTTTGGTGCTAGAGAAATTTTTTTGATAGTTCCTATTGTGACTATCAGGTTGTACTGATTCCAATTCTTTTCTTAAACCAGTTCCTAGAATTTGTGTTTCTTCTCTTGATCTTAGTGTTTTATGTTGCCTAATTTGATTACTAGGTAATAGTTTGGGTGATTAATTTATCTGTGTGTTCTGATCTGTGCAGTATGTTACCAAGTTTATAACTTCGTCATTTTCTAAATACATTATTGTCTCTGACAGGAGAGAGGCGTGTCCTTTTTTTCTAAGTTGGATTTCCTGGATAGATTCATCCAAATTTTCACTTTTATCTCCTACTATCTTCTGGTTATCAGATGGTAGGACCCTACTTTGAACAGTATTTTTTCTTATTTTAACTTTGACCTCTATAGGTAACCTAGATGACGTTATTATATTTCCAGGTTTCACAATCATTTCTTCAAAATACATCTCACTTTTTGATGGCTCAACAATATTCCCTACGTTTGGAGCCATTTGGCAAAGTGGTGTTATACATAGAAATTCAAGGTCGCTGATTTGGGTGGGTGTTTGATCTATTGGTTGCACTAGCGTATTGGCCTTTGCATTAACATTATTTGTTTTCTTGTCAAGTTCTTGCTTGTACCCAATTTGTTGGGTTTTTACACTCAGGTTACTAATAGGCTTGATAGGTGCCTGTAGATTTCTTATTTCAGGTTCGCTTTGACTTTACATCATAACCCCCGTCGGGTCTTTCAAAAAATCTAATTTATGAGGGACTTTTCAGGATTTTTCAAACATCCGGGCTATTGGCGATATTAGCGTCTGATTCATATCTATCGATTTTGCTTTGGCTTTTTTTAATACTCTCGGTGCTTGAGTTTTCCGTGATAGTCGTATCGGTAACTCGGATGCCCTCTACCTTCCTGAGCGCATTCTTGGAAACGTTTACAAGTTCTGAAAGTTATATCCACCTCTCTGACGGTTCTCCGTGGGACCCTACACTGATAACACCCCGCTCAGCTCAACACACTCTATATGGTTCGTCCAAAGTAATTCGGACCGGGAGATACTCCTCGAGTTTGTCAGCACTTTTAGTGGCCTAAGGGATGTGCATGCGTTTAATGGGCTTCGAGGTTATTCCAGGTAATTCCTGTTTCCGAACGGAACTCAGAGAATCCAATGATATCTGTGTTCCCCGAGTTATCATGGAGTTATCCGGGAGTTATCAGGGACCCACTGGGCCTATGGCTGTAGCTTTGGCCCATTCTCCTCACTTCCAACACTTCTGGAGGGAGCTCCGAGACAATTAGAAAGAACGTCCTCCACCACTCACTCTGCCTCCCTCTTGCCAAGCAAACAGTCAAAAGTGAGCTTCCTTTAAACCTCCTTCAGGAGTCGGCAACAAAAATGTTGAGTCCCACACACGGTGCCCCTACCGCGGCGTGCAGTCTCACTATTTCTAGACAGGTTATCTGCGGATACACCCCCTCGGTGGCTCCTGCGACTGGCACCTACAACTCGAGCAGCTCCCCTATTCCGCTCTGAAGCCTCCGCTTACAACCCCTGAATAGCACTATGTGGTCCTGAGTGGCAGACCTACTCCAATTCGCTTACCGCATCGCTAAAGCAAGCTGACACCAAATTATCCTGCTCCTGCTATGATCCTTCTCTGTGGCGCTGTGGTAGTCTCGGCTCCATGGTTCTCCTGGCCTACTGAGCTCTGTGAGCCACAACCGCTTCACCGCTGCCGCCGCCTTAGTATTTCCGCCGCTACCGCTGCCTTATGTTTCGCCTGAACAGCCTGTACCCCTGATTCACAGAATCACCAGAGCGGCTCGCAGGGCTCACAAATCAGAGTTTTCCGCGGCTCTCTAGGGCTCTCCAGGACTCCCTCTACTGTCACCTTGGGTTTCCCGCCACTTATTAGGCTGAACAGCTGATGTGCTGTGTCACCAGTGCGGCTTGAGGTACGCGGTTCTCGGTACCCGGGTCTCCTAGGCTCCCTCTACCGCCTTGGATTACGCTGCAGCGCTATGTCACCAGTACCAGTATTTTTGCGGTTCAGCTGCACTCGTGGGCTCCCTCTGCCACTGCCGTAGCCGCTACCACTTCACTGCTTCACCTGCTATATCTGCAATGCTGCCTCCGATACCACTGCTGCAGATACTGCTCTGCTCTCAAGAGTGGTCAAGAGAGACTGTAAGAGGCTGCAGGTGGTAACCACCCTCCCAAACAGATCGCATCAAGACTGTTTGCAACCTGTAGCTCACAGCTCACAGCTCACATCGGCTCACATCAGCATCCCTCCCAGTCTCTGCAGACTCCACTCTCCCGGCAGGGACAGGGACTGGGACTGGGACCAGGATCTGGACCAGGATCAGGACCGCGACCGGGTCACAACCCCCCCTGACCCCCCCCCGCAGCCCCGCAGCCTTCCGCAGCCTTCCACTGCAGCCTCTATGTGCCTTCTGCTGCAATCGTGCTTCTATCCCGATGTGTTTTTCTGGGTTCCGCGTGTTACGTAACTCCCGGCTTCTCACAACACCACTGCAGAGCCGTAGAGCTGCAATTCCAATGCTGCTCCCTCTGTGGTTCGTGTGGTTCGTGTTCGTGACTTTTCACCGCAGTTCCTGGTACGGCTCGGGGCTTGTGGCTTGCGTTTTTCAAGGGTTTGCGTTCATGGTTCTGCTGGCCGTTCCCGCTGCACCGCTACCGCTTCACCACCGCCCTGCTGCTGCTCTGCTCACACGCTCACTCCGGCCTCCAATCTCCCGCAAGATCTGGACTGGATCATGTCTCGGCTAGACCATCTCGACACCTGAGTTCCAACATCTGCATGAAGAATACCCATTCCTCACAACCTTTAGAGAATACCCCAGTCAAGTAATGCACCCTCATAAAGTGCATACCGAGGACCCTACTGGCAGAATATTGGGCCCCAAAGAAAATCCTCGACAACAATTGCCCCACACACCAGGAGATCAAAATGTGTATCAAGTTTTTCGCTTTCAACTGATTCAGTGGAGGACCGTGGTAATAGGAGGAGGCAGCCTCTATGCGGATTTTGTCGATTTGCGGGCTGCCTTCGACCTGGTGCCGCGGGAAAAACTATGGCAGGTTCTGGAGGACCTGGGGGTTCCCGAGGTTCTGCTGACTATGATCATGAGACTTCATGAACTAACCTACGCAAAAATCCAGTGGGGGGGATATGGAAAGGACACTGACGAATTTCCCTTTGAGCGCGGGGTTCGGCAAGGGTGCTCAATGGCCCCAACCCTGTTTACCCTATTTATCAACGGTATTGTCCCACGTATGTTATCTCAGTCAGTGGATGCTCCCTCTCTTGCAGGTGTAAAAGTTCCTATTTTAATGTTTGCGGATGACACGTTAATTTTATCCAAAACCCCAAGTGGTTTACAACATGCATTGACCATCTTTGATACCTTCTGTGTGGATCACGGTCTGGAGGTGACTGTCTCTAAAACGAAGCTTATGATATTTAATACACATCGTAGCTTCAAGTCCAAAATCGTTATGAGTGGACGTCCTCTTGATGTGGTAAAGTCATTCACCTACCTGGGGATCCACATAGCGGATAACAATAGGTGGTGTCATCACATTGATATAGCAACTCTACGTCATAAACAATTAGCTGGTGTTATCAATCTGGAACACAGGAAGTCTTTGACTAAACCAGTTAAACCAGCTCTGATGATTTATGAAGCCAAGGCAATCGGGTCTGCGCTCTATGGGGCAGAGATGTGGGGTTACGAAAACTTGAGTGCGCTCCAAAAATCTGAAAATAAATTCTTGAGGTTAATCACTGGTACCCTGAATAGCACTCCATTATTGCCCTTGATATACGATCTTGGCAGGAAGCAAATTGTGGACTTAGCCAGACTACGGCCAATCTTATACTGGCGTAGGCTCTGGACTACCCCTGAGCTCGCCCACTATGCGGAAAGATTTACTGATGTTATCAAAGCAGACTGTTTCCATAAGATTACTTGGTTTAAAATGCTAAAACTGATGTTGTTTGAGCTCGGGCTAAGTGAGTTGTGGTTTGACCCATCAGGAGCGTCATTCCCGTCTAAGTCAATCTTAAAGAATATATATTGGGAATATGTTGCTAACGCCAGTTTGCGTAATTCTAATAATGGGTCCATGGCTGTTAGTTTTCTGGAGGCCAAATTGTTTCCTGTATTTGAAATGTACTGGGATTTTATATCTAAACCCTTAGATAGGAAACTTTTGTTCCAAATGAGAGCTGGTTCGCTCCCCCTAAGATCACTAACAGCAAAATGGGGCTCTGGAGGGTCCACTATCTGCCCTGCTTGTGGCTTAGGAAGAGAATCTCTCGGACACTTTTTGTTTTCTTGTAAAGTCTATAGTGTCCCTAGACGAGTCTGGCTGGCACCTATGTGCAGAAACCTTGGTACCACATGTAGTAGAGTTGCGTTGCGCATTTTATGTACAACCTCCCTTACATGGATCATAATTGCCACTGCAAAATACCTTGGGTGGGCTTGGATCATTAGGCGGAGACTGCTAGTAATGTAACTATTCTCCGCCGATGATAAGCAGAGATTGCTAGTGAATCGACTATTCCCTGCTAATGTATTGTATCAGTGTCTTCATGAAATGTATGTTATGGTTTTTAACTTTGGTCATTTAAAATCAAGATTTTAATAATGAACTTTTAAACCTTCCTATTCGCTTATTAACATTGTAGTTGTTTTAAATACAATGGTTTTATGGATTTGTAAGTGCTTTGTAACTTCTGAGTAATCGTATATTTAATTGTTTTTTTAATATGTTTGTATGTCTTGCTTTTATGAGTAATTACTCGAATAAAGCACTTTTGAATTGAATTAAAAATGTGTAGATATTCCTGTGGAGTTACTGGGCCACATAACATTCTAAAAGCCATAAGTCAAATTGAGAGACCCAAGAAATGACTGTCAGATCAAAATAACAAAATGGGGCACAGTTACAGGATCCTCAGCTGGGAATTAATTACGTGAAGCAATTAAATTAACTTTGTATACGTCCATAACATAAGTAGGACTTGCAAACACACTCATTTGGGACACTGGGTACGTCCTCTCTTTGTAAATGCACATACATGTGGGTCAAATGCTCCGTGTTATTTGTTGTAAAATGTCAGTACATGCACCAAGTGCTGTATGATATAGGTTTGAGAACTGAAAAGTGATTTTAGTAGTATAATAGAATATTCAAGAAAAACATAATATCAATATGATGAATATAGTCCACATATAGATTAACTAGATGGGAAGTGAATTTATGGTGGTCTTATTTGATTACATTTGATTTGAATCCCTACCCTTGGTTTCCTCAACAGGATCCACCCTGCGCTGTTCACTGCTTTTACAATGCGGCACAATGAAATGCCAAATTCACATGGCATTCAAGGCGTACAAAGCAAGGCATTGTGCCACTCCAGTTTCAAGTTGTGTGAATGTTTTGGGTGATTAAACGTTGCGACTTTAACTGTGGTCTTTAAAACAGGTCTTAGTTTAAAGAACTGCTATATTCACAGGTCAAGAAACTTAGCATAGCATGTGTAGGATCCAGATGTGTACGTAGGCAAAGTTACATAAATGCAGCTAGTAAAAATTGAGGACCAGATTTACTAACATTTTGTGTTGTAGTTCAGCCACTTTTTGTGCAGTCACGATGCAAAATGCTAAACAGGATTCACAAAGCCTCACAAGGGCAGATTTAAGATGCCTTGCATGGCTTTGTAAAAAATTTAATTTAATGCTGCACCTTGTGGTGCATTGCATTACACTGCATAGGGTAGGCGTTACATGGTTGAAGCATGGCATTCCCTTGCATCCACCTATGTATTTTGACGCATCCCCGATTTACTAATGGCCGTAAACCTGGATTTGACCAAAATGGTGTGCCTACCCGAGAGAGTTATAACAAGGGAAAATATTGTTACTTCTCCTCTTTACTTCCTCTTCCCATGTGTGTTTGGTTCTGTAGCGTGTGCTACAAAGAGGAATATGCCTCTCAGGATTGTTTTTCCTGCACAAAAACAATTCTGCCTGTAACACAAGCACCATTGCACCATGGCGCATGGGTGCGTTCATTGATGCTAGGCTCCAACAAGTGCACCAGTGCTAAGAGAGAGTTGAAGTCCGCCATATCTTCGTAGATACGTCGTATTTCTGCTCTCTCCCTGTCACACGATGGAGTGCAGCAAGTTCCCTTGCTGCGTTTTGTGAAAGAACTGTAAATGTGTCCCGGAATCTTCTGTCTGATGCCCGCCCCCCTGCCACCACCCCTGTACAACAGCTGGGTACTGAGCCAGGCTTTAGTCTCCCTGATACTCAGTGTTGAAGCATTTGCTGGCTAGATAGTGATCTCTTCTAGTTCCTGGAAACTGACCTCTTGGGATATCTTTGCACTGAAAAACAATTGTTTATTGTTAACTAACTTAATGGTATTCATTTTATTGACCAAAGAAGGGTGAAAGACAGGGTGACCTGCTGTGATTAGAACACAGATCTTTTTGCATACACACACGTGCACAGACACGCCAGTACACACAATCATGTGCACACACACTCATGTGCCCACAATCTTTGCAGACAAATACGAAGTAGTTGCAAAAGCACACATTGACCCCAATTCACTGGTACTCATTTTGACAGTCTCAGACGGATGAAAGGCTGAATGAAGCTGTTGAAATTCGAACACACATTTCTACACACACACACACACACTAATGCGCACACAAACACTCACGAGCACACGCGCAATCATGTTCACACATGCTCACAAAGATGTCGGAACACTGTTGTGCACACATATGGCTGGTCTGTGCCTAGAGAGGTACAGTAGGTGAAAAACGATTGAATTTCGATCAAAGCGTTTGCCAGTAACATAAAATAACTCAACAATTCCGTCCATCACTTTTTACTATTGCTTAAAATGCCCCCTGTTCCCCTATTTTCACATAATAATGGCTAACTAGAAAATATAGCTGAATGGGAGGGTTGTCATTCTCTACGTCCTTAGAAAGACTCTGATGCTCTCTCCAAACCTAAGTATCATGGCTAACAGCATCGCCTTCAGAAAATCTGTGAATTCTTTGCTATGACCAAAGAAAAAGAAAAGATCCACCAGAGATCTACCATAATACCTGTCAAGCATCCGTAAGCCCACTGAGCAATAACAATGAACCTTGGCGATTCCACGCCTTTATCCCTATCAGCCACACTGTATAATATCTATATCATACTTTGAAATAAAAAAGGGAGAAAAAAACCAGACACAATAAATCGGATTTTTAATATTTTAAATTGTTGCCTCGCAATGATAGAGAAAATGTCACCCAGATCCATATTCCTCTTTACTTTTTACTCTGTGGTTTTCTGCTTATTTTCGTGCCACTCTCCATTGTCAGGTAACATCAGAAACGTATCCTCTTCTAGGTGCTGTGAAATTCCTCCTTGTGCCTGGGCATGGTGAGGATTCTGTGAACACAGGAATGTGTTCCTGCTGCAGATAAATACCAGAAATCAGTTGAACATGTCAAGACTTGTGGAGTCAAGAGCCTAAAATTATTGAAATGTTTGGAAGAGATGGGACTTAGAAAAAAAACATATCTGGAGGACCAGAAGAAAGTGGCAAGCTTACAATAAAAAAGATTGCACATTGTCATTTTCATTTTAGGCCTCCTTCCCCGTCTGAGCTACGAAGCAATGATCAAGGCTACCGCAGGGCGGCTTAACACAAGTATGTGACCGCGTGGATCTTTCCTTGGCTACAGCTTCGATCACCACTGAAGAATTTGAACCTGGGGAAAAGTTTCTAAGTCTGAAGGTAAAACTATTTCCAGGGTCAGATCAAAATGTTTGACTGGTTTGGGCTCAACATGAGTTGCCCGCCAAGCGTGCCTATATCTTGGTTTACAAGAAACACGCCTTGATTTATATTTTTACTTTCCTATTGCTATAAATGCAATAAGTGTTGTAATGTTTGAACCTCGCATCTGATTTTCTTTATTACTCCTTAACTATTTCAGTTTTAATCTAACTTAATTTGGCAATTTAAGGTTCTTTTTTTCCCGTTTTGCTCTTTTACCTAATTGTTGCACATGTACCACGCACATTTCCCTTAGGAAATCCTGCTACTTAAAGTAAACTACCAGGAATTATCAACAGAAAGCAGTTAATCTCAAAATAATCGGACCGAGTTATGAGAAAGCTCAGGCCCAGCTCATATCAAATTGGTTGCCTCTGTCTCTCCCACACCATAAGTATCTGACTTCCTACATAACAGACAGAAAGATGAACACTTCAAATACATGCACTTTCCTGGGTGGAAAATAGACATTCCATAGGAGGCTATCAGGCTGTCCTAGGAATTTACGAATGAAGATAGCAAGGATGCTTCTCCAAGGACCCAATCAGGCTCGGACTGGGGCAGAAAATAGGCCCTGGCATCAAAATAAAAGGAGGTCTCCATTTGCGGAGAAGATTGTTAAAAAGTAGCCCATGTGTGCAAAGCAAGACAGTTTTAAACTTGTTAATGCACGCTGTGCAAGTGTTTTGCGAGGCATGGAAGTATGCTTGCTGCAGGCAAGGAGAAAGCATACAAAACAAGCATTTACAATGCAACGGTCTCGCCTTTGCAAAAGTTAGAGCTATTGGCATTGTAAATGACAAACTTTTTATTTATGTGTTGGTTTTGAAAACAGATAAATAAATGGCATTGTCATTTACAATGCCAATAGCTTAATCTCTCACAAATACGAGACCTATTGCATTTGCACACACACACACACACACACACACACAGAGACACACACACACCAAGAGCCACACACACACACACACAGAGCCACACACACAGCACAGTCTCACACACACAGAACGATACAGCCACAGAGCTACACACAGCCACAGAGCTACACACACACACACAGAGCCACACACACAGAGCCACACACACACACACAGAGACACACACACACAGCCACACACACACACAGAGCCACACACACACACACACACACACAGAGCCACACACACACTCTTACCCAAAATAGTATACGAATGGGTTTACAATGGACATTTAGCAACACTACTAGTGCCTTAAATGTTTAATCCCCATAGTCCAGAACCCTTGAGTTTATGAAGAAAACAAGCGTTAACAGCCCCTTTCAATCCCACCCCAATTAGGAACAAAAGTTGAGAGCACGACACAAATCGGAGACCACCCTGCTGCTGTCACTGAGATCACCTTGTTTTGCAAAAGAACATCAAGCCCACACCGCCGGTAGCAACTCACACTCCCTGAATCACAGTGTAGGCCATGCAACACGTGCTAATCAAAGCTTTAACACTCATTCAATTTGTAACGGCACAGTATGCGATTTGTGCATACAATTGCGGCCTCATAAGAAAACTCTGGTTAAAAATTCAGACCAAACTTTACTCTATTTTTTATTAATCTATCCTTGCAGATATGGAAAATGATTCATTCAAATAAACCCACCTAATGTAAAATGTCACTCCTGGAATGCACACTTTTTTTTCTTGCACTTATAGAACATTACACCCTATCAATGTCTTATTGAATTCACAAAAGTATATCAAAAAGACCTCACTCATGCAACAATTACAACGAAATAATATTGCCCAGTAATCATTTAATATGACAGTTCATCTCTGCAAGTCTTAACGCCAGGAACGGTTCAATTATCTAGTTTCACTAATTCCACAGTCAAGTGTGACATCATTGGCAAGCACGGTACATAAACTCTAGTCAAAAATGAAACTCATTCATTTCTTGGGTTTAACCAGGAACAGAAAAACACAGACAAATCCGGTGCAGCCACAGACTATAGGCGAGATGGAGCAACCATCACAAACCCACAGATAAGATGAATTATAACCTAAAGTGAAACTATAATATTGTCTTTTCTTTAGCAGAAATGCTCTTTAGTAACTCTTATTTCTTCACTACCCCCACTACTGCTGGTTCACCACCTCTCCTTAAAACCTATTGATGACCAAATTCCTTTGAATGACTTTCCAATTTCAAACCAAAAATATCCACTTTAGATGCTTGCGTTCTCACAAATATACCTATCAGCTCACGATTAGCAGTCTTCATAAAAGATCTAGTAGTACCTTTACTAAAGAAACCATACTAGGACACCAAGTAATTAATGCCATCACCAACTTACCAGTTCGACCCAGACTGAAAAAGAAGGTAATAATAAGACAACTTCAAAACTTTATGATCAATATCACCGGCTTTACCATCTCTCCTATCAGGCTTTAGGCCTACACATGGAAAATAAATGGTCCATGAAGGTTTCCGTGGTGACAAATTGAGATTTGTTACTATTGGCTGTGCTACCTTGCTGTTCATTCTTATTCTATTCAGTGTCCAGCCTGGACTCTGCCACAATAAAGTGGTTTGCTTCTTCCTTCACCTGAAGGCCTCACCAAGTCAAATTAATACTCAACATCACTTTATTGCCTACCAAATCCATCAGGCATTCCCATTACCTCATACACTTTTCTAAACATACCTACTCCCTAATTTAATATCAATAACCTTAATTTGATTGACAGAGCGGAGTGGCAAACTCCAATGGTAGTGTATGGCCAAGGGGAAAGTGTGTTGAGGACCTTGGCAAGAGAGCATACATAGAGAGGGGGCACGAACAGGAAGCCCTTGGGGCACAATGAACTTTGAAAATGTTGCAGTGCACTGAGGATTTGGGATGGAGCAAAATGTGCTGTGGGAGTTGCACAAGGCAATCATACGTAATACACATGATTTGGGCAGACACTGTATGTGTAGGGAACTTGGGGCAGGTTATTTAAAAGTTCTGGGTAAAACATTAGTGGCAAAGATGCTACACAGAGTTACTCTAGTATGGCGGCAACCTAAACGGGAATTTGTTTTGCAGGGTTCCAGGGCACAGCATGTAGGGCAAGTGCGGCGCTTACATTGCAAGAAAAGGTGAACAGTGCTTAGAAAGTATGTGCTGGGCTGGGGAATATGTGTGATGGTCAGTTAGTTGTTGGAGCAGTGTGTGTAGGATATTTGACGGAGTGTGGGTTGGAAGGAGCGTTGTGCTGGGTTGCAGGGGCAGTAAGCCGAAGGTAGGGGCGCAGAATGTGTAAGCAGAGCAAAATCTGAACATGGGGCAAGGTGTTCAGGGCAGTCTTTACCTGGAAACGACTGTGAGTAGGAGGACCCTGCAAGTTCGCGAGTTTAGTGGCAGAAAGCACTCTATGGATGCCAGCAGTTTGAAGAAGGCAGAAATGTGCACGCGGAGCCAGGCCCCCGAAGGGCTGTTGAACAGACATTGGTGGGAGCTGCACTGGGATGGTGTAAAAGACTCGTTTCCGGCTGTGCAGCTGCATACTAACGGTGCGGTTAGTTCATGTAGTTTGGCTTCCCGGCTCTGCTCTTACCTACGCGGGTGACTCCACATCTGTACCGCCTCTATCCTTTCAAGCACCCTTTCAGCCCCCGAGGGCAACAGCACTATTATAGGCCACGGTTCACACAGGACCCAGACCTAGTGCACGTGGGGCCGACGCTGCAGCCTCGATCAGGCCGCCATTGTGGTCGCCCTTGAGGACGCTTCCTCTGTTGCCAGGCACTCCCGGCGTGAGCACCAATCACAGCGCAGCTACCCTCTGCGTCAGCGGTAAGCCAGCGCAGTGCTCCTGGGCCGATCGGCGGTGAGTTTCGTTACCATACGGGGTAGTCACTCGTTTTAATGCAACAGTCCCTGGCGGGGTGGGCACCCGCTAGGGGGCTACTACGGGGTAGGCTCCTACAAAATTAATCAGAAAAGCGGCAATTAAGCGGGGTAGGCACCCGTGTGAACACGTTGTTTCACAACCACCTAGAGTTAAGCCCTGTCCTTTTCAGACTGGGGGGCGTGTTTTTGACTGTTCCAGCCAATGGAGAAGAGGGTAGAACAAACTGAAAAAACACACCCCCCAATCCGAAAAGGACAGGGCTTATAGCAAGAGAATGACAAAACTGAGACCTCTTCTCCAATGGCTGGCCACCGTTTAAGAGACCAGCCAATGGAGAAGAGGGTCGGGGTTTACCCTCGCTACTCAGAGTCATTAAGTCCCGCTGGCGAGACTGCGCATGTGCACAGCCTACACCAGTCTCGACCTAAAAACTAAAAACAAAACAAAAAAACTTCTCTTTCCCTCCACCTACTCTCAGTCCCACCATCCCTCACCACCTGCCCCAGGTATTGGCCTCCTTTAAATTTGCCATCTTCTGAGAGCAGGTGATAAATGTATGTGGTAAAACCATCTGGAATAGAGGTTGTGTGTGGTTTTATGACTATAAAAATCACCTCCACATGGTAACTCCCAATTACTTGGGTTTTGACTCATAATTGCATGTTAGTAGAGCAATTTTACAGCAGGGAAACTGTAAATTGCCCTTACATCGTACAACTCGTAATTAGGGCTTACGTGCAACCCTCCCAACTGTGCTCAGGCTTCGCATGAAACTTTTTGCTCTTGTAATAAAAAATCAAAGCATTCACATAAGGTACATGGCATTACTAGTATGCCGCTGGCGTAGGACTATAATATGCCCTCTACAATTTATTTATTTATTTATTATGCAACTTATAACGCGCAGACTAAACCCGAAGGTATCAAGGCGCCTATCAAAATCAATAAACAGAGTATACAAAGCACCACTACGGGTATGCACGTGTAAAAAGGTGAGTTTTAAGCGCGGATCTAAAAGTTTGCAGAGAGGGACTGGATCTTACTTCCAAAGGGAGGGCATTTCACCACTTGGGTGCCAGAAAGGAAAAGGCCTTACCTCCCCATCTTGCTTTTCTGACACGGGGTACAGAGAGGAGAAGTTTGTGACTGGAGCGAAGATTCCTACTAGGGTTATGCCGAGAAAGAATGGATCCCATGCTTGTAGGGCTGGGTTTAGCAAGGGCTTTATACACCAGGCACATGGATTTGAAAAGGATCCGGTATTCAACGGGGAGCCAGTGCAGTTGTTTTCGGGCTTCAGTGGCAGAGGCACGTTTTGGTAGGTCAAGAGCAAATCTCGCTGCCGCGTTCTGGACCACCTGCAAGCGCTGTAGGTGACTCTTGTTCAGCCCTGCATACAGCGCATTGCAGTAGTCCAGTCGCGAGCCCAAAAGAGCGACAGCAAGTTGCTTTCTTGCCTGGGGTGACAAGAAGTGCCTGATTTTCCTCAGAATGTGGATGATCCCCCAGCAGGTCGAAACAGTCATGTTGACCTGTTGGCACATACTAAGGCTGGGGTCAATCATAACTCCCAGGTTTTTTGCTGACAAGGTGGGCTCGGGACATACGCCCAGCGAGTTCGGCCACCACTCCACCGACCAGATCGGTTCCTTTCCTCCAAAAACCATCAATTGTCTGGATACAAAAGCTAAACTGGGGAGGAAAAAGGAGATGTCACATGGGGTCCTAATATAGCACATATTAATGCATATTCATATGATTGGAAACCTTTAAGAACAATTGAGCATTAGTTTTTCCTTCATTTCAAATTATCCATAACAAAACAATTTAATGGTATGTGATCGGCAGCAGAGCTCTAGAGGCCTCTCTTTCGGAAACAGTACTACCTGTGCACCGATAGAGGGGTGTGCAAATACGTTTTTCCGTTTGTAAAAAGAAATAGGCGCAGACTAAAGTAGCATTATTTTGGCTCCACCCTTTTATCTTTGAACAAGCCACATATATATTAAAACATGGCCTCATGTATTCGTGTGACTTAATATCATTAACATGATGTGGTGTACTGAACTGCGTTCATGGTGTAATCCCAACATTTATACAAGTGTGTATACTAAAGTTTTCCTTACAGTAATATCGAATTACAGTTGCCATGTATATCTGCATTTGTGTGGTTTGAATAATATTGTTAATTCTTATATATTCACCTACTCATTTGAATAGTATCATGCATGTATTTCATGGCAAAATGTGTATCTATAACCATGCATTTAAATCTGTGGTGAGATGCTTGCCACGTTAACTTGACTAAAGGCCTTAGCATTTGGATTTTATGTTTAACCCTCAACGCGAACGTTTGCTCAGATTGCAATGTTTTTCTCTCCTCTGCAGGTGCAGTTGTATGATCTCATGAATAGAGACAGGCATATTGTAAATGAGAGATAGTGAGGTTCAGGAGATGTACTTTTGGCAAGGATGAGAATCCTTAATGAACAAAGGAAGGACTACTGTCCATGTGGAATTGACAGACAGGAGAAATCCAAGGACGTTCTGATGTGCGTACGAAAGGAAAGGAGTTTGAAGTATTGTTGCCAGGTTTTACTGTGTGGAGGTGCAAAATAATGAGACATGTGAAATGAGATCCTCGAATATTCTTTTGTGAGTTTTAATTGATGGTCGCAGTTCAGATTCAGTCAGATTAGTTTTGGTGTCAGAGGAGTATAAACCTCTTCGCAATATCTCTGTTGTGTGGCTTTATGCTATACAATGCTCTTTATTTTGGAGAACATCTACAGAAGGTGCGCTATGCTGACACCTTCCTCCTTTATTGGATCTGATTAGGGTTTTTCAAATCAGAGCTTTTAGTTCAGGTTTAGTTTAGGAGATATAGAATTCCTCTTGCATAATAGGCAAGAGGATAGCAAATCTTACACTGATCATCAAATTTTATTCCTTATTTTTGGGAATCGCTGTCACCAAATTCCGTCTGTTATATTGTTATGTTTTGTAATGTACCCCAATATAGGCCTGTGTATTCACCTAATATTTGCTCCTACATTTCCCTGCCATTGTACTACATACCGGTTCTTGGGATTGACCTTTTACCTAGTTATGGTGCTGCATAAATGTTGTGTAGTTTTCCCAGAACACTAGCCTAATTTATTATGCATGAGGGTTCTCAGAATCACAGAAGAATTACCATCTTCTGCATAATAACTATGCTTAAGGGTCATCCCTTCCATCATCCTCGGCTGACATGTCATAGCAAGGTAGAACCCTTGAGGGTACCTTTCAGGTATATATACAACATGTCTTTGCTGGGGCAGGCAGAGGAGAAAGACTTCCATGCTGACACCACTTGACCCGAGACACTGAGGTTCTTGCACGCAGACACTCCAACACGCAGTGGTCTGACAACCCTCAAGGGGTCTCCATCTTGAGACCATGACAGGGTCCTTCATCCCCCCACACCAGGTAGCAGGTTTGGCTTCATCCTAGGGGGATTCTTAGCTCTACACCTGCGTCCATGCTAGGTACACTTAGGTACATCTAGTTAGGGCTGCATCATAGGAGTACGCATTATTTTGTCATGTGTTTTTATACCTGCATATACTCATTGGGTTAGCACTATGGCAGAAATCTACTATCCGTTTACTCTTTGGTGCTTATAATCATTTATATCTATTTCTGTCGTATGGTTGTTTCAGCATACCTATTTTATACTAGAATGACGGTGGTTCAATAAATGCTTATTGAAAAACGTCTCCACCTTTTATTCTGTGTATCTCTCTGAGACAAAGTGAGCATGACTGACTGGGCGAAAAGTACTGTACTGTTTCCACTATCCCTGATGGGACAGTGTTATGTTCGATAGTTGTCAAAAACTATTCTCTCCTTGGTAAGAGGAGTTAGCAGTGGCACTGTGAGCTAGATAGGTATGCAGGCGAGCATACCTGGTGGAGGTGTCTGAAATCAGTCTGGACCCCAATACCACTCTTTATGCTGTCAAAACGTGCAGATCCTATATAGATTTATAGGAACTACACAATATGGCACTGCCAATGTTGGTTTAGTTCTTATTTAACGGTCTAATCTGAGTAGTTCAGTCATGCTTTTCTCAGAGACCCCCACTCACAGATACCCAAAGACGTCTGGTGTGGGAAGGGAAAAATCTGCCGCAGCTGAGTAGGCCTATCGTATGTACTGCTGTAGGTTTATTCAAGCTTGAAGGACAAATAGTTCCTATTGTGCATAAAACCCTATCTCAAGTTTCCTTGAAATTCTTTCAACAATGTCTGTTGAAGAGAATGCTGCATTACAAGCAGATGCAGCAGGGGAAGGAGAACATATAGGTATAAGAATAGCCCCAGATTGTTCTCAGCTAGGGTAACAGAGTTACTTCAAAATTTTGATGTGGAGCCATTGTCCAATGTCGATGATAGTTATCTGACGGATGATGATTTTTTGGTTTTTATTTGACTAGGATGAGCAACATAATTTTGGGATTCGCCCCTGAAGGCTACAAATTAAACTTTAGAAAATAGAAAATAGCCCACCTCAATGTCGCATGTTTGAAATACGAGTTATCAAATGAAGGAAATAGCCTAGCAGCTAACTTTATTGAAAAGCGTGCGCTGCTCCAACCTCCCAAAACTCTGGAAATGTACAATCCATATTGAGATTCCTTAAATTCCAGAACATACATTTTGGATTACGCAGAAAAAGTAAAACCTTTCTATGATTTAATAAGACCTGATTTTGAATTAGCCATTGGACACAGGAACACACTGATATCCTTTGTTCCTTACAAGCTGACATTATAGCTTCCAAACACCTACACACCTGTGTAAATACCACAAATGTAGTGACCCGTGTAATCGCGGGTCAATCAGGGTACAATTACCTCACCTTCAATGAAGGCGAAACAGTGCACATAGCATACAAATCACACTTTGCTTCTACAGAACAAAATTCTGTCAGCAGTACAGACTGCTGTAGTGAGAGAAAGAGCATGCAGGACGGCAAGTTCCATCCTAGCAGTACGACAACGCAGTCTCTAGGCGACTGCACTGCACAGCTGTCAGAATTCAAAGCCTTATTACTGGCACTAATACAAACGGATTGGGAATTCCCCACACTTACAGTATGAGACTCGTTTTATTGTGTCCAATCTTACAATGAATATCTTCACTACGGGGGAAAGAATGGGGTTAAGGACTCAAAAGGTTGCACAATAAAGCACCAATTGCTTTGGGTACAAGTGACAGAGCTGAAAAAAGACTTGACAAGAGCTCACATTATACACACGATGAGTCACCAACGTGATGGCGTTCACATTGAAGGGAATTCATTGGCTGATGAAGCCGCCAAAGCGACAGTGCGAACTGCTGCTGTAGCTGCAATAACTTGTTCTAGCATGAGATGAGAATAGATGGACAGATAGTGGTAGCTGTCATTGTTTCATGCAAAACACCACAACCTTGCCAAAAGGCTTTCCAGTCAAGTACTCGTACAAGTTGGATGCAAAAAATATTCCATATACTCAAATTCCAGGAGTGGGGGATAGAGTTATACCAAACATGGAACGCAGATTAGGTTTAATTCTAGCTGCACACAAGGGTCTGGGTTCGCATACGCAGGCGTTACCACAACAGTTTCCCTACTGAAACAACACTTTTGGTGGTTTAACAAAGCAAACAAAAGCATTTGTACTTAAGTGGGACATCTGCCAGAAGATGAAGGGTTCCACCGTAGCACGTCCAGCATAAACACCATTACTAATGCCAGACACACCTCTCACTTGTGTCTATTTGGACCACTGAGGCACCTTACAATCTGATGGGGCTTACAAGTAGATCTTGGTGGCAGTGGATTCATGCTCTAGATTCCTGTGGGTTTGGACTCAGCGCTCGGATGATGCTTGAACTATTATAAAAGATTTGCGAGTCTTCATAGGGACATACGCAGTTGGCACATTATATTTCGACTGTGGCCCGTGGTTAGCTCCATGGCTTAAAAAGAAGCCATGGGAAGTTTGGGTGTTACCATGTGGTACTCCTCTCCTTTTCATCCAGAGGGAAATTCGGTAGTGGAGAGGAAAAACCAGGACTTAAAGCAATCTTTAACAACAAGGGTATTAGGTTCAGGTGGAAGTTGGGTGAATCACCTGTATGGAGTCCAAAGAGCACTTAATAACATGCCAAAAAGTTCCCTAGGAGGTATCATCCCTCATGGAGTCCTATTTGGGATGAGAATGTGGGTTCCTGACCTCGATTGTGTAATCACAGTCGTGGATGAAAAATCGATTTGACATCAATAAACGTTTGGCTGTTTTACAGGAACTCAATGAATTCTGGGCATTACAAAGCAATGTCCAAGTAAAATGCACTGCCACTGAAGAAGTAAAGTCAGTCACAGCAAGACCTGCCTGGATTCCAAAAGTCGGGGATCTTGTCAGAGAAAAGATTTTGGACAAGAAAGAATTTGGGCCATCATACCTGTACCTGTCCTGTCCGTCGAACAAGAACAGTACTTCTTCTGCCTCTTGCCGGCAAGAAAGAAAAGAGATTTGTCTCCATTGATCTGATAAAGACCACACTATGCAGCTGATCCTGAATAGAAAGCCATGTGGGCTCCTGAGTAGCCGCTCCTCTCCTCTCGCTACTATACAGGTAGTTCAGACAGAAAGACTTATGACCATCAAAGAGTCTACAATATGAAGTAATGGAGTTACCAACAATGAAATGAAACTTGTTCCAATGGAAATTGAACAGCAACAGAACACAAATGAAACACAGATACCAATTCGGCCTACCACCGACATCTACATCAATATGCCTCTACAAGAGACATCTGCCAGTGCATCAAAACCTGCTGAGCTACCAAAGATATAGCAAACTGCATCTGGCTCCTTTATCAATTTTGGCACTATTTTTCTGGATCCAAGTGAACCTGAGTCACTGCCAGCCCCAGTTTCCAGCAAAAAAACGACATAATTATTTTTACATTTTTTTAGAAAGACATACCTAGTCTAACCATGGGTACAGCTCTGGATAATAACTTGAATACTGTTCCTACTCTTCTGGATAGGCTTAGTGACTGTCTTTTCCTTGATTGTGAATGGACACTATCTCCCAGAACGCTCCGCAGTATCACATGTGAACTTGGTACTGAAACCTCATGTGTCATCTCATCCTGAAGAGAGAGACCTGTCCTAAGTGAACATTACAGTAGTTCCAGTTCCGGACTGAATAGTTTGGGACAGAGTTTCATATGATGTATTTGGTCCCACTGAACTTTTAAAAATACCACATGTATTCAAAATTTCTTTTAATTATATCATCACCTTCAGTACATACTCTGATGATTGGTATTTTGAAACTGTTAATAATATGTTGTCTGACTTAGAATTGTCTGCAGCATTTACGAAAAATGAAATGTTTGCTGGCTCGTCTTATTTTGACACAATGTACTGTTACCAATACTAGGGTCTTCACTTTTTGCATAAAACAAGTGCACCAATGGGAACATTGCCCAACACCCTCAAAAGGTAGTTCACAAACGTTTGCACAAAACTTTGCTTATTGTTTCTGGTTTTAATACATCAGATCCACGCTCATATTATTATAAGCTTATACCTACATCTGCAAGGAAAAGTATGCTTACTAGCACAAAACAAATATACTCTACATCCTTTATTGCCCAACTGTCTCAACAGGGTTTGGACTTGTGGAAAGACTTCATTGACACAAAATCATTCTGGAGTACCAAAGAATGGCAGGTTCAGGGAACCGAGGCACTATTTAGAGCATGCCCCATACCACAACTGATTATTTTCATGAATGACACTGTGGAACAGACTTTCTGTCTTGGGCTAGCCAAGACTAAGGACTTAAACACACCTCGTCCTCCATCGCTTTCACACTTGGAGGGATGGCAACATTTTACAGAAAAGGGTGAAGGTTCACTAGATGACATCATGCATGGCGTTTCATACAATTCAACAGACCCCAATTGGAAGGGATAGTTAGTTTGGCCTATAGACACAAATAAATGTCAGTCATGATTCACGGGTACCGCAGAAGATTTTAGTATCCATAAGCCTGATCAATGCTATGTACAACGAGAACATCCTGGGGTGGTGACATCATACAGTGTTGGGACGTTATGCCTAGATTGGCTATGAACTTCAACACTATCACAGGTGAAACAACACTTGTCCTCACTCTCAGATGACATAGATCTTAAGGATTTTTTACTAGGTCCCCAAAATCCAGGACAAAAACGCTTCTTATACGCTGTTTATAATGAAATTTGGAAAATCTCTCAACAGAAAGCTGCAGAGAGATTACGTGAAATTGAGAAAGTTAACTTAGTAAAGGCTTTGGCTGTGGTTGACAATGGTATGACCACACTGACATCCAGGATTTATTCACTGGGCAGCATTGCATCCTCTGCTATAGATAAAATGGAACAGGATCTGTCCATCTTACAACACAGACAATCACAGTTTAATTTTATTGTGTCATAAAGCTGGGCGCTACAATCATTACGCTCTAGTTAAGTGCCCTGGCGTTATATCATTAGTACATCTCTGTACTCTGCATATGATCTGACTGAAAAACAGACGACAATGGCACAAAGGGATGCAAAATATACAATGCTGTGCATCGAAAAATTAGACCAAATACCTTTCACCGGGGCAGAGTCACCGTCCACAGAATTGTTAACCATCAGGTAGGCAGGTATGAAGCAATGGGTAGGGAATTCATCCATGAATGTTGGGAATTACTGTATAGATTGAGATGCAGGAACGGGGACACTGAAGTGTTTCTCAGCAGTACAGACTGCGAGTGATCTTTGAGCAGATCTCTCATTTTGCCAGGATATTATGCTTCACAGGGCCTGTAATGGTTCAGTAGCTAACTTATCCAGTCATTTGCAAAGTTCCCCAGTGGCAGCAATTAATCCAGTGTTCAGGCTGCTCTAAAATGGGAGTTACTTATTGCTGAATGATCAAGGTTTGTCACAGGGCCCATGGGGACATTGTCGTCTTCTCTAAGTTAGCAGGAGCACGCTGTAGCTTTCCTGCTGCTTGCACACGTAACTTCCCAACTTTATTTTTGCAATGATTTCTATGTCTGTTTTCACATGAGAACTCATCACTGTGTTCAATCTCTGCAGGTTCCTGGGATTTTGACTGAACATTGTGAGCAAGGTTGAACAACAATGCCCCTTGTTATTTTGTTCTGTCCAGGCCTTAGCCCTTAGACAAAACATACAGATGCAGCTGTTGTTTGGCCATCGTACATTTGTTTTATTGGAATACCGGAATGGGTAGCAGACACTTGAAGAGGGACCTTTCCTGGGAGAAGAAAAAGACAGCACCTATGATGTACATTTACCATCTATAGGCAAAGGTATGGTGTCTGCTGACAAAGCCCAGAGATCCTCTAATATATAACAATACTGCTTCTAAGCAAGATGAGAGAGGTCAGGTCTTTTCAGGATGACATCTCCCTTCATGATTTAGGGACTAGATGCTATGCTGACTGTATATGTACTGTGCATTTTCCTGCTTGTTGTGGCATGTATACTGCATGTTAGGGCAGTTAAATTAAATATTTTAAACTGTTTTGTGTCTCTGTCAGATTTTATTGTGCACAAGTACAAGAGTGCGAGTGAAAGGGTGTGTCTTGTTACTGCGATTCCTGAGTGATCATGGAGTGTTGTGTTCTGGGGTGTCTAATCATTTGTTTCTCTCTGAGTGAGTAGGAGAGCAAGTGAGGCACTATAGCTAGTAGGTCCTGAGCTCATGGATACTTAGGTGATCGGATGACTCAGTCCCATAATCCTGTGCATAGTTCAGTTTTTGGACAGGTCAGGTTGTTGTGGGATGCTTCCAGACATCGCACATCTTGTCACTGTAAGTTCCAGGGTTACTTGTTGTATGCAAGTATTGTTTCTACCCACCCACACAGTCAGTGAGGCGCTGTTAAGGCCTCCTTTGAATGTTTCCTTTATACAGTTTGATACTCTGAGGAGAATGAAAGCGATGCTTTTACAGAAAGATATGCCCCTAACCTCAGCGCGAGAGACTTTTGATCTCCAGGTTGCAAGGTCCTCTGCAGAGATACAGGCACTGGTATGAACTAACTGCCCTTTCCATTTCAGAGAAACGGTACAGCATAACTTCAACATATCTGATATGAAGGTTATTGTACACCTATTTAAGACTGTAGGTTCAGTACTGCTAAGCACCTTTCAGAGAGTCTTCGGAGTGAGTCCAGCTTTTATACACTCTGTATTTGTAAGGACTTCCACTAATCTTGCCACTGGTAGTGAAAATCCTGATTTAAATATTTCTACTACCCAATGGACAACCCAGTCAATAAGGAGATGGAAAAAATGCTTTTGGAGCGATGATACCGTGTTCGCATGGTCATCCATCTGGGCACACCTCGACTTCAGGAGCTAAGCAAGTGTTGATTCCCATCACTTCAACCAGTCTGGATTGATTGTGTTGTGCTTGTCCTCCGCTGCTTGTTCTGCGGACAAGAATGCATGTTGGATCTCTGTCTAACACTTCCATTGGTTGTGCATCCGGACGTAGATGTTTTACTGGACCGATTAACGGCCCACATACCAAAGTATTTCCCCAGCGTATGCCCATGTTGATGTCAGCATTATTAGAGCCACCACGGGATGCTTCAGCTCCTGTTGGATTGGATATCGGCTCTACTACAGGCACACAGACTTTGAATGTTTCTAACGCTTCCGCAACATCAGCTGTGGGAACTGAAGATCATCTTTGCTCGATTGACCTGATCAGCAAGGTGTTACAGGGACCGTCGTCTGTGCAGGCAAGCAGCAGCAATGTTGCCTCTCCCACACAGGACAGATAAATATTTGGCTCTCCGTGTGCTGGGAAGAATTTGGCCTTTTTCCAAAACAACCAATATTGGAATCCTCTACCAACATGACACAGCAAGGTAGAACCCCTGAGGGTAACTTTCGGGTATGTATACACCATATCTCTGCTGGACAGGCAGGAGAAAGACTTCCATGCTGACACACTGAACCAGACACTTAGGTACATCCAGTTAGGGATGCATCATAGGATTACTGTTGGAAATGGAAGCCTCTAGTTGGCAGAGGTAGGTGACTTTGTCCAAGTAGGGACCCTTAGTCAGGATGAGGGAGTTACACTCCTAAAATAAACCCTGCTCACCCCATTGGTAGCTTGGCACGAGCAGTCAGGCTTATCTTAGAGGCAGTGTGTAAAGCATTTGTACATAACCAACAGTAATATAGTGTAAGCACTACAAAAGGACACCACAACAGTTTAGAAAAATATCCAATAGTTTTATACACTTAAGACAAGACCCATCAACAATAAAATCACAATACAGTACTTAGAAATCTTCAGTTATCAAAATAACCTTGAAAAACAGTTCCTTGAAGTTGATAACTCTCGCTGAGGCTATCACAGTGTCGTGAACAAACAAATCCAAACAGTTCTGGCTGACGGCGGCATCGCGGGACAGCTACAGTGACGGGAAGACCCTCAAAACAGTAACTTTAGAAATGAAGGGCCTCAGCGACCTCTCAATGAGATTCTGAAAGCATGGTGTTCAGAGGCGTTGGTTTCGGAGGTCGGTGCAGAAGTTGACGGGCCCTTGAAGTCACACACATTGCAAATCAAACTCCTTGCAATTGAAGTCGGGAGCGCTGGCGTCGGCAGGCGTCGGGTGCTGTGGTGCGAAGTGCAGTGGTGCGGTGTGCCATTTCCTCAGGTCAAAGTCTGAGAAGCGGCTCAGTGGCAGCTTCAGATGGTGTCGTCAGTGAGACCAGGGTCGCAGTGCGAAGTGATGTGGTGCTCGTCACGGTGTTGGCAGGTCACGGTGCAAGCAATGTCGTTGTCGTTGCTGAAGCACTGTCGTCAGCTGACGAACTGGAGTTGGTAGGCCAAGGCTGCGGTGCGGGATGAGGGCAGTACGTCAAGCAACTTTACGTGCGGTACCCTTGAACCACAGTGAAAGCAGCAGTGACGATTTTGCCGTGGAGCGGCGTCATCAGGGATACCAAGGCGGCATCATGAAGCAATTGCGGAGTGTGGTGCCCACAGGTCACAGTGCGAGCAGCAGCTAAGTGGTGGCGTCAGCAGGTGGCTTCGGTGAGACCAGGGTTGTGGTGCGGCATTGCGGCGGTGCCCTCTGCGGTGCCTTCAGGACACGGAGTCGGCAGGGGCGTTGTAGATGGTGTCAGGTTGCTTTTTCTTCTATTGCAGCACAAAACCCACAGTCCCCAGTGCTGAGGGCAGAAGAACTTGAAGTATTTGCTTTCCCTGAGACTTCTTGAACAGGGCGCAAGCTCTACCTCAAACCCTTGGAAGAAACTCACAAGAATAGATTACCCAAAGTCCAGTCCAGTCCTTTCACTGCCAAGACAGAAACAGCCACTGCAGCACAAAACACACAGTCCCCAGTGCAGAGGGCAGAAGAACTTGAAGTCTTTGCTGTTCCTGAGAATTCTTGATCAGGGGGCAAGCTCTACCTCAAGCCCTTGGAGAAACTCACAAGAATAGATTGCAGAAAGTCCAGTCCATTACTTTCACTGCCCAAGACAGTAGCAGCCACTGCAGGGCAACACAGCAAAGTGGTAGTTCCTCCTCACAACTTCTTCAGCTCTTCTTCTTGGCAGTCTTCTTGATCCAAAAGAGTTGTAAAGTTCAGGGGTTTGGGCCCCACTTTTTATAGCCCTTTTATTAGCCCAAACTACTTTGTCCTCTCAAGCAGAGAGTGTCTGTGCTCAGCCAGAACCAGTTTTGCCCTCTCTGGTGTGGCTTCCTGGCAGGAGGTGGAACGGCATTGCCAGGCCCATTCAGGTGAAAGGAAATCTCTGCCTCCTACTCTAAATGCAGCCCAGGTCTATTCAACCCTTTCCTAACTCACCTAGACTATCTGGAGCCACAGCTCCTTCCCAGCCCCTGTCATCCAAAACCCAGGCAGTCAATCCACAAACCTAGCAGAGGCCTACTGGATGGCTGAGCAAGAAAAATACCTTCTTTCTACAAGTGGTATTTTCAAACACAGAATGTAATAATCACCTTCAATAAAAGATGCATCTTTAGATACTGAGTTCAGGCATACTAAACTTTATTTTTCTACCTAGTTCCCAGGACCAGTTATGTTTATAAGAGGTTATAAACAAGCTCCCCATTCTGTTCTATGGGAACAGGTAGCCTTGCAATAGTGGAAAACGAAATTGGCAGTAATTCACTATCAAGACATGCCACACACACACACCAGGGCATGACCCACCTTTCACATACACTGCACCCTGCCCACAGGTGTATCTTGGGCTTAGCTTAGGGGTGACTGAAATGTAAGAAAATGGAAGGTTAGGGCCTGGAAAGTGGGTACACTTGCCAAGTCAGCATGGCAGTCTCAGACTGCACACAGGCTCTGCAATGGCAGGCCAGAGTTACATTTACAGGCTGCTTGGTGGGGGGCGCAATCCAATGCTGCAGCCCACTAGCAGTATTTGATTTACAGGCCCTGGCACACTCAGTGCACTTTACTAGGGACTGACAAGTAAATCTAATATGCCAATCATAGAAACACCAATCCATAACACAATTTACAACAAGAGCACTTGTACTTTAACACTGCACAGCAGTGAGAAGTGTGCAGAGACACTAAGCCAGCAAAAACAGAGTCAAAACCAGGAGGAGGCGGCAAGTCTAATAAGTACACATTATTATTGTCATGTATTTTTAAACCTGCATATATTCATTGGTTTATCAATATGGTAGAAATCTACCATCCATTTACTCTGTTGGTGCTTCTAATCTTATATATTTGTTTCTATATGGTTGTTTCAGCACAACTATTTTACACTTGAACATTGCTGGTTCAATAAATTCTTATTGATAAACTTCCCCACTGTTTATTCTGTGTATCTCTCTGAGACAAATTGAGCACGAGTGACTGAATGAAAAGTACTGTACAGTTTCCATGATCTCTGACGGCAGAGGGTTGTCATGTTCGATAGTTGCCAGAAACTATTCTCTCCTTGGTAAGAGGAGTTTGCAGTGCCACTGTGAGCTAGCTAGGTACACAGGCGAACATACCCAGTTGAGGTGTCGAGAATCAGTCTGGACCTCAATCCCACAGCTTATATTGTCTAAACGTGCAGATCCTATATAGATTTACAGGAACTACACGACAATATGCAATTGAGAATGATCTGTGTTAGACGATTTTGCCTGCCAGTAGTGATTCTGTACTTTTAAAATATGATTTTAGCCTTCTATGCATCAGTCTGGCTCTGAATTTTTAATAAACCCATACTTAATCTCATTTACAGACTGGGTCCTCACTGTGTGGCAGAATTGGTTACACTGTATATTGAACGTGTGGCTGATGTTAACTCCCTTTTATTCCTTAGGCTCCTAAAAAGGTCAGTTGCAGGGAAAATTGGACAGAGGGCTACGTGCTCTAGCAAGACGATTTCCTAGAAAATAGGCGTAAACCTGTTCACTAATATAGAACCATAGCAAGACAAAGTAGTGCAGTGAAGCAAAACATATGGCCTACAGTGAAAGGATTCATGCAGCAAGAGCAGTCTTCAGGGTGGACCAAAACAGCCCAAAGGTGGGCCAAATGTAGGCTATTGACCAACAAAAAAAAAGGAATTTGTAAAAGCTGACGTAAGAACCAATGGAAAGTGCTGGGAATGTTTAATGCCCTTGGTGTGACTATCACATGTCTTGAAGACAGCGCTGCCTAGGCTCGACCTAAAAAAGGCTTCACTGCAGCAATATGTGGTGTGTCAAAATAGGAGTCTTGTTCATTGCTAGGAACCTAAAGTATATATATAATACATATATATACATATATATACATATATATATATATATATATATATATATATATATATATATATATATATATATATATATATGAAAGAGCAATGCGCCACGCACTTCAGGAGGGCTGCCCACAGCGCATCCACCAATCCAGTCTTTCTTTGCCCCATCAGCTGCACAGCTCTCCTTAGGGCGGCCGGATTTGAATAAACCGCATTTAAATCAACATGGTGGGTGGAGTGTGCTTATTGCAGCAGTCCATGAGGAAGGGGAGTGTCTGCCCCGAAACGCGTCGGACTTCCTTGCTAATTTTCTGGAGGAGAGCTGTGCAGCTGATGGGGCAAAGAAAGACTGGATGGTTGGATGCGCTGTGGGCAGCCCTCCTGAAGCGCGTGGCGCATTGCTCTTTCATTTTTCTCCGGTCTGCCATGACCGTGGGAGGGGCTCCACCTCGTCAGATGCTCAAGCCTCTGAAGTCGGGGACTGGAACGAGGAAACAATTCCTTGCTCATTCAGCACAGCACATCGATTTTAATGATCGTCAGCTTCACAACCCACCTCCGACCCAGAAACCACAGGGTAGTGAATCAAGATGACTTATGAGGACAATAATGCACAGCCTACTTAAGGTTAAACTACGACACTCGCCATACAGACTACAGCTACCAGCATGCTGTGTAGCATAATGTGAAGAGCAACGCCCACTTAGGGCGGCCGGATTTGAATAAACCGCATTTAAATCAACATGGTGGGTGGAGTGTGCTTATTGCAGCAGTCCATGAGGAAGGGGCGTGTCTGCCCCGAAACGCGTCGGACTTCCTTGCTAACTTTCTGGAGGAGAGCTGTGCAGCTGATGGGGCAAAGAAAGACTGGATGGTTGGATGCGCTGTGGGCAGCCCTCCTGAAGCGCGTGGCGCATTGCTCTTTCATATATATATATATATATATATATATATATATATACAGCTCAGATCCAATCTCACACTAGACGTGCACAAAGGAAACCGCACTCCGGGCAGCTGTGATTGCAAATATCTTATTTTATTACAGCAAACAGACGCGTTTCGGCGGAAGTGCCTTTTTCGATATTACCGGCACTCATACAAAACACCATGTTGTATTAGCATTCATTGTATCAAAATAAAGGAAGGACTTGCGTACCACTTCTAGCATGGGCGCCATTTTGTAACGTCCTGTGATATATAAACAATTGTGTTACAATTACTCATCTAAGAGTTGTTTCATGATTCATCATTGTATTATGTAATGTTTATGAATCCAACATCTCATTATAGATGAAAAGCTTTGCTAATAGAGCCGTGGATCTATATATATAGATAGATAGATATAAATTCAAATTCCAAAATGACGACACCGTGTGCGATTTAAAGTTTCTATATTTAGCCGCTGCCAAACGCGTTTCGACTGCAAAGCAGTCTTGCTCACTGGACAACTGGAGTTGAGAAAGCGGCCATTTTTAAAACAATCAATTACATTGGTTTTGGACTACATGTCGATAGACATGAAAAACAGACTCGTAGTTTTAGCATCATTTTACACTCAGTAATTTTGTAAATCATATTTCTAATTCACAAAACATCGCGCTAGAATCTGATTTAGCGCTCAATAACAATTCAATTCATTAACAATGAAATGTTTGATTTAGGTATTTTGTTAACATTACGCTGTCTTTGCTTCCCATTAAGCTCCTGTGAGCATGCTCGTTCTCAATGCTGTCAAAAAATGTTATTGACAATGCAGAGAACGCTCCTTCATTATTTGGTACGAACTCTATTTGGCTCAAGTGAGCAATATTTTCTCGTCAATTAAACTTATCCATGATACCGGCCTTGTTCATATGTGCAACTTGATAACGCTCATGTGAGCATTATACACCAACCCTTTAAAATTTCTGAGGGCATGACATTTTGGGAAGTTTAGCGATAAATAGCTCTAAATTATGCCTCTACAACATTTCATATAAGAGGATTCTCATATTGATCCCAAGTGAGAACAATCTTTTAGAATTACATTAAAACCAAGTATACTACTTGCTACAATAGTCTGTTTAAAAAATTACCTTCTACATGATATTATAAATATTTTTCTCGGACAGCTCTTCAAACATATAAATACAGTTTACAAATGTGTATGCAGATCCTCTTCAACATTCAAATCCCTTGGTTGCATTGAATCTAATTTAATAATGTAGCGTGATTCAAGTTTTCTAAGCTTTTTCAAGCGATTACCACCTCTTACACTCGCTGGTATGGAGTCTATCACACAATAGGTAAGGCCTTTGGTGTCTCTATTGTGTGTGCGTTCAAAGTGTCGCGCTACCGGGTATGTTCTATCTGCATTATTTATAGATCGGAGATGCTGGAGAATGCATTTGTGTACTTCATGAATAGTGCTGCCAACGTACCTCAGGCCACACGGGCACTGTAGTACGTAGACAGCATACTCTGTTTTACAAGTGTATTGGCCCTTAATTTTCTCCATCTTACTTGACAAACCCACCTTGAATTTATCACAATTTACTCCATGGCTACACGCTTTGCATTTCATGCATTTTACAAACCCGCATTTCTTAATCAGCCATGTTGTTTTAGGGCGTGGTTTTTTCAACATGTTGCTTACCAAGGTTCCTTTAAAGGATCTCGCTTTTCTAAAAGTAATTTGCGGCCTCTTTGTGACTTCTTTATATATATATATATATATATATATATATATATATATATATATATATATATCAATGCTCCAAGTTCGCCCTCGCTGGCGAGAGCGCACACCGGGATCAGCAATACCCTCTAGATTCCGCAGCGGACAGACAGCAGCCTGACGCGTTTCGCCGACATGGCTTCTTCAAAGGCTGTTCCCTTCAGAGTCTCGGCAATGTTAACAGGGCTTCATAAGTGAATCTGCCGCCTGCTGATAGGCTGTGCTAGAAAAGCCACTCCCAGCAGTCTCCCACAGGATTGTGGTCAATGAAGTCCTGTATCATATTCCCTGGATGGGTGCCGCTCCGCCGAAGTTCACCAATGCACGCCCTGGATGGGCTCTGCGTGCTGCGGGGTCTTGATTCCGGTGCTGTTCCCTTCAAGCACAACCAGGCAAGATACCCAGTATTCGACCTGCTGTTATACACGCAGTGGTGCGCCCTCCGTGGCAGGGGATGCCACGTGTAAATCAATGCTCCAAGTTCGCCCTCGCTGGCGAGAGCGCACACCGGGATCAGCAATACCCTCTAGATTCCGCAGCGGACAGACAGCAGCCTGACGCGTTTCGCCGACATGGCTTCTTCAAAGGCTGTTCCCTTCAGAGTCTTGGCAATGTTAACAGGGCTTCATAAGTGAATCTGCCGCCTGCTGATAGGCTGTGCTAGAAAAGCCACTCCCAGCAGTCTCCCACAGGATTGTGGTCAATGAAGTCCTGTATCATATTCCCTGGATGGGTGCCGCTCCGCCGAAGTTCACCAATGCACGCCCTGGATGGGCTCTGCGCGCTGCGGGGTCTTGATTCCGGTGCTGTTCCCTTCAAGCACAACCAGGCAAGATACCCAGTATTCGACCTGCTGTTATACACGCAGTGGTGCGCCCTCCGTGGCAGGGGATGCCACGTGTAAATCAATGCTCCAAGTTCGCCCTCGCTGGCGAGAGCGCACACCGGGATCAGCAATACCCTCTAGATTCCGCAGCGGACAGACAGCAGCCTGACGCGTTTCTCCAACATGGCTTCTTCAAAGGCTGTTCCCTTCAGCGTCTCGGCAATGTTAACAGGGCTTCATAAGTGAATCTGCCGCCTGCTGATAGGCTGTGCTAGAAAAGCCACTCCCAGCAGTCTCCCACAGGATTGTGGTCAATGAAGTCCTGTATCATATTCCCTGGATGGGTGCCGCTCCGCCGAAGTTCACCAATGCACGCCCTGGATGGGCTCTGCGCGCTGCGGGGTCTTGATTCCGTGCTGTTCCCTTCAAGCACAACCAGGCAAGATACCCAGTATTCGACCTTCTGTTATACACGCAGTGGTGCGCCCTCCGTGGCAGGGGATGCCACGTGTAAATCAATGCTCCAAGTTCGCCCTCGCTGGCGAGAGCGCACACCGGGATCAGCAATACCCTCTAGATTCCACAGCGGACAGACAGCAGCCTGACGCGTTTCGCCGACATGGCTTCTTCAAAGGCTGTTCCCTTCAGAGTCTCGGCAATGTTAACAGGGCTTCATAAGTGAATCTGCCGCCTGCTGATAGGCTGTGCTAGAAAAGCCACTCCCAGCAGTCTCCCACAGGATTGTGGTCAATGAAGTCCTGTATCATATTCCCTGGATGGGTGCCGCTCCGCCGAAGTTCACCAATGCACGCCCTGGATGGGCTCTGCGCGCTGCGGGGTCTTGATTCCGTGCTGTTCCCTTCAAGCACAACCAGGCAAGATACCCAGTATTCGACCTTCTGTTATACACGCAGTGGTGCGCCCTCCGTGGCAGGGGATGCCACGTGTAAATCAATGCTCCAAGTTCGCCCTCGCTGGCGAGAGCGCACACCGGGATCAGCAATACCCTCTAGATTCCACAGCGGACAGACAGCATCCTGACGCGTTTCGCCGACATGGCTTCTTCAAAGGCTGTTCCCTTCAGAGTCTCGGCAATGTTAACAGGGCTTCATAAGTGAATCTGCCGCCTGCTGATAGGCTGTGCTAGAAAAGCCACTCCCAGCAGTCTCCCACAGGATTGTGGTAAATGAAGTCATGTATCATATTCCCTGGATGGGTGCCGCTCCGCCGAAGTTCACCAATGCACGCCCTGGATGGGCTCTGCGCGCTGCGGGGTCTTGATTCCGGTGCTGTTCCCTTCAAGCACAACCAGGCAAGATACCCAGTATTCGACCTGCTGTTATACACGCAGTGGTGCGCCCTCCGTGGCAGGGGATGCCACGTGTAAATCAATGCTCCAAGTTCGCCCTCGCTGGCGAGAGCGCACACCGGGATCAGCAATACCCTCTAGATTCCGCAGAGGACAGACAGCAGCCTGACGCGTTTCGCCTACATGGCTTCTTCAAAGGCTGTTCCCTTCAGAGTCTCGGCAATGTTAACAGGGCTTCATAAGTGAATCTGCCGCCTTTTGTGACGCACTCCAGCAATACGTCACTTTTGTGTTTACAGATACGTCAGAAATACTGACGAATCTGTAACTCCTTGCGACATGATTCGTCATACATTAAATATGATACATCTGGAATGTCGTAAGGAGTGCGCACAGAAAAGTGACGCATTGCAGCCGCGGTGTAAAAAAATGCGCCTCGTTGCGCTATATTTAAAAAGTGACGCATCTAGGTAGATGGGTCACTTTTTAAAACCCTGCGCCACATTATACCTGCGTCAGGTATAATGTATGCAGAGGGGGCGTTCCCCCGCAAAAAGCTTCGTAATAGAGACGCAGTGAAATCTATGAGATTTCACTGCGTCACTTTTAGGATGCTGTTGCGTCAAAATCTTGCGCCTGCCTCACAGCAGGTGTAAGACTGACGCAAGACCTTTCACATGGTGCTTTCCCTATGTGAAAGGACGCATTACTGGAGTTGCGTTACTTTTGGGACGCAATTCACAAATGCGTCACTTTTGTGTTTACAGACACGTCAGAAATACTGACGTATCTGTAACTCCTTGCGCCATGATTCGTCATACATTAAATATGACACATCTGGAATGTCGTAAGGAGTGCGCACAGAAAAGTGACGCATCACACCAGCGGTGTAAAAAAATGTGCCTCGTTGCGCTATATTTAAAAAGTGACGCATCTAGGTAGATGGGTCACTTTTTAAAACCCTGCGCCACATTATACCTGCATCAGGTATAATGTATGCAGAGGGGGCGTTCCCCCGCAAAAAGCTTCGTAATAGCGACGCAGTGAAATCTATGAGATTTCTCTGCGTCAATTTTAGGATGCTGTTGCGTCAAAATCTTGTGCCTGCCTCACAGCAGGTGTAAGACTGACACAAGACCTTTCACATGGTACTTTCCCTATGTGAAAGGACGCTTTACTGGAGTTGCGTTACTTTTGTGACGCAATTCACAAATGCGTCACTTTTGTGTTTACAGATACGTCAGAAATACTGACATATCTGTAACTCCTTGCAACATTATTCGTCATACATTAAATATGACACATCTGGAATGTCGTAAGGAGTGCGCACAGAAAAGTGACGCATCGCTGTTTTCACGCAGCGATGCGTCACTTTTCAGAAATGAGGCCTCCAGTTTATTCACTGTGTCACCTCTACGACCCTTTCTTGCGTCAATACGTCCCTTTTGCATACATTACACCTGAATTAGGAATAATGTGGCGCAGGGGTTTACAAAGTGACATATTTACCTAGAAACGCCACTTTGTAAATATGAATAAATAAGGTGCATTTTTTATTGGACTGATGCGTCACAAAAAGTGTTGCTTTGGTGGCGTTAAAGTGACGCATGGCTTCATAAATGAGGCCTTCTGCCTTCAACTCCAGCAATGTATCTTTTCTTATCCTTCCACACCCCTGTTCCTTTTCAACATTTTCTTTGAATATCAACATTCCCCATATTCACTCTTCTTCTCCTTACTTTCTTTCCTAACACTCACCTTCTTTCAGTCCTCCTACTTCACTTCCTTTCTCCTCTCATACCTTTCTGTTCTTTCTTACTCATTCTCCTTTCCATTATCAATGCACTCTATTTCACTTACTCTTTTTTCATTTTTTTTAGAATATAGCTCTTTGATGAGAATTGGAGGTAGTTCTGAAAAGAACTTTTGGTTTTCTTCTTTTTTCTAAACAGGAACAAAAACAGGGAATGGAAACTGCTCAAGAGGAGCAAAAAAACCAAAAAAAATTAGGGGTGGGAAGAGCAGCGATGGTTTTCTAATGCTCGAACCATGAGCTGTACACTTTGTTCTCCAAAGGTAAGCAGTTGATTGCAGTATCTGCATCTGAGGGCACCATGGTTAAAAGCAGGTTGAATGTTCGGAACCAGCTCTTGTGATCTCCCCCTCCCAGAAGAAGTTGCTCCTCCGGTTGATGTAGAGGCCCCATCACTGGGAACCTCTTGTGCCAGAGCCCTGACACTTTCCCGGACAAAATTCTGGGGGTGCTTCCTCTCCACATGTCGGATCATCGTGTAGTTTCCAAATGAGTACTTTTTTAAGGGGTTACCCCGCGACAGCACTTCTTTGCAGATCCTGCACTCCACTTTTGGAGCATTCACCTTTTTTTGATTAGGTGGGATTTAAAAAGAATTCCAAATAAAATGTTCCTTAACTTTTCGTTGAGGAGGCTCTTCATTAATGAATTCTGGTTCTTCATCACTGCTGGATTGTCTGGCAGCCATGGTAAAACCAAGAAATATCCAGGAGCAAAAAGGCAGGTCTTGCAGTCACAAAAGTGAAAGAAGAAGTGAAGGAAATGGGTAGGGATTTCATTCTTTGTAAAAAAAACTGTTAGCAACCAATGAAAAGTGTTATTTTAAGGTCACATGACTTGACGCGCTGACGCTGCACGCTCCGGAGCGCTTCCGGGTGTACACACGCGGCGCAAACGTAGGCGCTTCCGGGGCGCATACGCGGCGCGAACGTAGGCGCTTCCGGGGCGCATACGCGGCGCGAACGTAGGCGCTTCCGGGGGCGTACACGCGGCGCGAACATAGGCGCTTCCGAGGGCGCTTACGTTGCGCGCCGAAGTGACGTCATCATACTTTTACGGAAATGCATAATCATTTTCCTCATAAAAAAAACTGCTTTTATTTGTATGGTACGAAATGTTTTGCATTATTATTAACTTTTCATTCTTATTTTTTTCACGAACGAAAGTAGCGCTCTGGGTGCGCTTTCCGGAGAGCTTACCGGTGAGCTTACCGGAAAGCTTACCGGAGAGCTTACCGGAGAGCTTACCGGAGTGCGCACCAATAGCGCCCCAGGAAAAAATGATATAAAATAAAAACTCAAAAATTAATACTTACACAAAACAGCAAATTGTAAAAAAAACCATAGGTTAGAAACTCAATATAGAATGGAATTAGCATTTAAAAAACCTATGAAATTCACTGAAAAAACCATAGGTTTCACACCAGTTATAGTTAGGAATTAGCATTTAAAAAACCTATTAAATTCACTGAAAAAACCATAGGTTTCACACCAGTTATAGTTAGCTGGAAATTTTATTGACATAAAACCATTGAAATTCCCACGTTATAGTTAGTTGGACTCACTATAACTTGCGCGCCTGCAATGCACTGCTGATGTCGTCACATATTACATCACTCATGACATGGTCAGTGACATCACTCATGACATCACTGATGACACCATCCTTGTGACAGAGTGACAGACCTCCTTTCAGTGTAATGTAAGCCTTGAAACACATATTCAAGAATAGTATTTAACATTTTCAAAAAAGTGGAGATACCCATAGCAGTTACAATAAACAATTCAGTAATTCCACCATCTATATACACATCCACTCATTCACAAACAGTTCTATATAGTCACTCATATATATACTCACTCATTATATGTAGTGATACACCTATACATCCTGTTACACACCGACAGTCATCCAAAAGTTACTCACACACATATTCACACATGCAAAAAAAGTAATGAACATTCATTTATTTGCATATACAGCTATACACACACTACCACTTTACTTCTAAGAATACTTACACATACTTACTCTCTTAAACAATCACTTATATAAACACATACTAATTTAAACAGGAACTCTTATAATCTCTCACTCTCACATATACTCAGTTTTATAAATCAATACTCACATATGCTAGATTAAAACATATGTTGTTACTGAAAAAGACAATAGTGAGACAGTCGTTTACTCACTAACATACACATATACACACTCATACATCCATACAGTCCTGTACATATGCTGTCTTCAAAACAAATACCAACAGTGAGTCAGTCACCAACCCATACAGCCACTTATACACAAAGTGAAACACTGATACATACATTTCAATATATAAAAGTTACTTGCTAATATATGTATTCACTAAGATACACTTAATAAGGCAGTTAACCAATCAATTATTTTAAAAACAAACATACATTTACACACTTATTTAACTATTTATTCTTCCATCGT
Source organism: Lissotriton vulgaris (assembly GCF_964263255.1). NCBI lineage: Eukaryota > Metazoa > Chordata > Amphibia > Caudata > Salamandridae > Lissotriton > Lissotriton vulgaris. The sequence continues at coordinate 1,118,489,782 of NC_141694.1, forward strand.
ACTTTACAAATACATATAAAAAAAAAATATTTTTCAGAAAGACACATTCACTGGATGGTGTCATCAATGATGTCATGAGTGATGTCACTGACCATGTCATGAGTGATGTAATATGTGACGTCATCAGCAGTGCATTGCAGGCGCGCAAGTTATAGTGAGTCCAACTAACTATAACGTGGGAATTTCAGTGGTTTTATGTCAATAAAATTTCCAGCTAACTATAACTGGTGTGAAACCTATGTTTTTTTCAGTGAATATATATATATATATATATATATATATATATATATATATATATATATATATTGACAATTTAATCGTATATTGTGTATAACAATCTTTGCAATTGATATTGTGTTTAATCTCGCCCATCTGAGGGCTTCAACAGTTTTTTGGTTTAGATCAGGAGTGACCGAGCCAATAAGCATTTGCTTTATGAAAACTAGTGAAATGAAATGTTAATGAAAATGCTATTTGGTCTCCCAAAACTAGACCCAAGCACATCTATGCCATACACACATTTATTTTATTGCTATATTAATTGGGCAATTTGGTTACCTAACTCCAATGTAAGTAATGTGTTTGTTTATTTTACGTCGATATTGATGTTGCCTGACTCTTAAATGGCGTCTCAGTAAGACAGATCCTGTGAGATTGTGTGAGGTAATGTTGTGTATATTTTGCAGCGTCATGGCGGACGCCTGATACTGACGAAGGCGTACCGCCGAAACGAGTCTTGAACTTTGTTACTTCTGTGTGAAATAAATCCGTCTTGGATTTAACCCCCCACGAGTGCAGTCATCTTTCCTGTGAATTCAATATATTACGCGTTTCTGTCGGAGCGTGATTGTCACCCGCTACTGAGTGCACCGGCGACTACGGCAGTATGCTGTATGTCTCTAGGAAACTACCATTACGTACCTATGTATTTAGAACATTCAGGACTGTTGGGTCTGAGAGAGCTGTGCATTTTATAAATTTTTCGTTCATTCATTCGTTCACATTTTATTGGGGCATATACATCATGAGCGATACATGCAAATTTGGTAAAGAAGTAGAAAAAATGTACCTCTCTGCGTAGCGTAGAGTTGATAGAGTCTCCTCATAACAGATATCTGCTGGACTTACAGCAGCAATCTGGGAATAAAAAATACAAAGACTTACCAAACATTATTCAGTTTAGTGTCCTGCTGTCCAGAAACTCCACACCATGAAGTGTGGTTAATGAGACCTTTAACGTGCCCAGACCACTTGTTTTACACTTTGGTGGGAGTTTAGGGTATACTTCATATAACAACAGATCTGGTGAAAAGAACAGAATCCATCAGATTCTGCTCACATTTATAATTTCTTTCAACCTTATTTATTGTCCACCAAGGCCTAAGCAGGCCAAAGAGTACTGTTACTCATAACCATGAGGTCATATTTTTTTTCCATTGCAGGATTCTTACTGTGTGATCACCTGAGAACCTAAGTTGTTTATATTTAGTACATTCCATTAAACACATTTAAAACATATTGATGTATGACATTGTATTGCGGTTTTGATTTACTCTTCCATTTCATTTCAGTGATACTGCTATGAGAACTGTTTTTGTTCACAATTAAGGCTTTCCATTTTTTACAGATTCTTACTCCTAGATACATATAGAAGCCATCTATTTCTCTGCCTTTGTTTTAAATATGGAAACATTGAAATGTGTCTTCTTTTCAGTGATTTTCAATGTTATTAATCATGACTGCTAGACATAACGGTGTACAAACTGTGAGGTGAGGGAGTTTTAGAAAGGGATGACGTTTCCTAACGATGATTTTAATAGATGCAGAGGTGGGTGTGTTTGAACTACAATGAATTGTTTTCTCATTGTAGTGTATATGAGAAAATCATGATATATGGTTTCTTACAGCACTAAAACCCATCAGACATCCGAATGCGTGTACCTTTATCGGCTAAATAAATGTGCAAACATACTAGCTGCTGCCTTATTTTTTGCGCACTCCACACAACTTATGGTAAATGCAAATAACATGTCCATAACATAAACATTTATAAATACAAACCGAAATGTCTTAAAAAGAAATGCCGTAAAACAGGACATCTTCTTCGTTATTAGAATTTAAGGCTCCTGAATCGGCCATTAGAACTGCTCTTGTTGATGTCATCTACATTAATTATGCCAGAAATGTCTCACAGGGCTTCCCAAACTCCAGTCTAAAATACCACCTCTGTGGAGGATATCCTGGAACTCAACTGCATTTAGAGCCAGTCCTTCTGAATCATCCTGCCTGTGTCCCAGGGCGGAGTACCAGCACCCATATGCTTTCAGTCTGCTTCTCCTTTCAAGCACAACCAGCAACAAAAGCATCACTTCATAGACAATCTCACCAATTCCTCTTGTACACATGTTGTCTTCTGGGGCGTAGCTTCAGGCGGGTGTTTGGGGTGTTACACCTCCCCTAATAAATGCATTTTCTGATAAATTATTGATACATGTGCCTTCAGTCGGGTATTGTGAGATGCCAGTCGGATTTCACCAGTAATGTTTACATACACACAGAAGAAAACACACACTCTCCCCCTCTCTGTTTTGAAAGTCCTCAAAAATATTGGTTATTTTACAATATCTTGTGTTTTCACTCTTAGTACTCCTACTAATTCGCATTTTTCTCCCTTCCAACTGCCCCATGTACTCTGCTTGTCCTCTAATGTATCTAAACATGATATGCCAGGCTGATTTTCGAAAAATCTAAAGCCCACACCCCAATATTACTGACCAAGCTGCGCCCCACCTGAACCATCAAACATGGCCAGTGTCCCCATCAGCTCATCGAGAGAAACATAGAAATCCCCTGCAGTGTAACGTCATGAGTTGCTCAGAGATAACAGCAGTTTTGAGTTTTTTTCTCACGGTCGTGGAGTTTAACACGTGTAGATCAATGCACCCTCCGGGAAAATAATGGCTATGTATTTTTAGCAACATAATTAAATTAATGATCATTATTTATATAGAAGATAATAAACATTGAATGTTTTGCCACTTAATCAAAATGGTTGTTACTAGTCAATGGAAAACATGTTTATCAAACTTTTAAAATAACAATAGATTGAATTAAAACCTAATATGTTTCAAACGTATTACCTTGCAGGTGAATCAAGCTATTGAAACTAGTGCAAAAGGAGTGTTCCCTGCAACCAGCATTTAGCACACAAAAGATGGAAACACAATTATTAACCTACCCAGTAAGTTATTTTACATGCAATTTCTTTCTGTGGCATATGCTTACACCCAATGCTCTGCAGCAGGCACATTAACCCTGTGTGCTCTTTTTTGGTAGTGATTCAAACCTGTGACAACAGAGTACACATAGGGGTATATTCACAAGAACGTGTGATAACTACCGCAAGAGTAGCATAACACAACTTTCAACATCGCAGCCCATCAAGTGAACGCAACTCAATGACAACGCAAAAAATTCTGCGATGGGCCAAAGCGCGATGAGGAAACAGCGATAAGCAGCGCCAGGCCTGCAACACACACCTGGCTGGCGGGAAAAATCACCATAAAAGTAGAAAAAAAACACAAACACAAACTGACCAACACCCAAGCAACATGAGGCAGCCAGAGCAGGCGCAGAGGACGAGCGCACCCCACAAGCACCCTGGACGACCATCCTGTGACCTCAGGGACAGGGAAGGGCAAGGACAAGAGGAAGAGGAAGACGGAGTTCAGTCCGCAGGCGAACAGGATCATAGTCATGGAGGTGATGGAACACCATCAACAACTGTTCGCCACCTCCAACGTGTCATTTGGCACCAAAAATGGAATATGGCGGGACATTGCGGACAAGGTGAATGCCGTCTGAGAGCACAAGAGAACAATGGAAGAGGTCAAGAGGCAATGGAATGACATCAAGTGGAGGACCAAGGAGAAACTCTCCGCCAACTAGAAGGCATCAACGCCGCCTGGACGTGGGGGCCCAGTGCCACAACTCATGCTGGATGACATGGAGGAGCTGGTGTCGACAGTCATCAGTATGGAGACTGTGGCTGGAGTAGGGGGATCGGACACTGCTTGACAGGACACAACACAACCGCAACAGGGTGAGTGACCACCAGGTGCTGGGGTACGGGTGGAAATGGCCACAATGGCACACATGCACAACAAACAGAGCTCAGTGCACACCCACAATGACTCTGGGACCTCGCCAAGATCTACTGACTGTCACAATGTACAATGCCATGCTGTCTGAATGTCAACATGTACCATGCGACTACATACATGAGCAAACATTGTAATACACCATCTCCCCTTCACATCGCAGGGGCACCGTCAACACTTCCTGCAGAGCAGTCCCAGCCACTCTTCACTGAAGACGAGGACAACACCAGCATCGACACCCAAGCCATCCAAGACATCATTAACCTCATCCGCCACTCCTCTCCAGGATCAGGTCAGCCCAGCTAAATCGAGGAAACCCCACCACTACCCAAAGCACCCAGCAGGAGGCACCCACAGCCCTGGCACTCTCCCAAGACCCCCAGGAACAACATATGGTCTTCCAACGCCTTGTACTGGAGGGCCAGAGGGAGACGGCTGAGCAGGTGCGGGTGGGGTTCGAACTCATTTTTTTTTCCCAAGACCTTTATTATTCAAAGTGCATGGTACACAGTGTTTAGCTTACAACCCCTTAGGGCCAGCAGCGCAAGTCAATAACCATATATACAACATCAGATGAACACAGCCTTAAGGCCGACAGCCCAGAGGTTCGGCGGCGCCAGTTGTTCCATTGCAGCACTTTTCACTATGCAAACTAATTAGTGTTATAGGTGTATAGGTCTGTGGGTTTTTCTTGTTTTTTGTTTCGTGGTTCCTTAGTTGCAAAGCTATGATGGTACTCATCAATGTCGCCAGATGAATATTGGCCCGTTCCCACTAATCAGTGCTGTGGGTAGCTGTGTCGACGAGGTCCGCCTTCTAAGTGGGTGCGGGGCATTGGTGTTAAAAGATAAGACTGTGCGACATCGTGGGCGTGTCGATGAGTGAGTGTCTATGTAGCGCATTGGACCTAGTAGGAGAAACTGATGTTCACGGTGGTGTTCGGCCGGGAGTACCTCAGCCACATTTGTTGCTCTCAAAGGCCCCATGGTGCATTGTGTTCAGGAACTAAATTCAAAGAGCCTGGTCAAAAGAAAGGGGGACCAGTAAAACTATAACAACACCAGAATGAGAACGTGGGGAGTATGTGCTAAAAAAGGGGGGGGAGCGTGGGCAGATGTATCCATGCGTTTAGGGAAAGGTGTGTGGTGTCGTTGTGTCAGCATTGGTCTAATGGGCGGGTGGAGGTTGCATTTTGTGGTTCGTGTGTGTACCAATAAGATAGGGGGGGCTCACCACCAGGAGGGTGTACCGAGTGAGGTATTAGAACGTGATACGTGAGGTGGTCCTCCGCGAGAGTGTATAGTAAGAGGTGGATGTGTAGGGGTGTGGGCTGGGGGAGGGGCAGTGAAGCCATCAATGTGAAACAATCCGATATGGAACATTTGATTTTCGGAATGGGGGTTCAGCACAGGCAGTGATCAATGCGGTATATGTGGTTCGGCTACGGTGCGTTGACGTGGGGGGGGAGCTATATGAGTAGGGGGGCCAGTGGGTGCAGGCGCATCTCGCAGTGTCCACTGCAGGGGGGGGGCTTGGGGGCAGGGCGCGGACCTCTTCACATGATCCCCTGTCCAAGCAATTCTGTTGGAAGGATTGGAGGATGTCATCCCATTGTTGTGCAATTGGGAATTTCCTGCCATCTCTTCTCGTCTTAAGACTGTGCTCTCCGCTCACTCCCAGTTTGTGAGGGATAAGCTCCAATGGCGTATGTGTGGGGGGGTGTCGGCTTTCCTCCGCTTGGTAAGTAGCCGCTTGGCCGTGATCAGCCCGAGATCCCAATATCGGGCCTGTACTTTGTTCAGCTTTGTGCGCTTGTACAGTCCCAATAGGCAGGCCTCCCAAGTCTTCGGTACGTGCTCGTTAGTGCAATGCGTGAGTAGCGCAGTCACCCCATCCCAATTTTGCTCAAGGTCAGGGCATAACCAAAGCATATGTAGGAGGCCCGCCCCCACCAAGGAGCAGCATTTGCAGGCGGTGTCCGTAACCGAAAAATACCTGTTAATTTTGTCTGGGGTGAGGTATGCGTGGTGTAGTATGTAAAGTTTTATGATTTTGAAGCGAGGATTACGCGGGATATTAACCGGTCCTACCAGTACCATTGCCCACTCCTTTTCTGTCCAATCCCTCCCTCGGTCCACTGCCCATTTCTCTCTCAGTTGTACGGTAGTGGGTTGTGTGTGAAGGAGAAGAGCCTGCACTAGCCAGTGAATTATGTGGGAGCCATTGCTCATAACGTGAAGGTATTGTATAAAGTGGTGCATGGGCAGCTCTTCGGACATGTCACCCCAGGCGGCAGTTAGTTACGAGGGACGGGTGCAGTAAGAATTGCCAAGTCGGGAGAGATGTATCCTCTGCATGGCTTGCAAATGGGAGGAGAGCGTCATCGGAGTATAGGTCCCCCAGTGTTTCCACCCCCGCAGTGGTCCAGCTGTCTAGCATTACAGTCGTCAGCGCTCCGGTTGTTGTCGGGGTGCCTAGTAGGAGGAGTATCGGGGCATACGGTACTGTCGTTCGGGTGAGACGCAGGCAGCGCTGAAAACATCTGCGCGCTACTGCAAGATACAGCTGCAAGGGACGAGGAGTCCGAGTCAGTGGGTGAAACAGCACGTGGATCTGTAGCAGAGTCCAGACAATAGTATCCGTGGCAGTGTCTCCCAAGCCTTTACCACCCAGCCATCCCGATACCCACTGCATCTGCGCCGCCAGGTAATATAGTTCCATGTTGGGCACTGCAAGTCCTCCCGCTTCAGTTGGCATATATAGCTTCGCCAGTGCAATGCGTGGTCGGCCCTTATTCCAGATCAGGTCGCGAAGTAGGACTTCGAGATCTCGGAACACCCGGTTGGGAACGTAGGATGGAATATTGGCGAAGTAGTACAATAGCCTAGATAGAACTATCATTCTCACCAAGGCTACTCGGCTGGGAACGTTTAGTGGTAGAGTTTTCCAAAACCCAATTTGCGACCGGATGGATGAAATCGCCCGCATCAGGTTCCCCTCCAATATATCTGTAGGATTATGGTAGATGTGGATACCTAGGTATATGAATGTCGTGGAATACCACTGTAGTCTTTCGCCACCTATGTATATCTCGCTCTCGGGTGGATCCGGGTCAAAGGAATAAGCCCCAGATTTGGCCCAATTGACTTTTAAACCCGACATCTCCTCGAAGGTGCGGAAGATGCCAGCAAGGGACGGCGGGACATCAGTCAGATCTTTGATATAGAGGAGTAGATCGTCCGCATATAACGATACCGCATGAAGGCCATCTGCCATCGGTATACACCACTCTGAGCCTCGGGACCTGAGTATGGTGGCCAGGGGTTCCACGGCCAAGGAGAACAGCAATGGCGACAGGGGGCAGCCCTGTCTGGTGCCCCTCTGCACACGGATAGGGTCAGAAAGCAGCGTGTCAGTGCGGACGCGAACTGTGGGCCTATGGTACAATAGGCCAACCATGGTCTCGTAGTCATCCCCCAGTTCGAATTTGTTCATGACTGCTCGAAGGTATGGCCATTCCACCGAGTCAAATGCTTTCTCTAGGTCCAGCACTAGACATCCGGCATGTGGCCATTGACGGGTGGCATACTCTTGAATGCAGAATAAGCGGCGGATGTTATAGGAGGTATGGCGCATTGGTACAAATCCATTCTGGTCGTGGTGTACTAGAGTTGGCACTAGAGGGGCCAGTCTTCGGGCTAGCGTGGAAGCGAGGATTTTATAGTCCGTATTGAGGAGGGCCAGAGGACGGTAGGAGCCCAGGCGCACGCTATCTCTGCCGGGTTTGAGCAGGGATATGAGGGTAGCCTCATTAAGTGTCGGGGGAAGGGAGAAATCGTCCGTGGCCGCAGCGTACATTTTTAACAGTTGGGGAATGAGGATGTCCGAACCGGCCTCGTAGAATTTGGCTGGCAAGCGATCCGGGCCCGGAGTCTTGCCATTCGAGAGGTTGAAAATGGTGTCGCGGAGTTCCTCAGGATCAAGTGGTGCTCTGAGGTCATCCTGCTGCGCAGTTGTCAAGGTAGGCAACTGTAGGGGCGAGAGATACTCGGCTATGTCAGGCAGTGGGATACTCAGCCGGGAGCAATATAGCCCCGAATAATTATCTATGAACGCCTCATAGATTTGGCGTTGTGTATAGAGTTGTCTACCTCCTTCCGCCTGAATCTCTGATATGGGGGTCGTGCGGTCCTCTCGTGCAATCAGCCAGGTCAACAGTTTGCCAGGCCTGTCACCCTGGCGATGCGTGCGAGCAGAGTGCGCCGCGAAGTTAATGTTGCGTAAGCGTTCCAGGAGGTGGCCATGTTCCGCTTTGGTCTCCGTCAGGCGATTGTCCATACCCCCCACTGCGTCCTGTTCATGGCCCAACAGTTCAGCCTATAGTCGTGTCAGGTCATCCTCTAGCTGTGTCTCAGTCCCTGTAATTGAGGATGCGGAGGATCAATGGTCTGGGGTTGGAGCCTGGGGGGAGGGGCCTAGTAGGGACGTGATGTGCTCGCTCCACCACGAAATAAGGTGACAACACACCCTCCGGCAGGAGGCCCCTTAGCCAGTCTTCCACATGTCCGGTGGGGTCGGTCCCCTACCATTTCTCCGGTATTCCGACCAGTCTTATGTTGTTCCGTCTTGCCCGTCCTTCCACGTCCTCTGCCAGCTCCTCCAGGAATTCCACCCTGTTCAGGAGGTCTCGGACATGTTTTTTCGTTTGACTCACTCGGGGTTCGATGTCAGTCGCCGAGCCCTCCAGTGCCGTGGTGCGGTCTCGCAGTTCTTTATGATCAGCCTTCAGATGGGTCAGGTCGATCGCCACGTTGTCTATGTTAGCCTCCAGGGAGGTGCAAGTCTGTTGTAGAGACGCTTCTAGGCGTTCCATCACGGCAAGCACATTGTCCAATTTCGATGTCACAGCGTCAGAAGCCATCTTGGATGGTGATTTGGTTTGATTCCCCTTGAGCGATGTGCCACCTGTGCCCGTGCGTGTCCTCACTCCCCCAGACATGAGCAAGATGTGGCATGGAAACGTCCTCTATGTTTGATGCGTGCGGGTGTAGAGGGTATAGTTGCAGTAGGTGTGGTTGCGTGGCCGGGGTGTTAGGCCGTTGATCCCTGGGAGGGACACCGAGCTGTGTCCAGGGGTAGATCACAATGGTGGTGTTGTCAAAGGCCCGCCACTAGCACCACAGGTTTCGGCGTGCGGGCAACGATGTTCTCAATCGTGCCAGGAGTGGCAGTGGGGCAATTGTTCAGCGCAGCTCTCTTACCCTCAGAGTTCGTCTTTGCAAATGGCGGCTCGCGTCTCCCTTTAACTCTTCACCGCCTTTAGGGTTGGCCATCTGAGCGCGCAGACCAATGGAGCGGCCAGAGTCTCTCTCCCTCCGGCGCCGCTCCTACGGGTGGTCGTAATGAGCTGGATCGCGCCTCCACAGCCCCACGGAGGTCGGGGTCCAAGACAACCCCCCGTACTTCACCGGCAGTGTGATGCGTAGTCCACGAGGTGTAGGGCCTTCCCACAGGCATCTGTTGCGGGCAGGCGTTGTTCCACACCAGCCGCCTCGTGGATGTCCACAGGTTTTTGTAGGGGCAGTGTGTCGGCAGTGGAACAATAGGCGCACAGGGGGCACCCAGGTATCGTTGTTCGGATGGCACCAAGTAGGCCGCGTCGTCGGGCCTGCCGTAACCGCCAAAGCCTTGGTCTCGCGTAGTTGGGCGCGCCGGGGCGGGGTCCGCCCGGTACGGCTGCAGGCACACAATCTTTGTCGGTGCGGTTCCCGGTGTGTGAAGAGCCGCAAACTCGGCTGGGTTGCCGGTGGGCGGTGTCTCCGGGTCTGCTCACAGCCGTGGACTGATCAGGATATCAGTTGCGGAGAAACGGCCTCGGGAAGGGGAGCTCAGGTCGGAGCTCTACCCGTCCACGTCCGTCGCCATTGTGCGCCAAGCCACGCCCCCCCGGGTGGGGTTCGAACTCATTGCTACGAAACTTGACGCCATTCTTGGGTGTGTAGCCCTGCTCCATGGTTTCCAATGAGCCCTGACTGACATCACTAGAGTCATGACGAGAAGAGAAGAACACCTGTCCACTCAGAGTGGCTCCAGCGATACCAGCCGTGAGCTGGCACACATGCGGGGGCTCATGGAGGATAGGGTGCGGATGGAGGCGGAAAGGATGGTAGCCACCGCTGCACATCAGCAAAATGTAGCTGGGATCTACCATGCCCCTCAGATCCTCATCATAGCATTGCTGCCACAAGGGATGGCGATGATGAATGCTGCTGGCCCCACACCATCCACATCTCCGTCCCCTGGTGTGTCAGTGCCTCCCAGTGCGGCAGGCCTAACTACTCCAGCACCTGATGTGTCACTGTCATACAGTACTGCTGACAATCTTCCTCCGGCCCCTGATGTGTCAGTGGCACACAGTGCCTTAGCTGGTACTGCGGTACAAAAGGGGGTGGTAATGGACGGAGCAACTGAACCAATCAAACACTCACACCCAGTCAAAAGATCTGGGTCCAATCCATCACCGTTCTTTAGCCCACTTCTCCACCCCAGTTCAGACATGGCTATATGCAAATCAGTCTGACCCTGTGCCTCATGGGAACAGTCCAGCCCGAACTGCCAAGCCATGCCTTCCCTGGACCGGAAACAAGCTTCTGAGGACCAGTTTCTGGCATTCCAGCCGTCTTCAGCCTGGCTTGCTTGAATCCAGTGGCAAAGCGAGCAAGGGACTCACGTCCGAGCATACCCTGCCACACCTATGGAGGCCAAAAGCGGTTCAAAAGGGGGTGGTAATGGACGGAGCATTTGAACCAATCAAACACTCACACCCAGTCAAAAGATCTGGGTCCAATCCATCACCGTTTTTTAGCCCGTCCGTCCATTACCACCCCCTTTTGTAACTCCGTCCATTACCACCCCCTTTTGTATTTCATCCATTACCACCCCCTTTTGTACCGCTTAGCTGGTACTGCAACACCCATAGGTGGGGCAAAGCACTCATCTGAGGATGAGGATGTGGATGAGCCTGTGATCAGAAGGACTCTGTAGCATTCATTTCCGCCACCTGGCCTGTTTCTGCTTGGGCCAGCACATAGCCTTATGACTTTCCACTGACCTCGATACACTCCGATGCCCTCACCTTGGACAACAACATGGACTGCGACATCCTATTTGATGGCCAATGACACGGCGACCAGACAGTGGACTGTACCCTTCCTCTTCCGCAGTACTTGTCATCCCCGGATGGACTCTGGCTGGACCTCGAAGTGCCCCTATTGTGTAGTGTGCCCGGCATTGCGCTGTACCGGCCCAGCTGCAGAACTGCACTGGCACTGGATGTGCAATAAACATGCAGTGAAGCACTGCTGTGCTATGCCTTTCATCAGTCATGTATGTATGTGTGTGGATGAATGTAGGGACAGTTATTTCCCTTGCGTCAATGATGCTCATCCTGTGGGAATGCCAGTCAGAGGGTGCTACATAGCAATTTGTGTAACGGGTCCTGTGGACACCACAACAGGGACACAATCATCAGCCACTTCCTTGTCCGGACATGGACTGAACCACGCCCAGTGCCCACGAGTCATTACGGTAAACCCTGCGCTGTTCCGCCGTACGGCAGGCCAGGCCACTCCGCTAAAGCTCCGGTGGGGGGTGGCCTCTTTGCTACCCGTCGCATGCATACTCGCAGGTGGTGTGCAGGTCACTGGTCTAGTTGTCAGCATGTCAGAGCCACTCCCTGAGGCCAGGTTTGCACGCACAACACACCCATCCGGCACGGGCGTCACAGGCCATGTGACCCAGCAAATATAAGGGGCCGACGACGTCACATACCCCTCTGCCAGTGGTGACTGGATGACGGACCCGAGGCCTTGAGGTTGGTACGGGCCTACCACCACGTGGTGCTGACTGGGGTGAACAGGGTTTGTGTCACCCAAGGCCGGCACGGGCCTACCACCATGTGGCGCTGACTGGAGTTTAACAGGGTTTGTAGCACCCGGGGCCAGCATGGCCCTACCACCATTTGGCGCTGACTGGGGTTAAACAGGGTTTGTGGCACCCGAGGCCTTGAGGCCGGCACAGGCACCCCGCCATGGGTAGCTGACTGGCGTTGAACAGGGTTTGTGGCACAAGGTGCATTGCGGCCGGCACAGGCACCCCGCCATGGGATGGTGACTTTGGGTGCATTGAGTCATTGGCACCTTAAGCTGGTGACCGGGTGTGCAGCCTGCGATGATGTCCCGTCCCGGCGGTCCAGACTGCTCAAGATTTGTGTGTCCTACTGGACCGCAGTGTAGACCGAGCCAGGGGGCAGCACGGGCCTACCATCACGTGGCCTCACATCCGGGAACACAAAGTTTGTGGCACCCATTGAGGTGAGCGGGTGTGCAGCCTGCAATGATGCTGGGTGCCCTGGTATGTCCTATGCCAGGGAGTAATCAAGACCAAGGACCAGGCATGAGCCCTGGTGGCCTACGGAGCCGGGCTGCATGATGTGGAGGGTGGCATGTCTGTGGGGCCATGGCTTGTGGCTTGCAGCGTCACGTGGTGGGACATCCTGTATACACGCTGGTTGCGGAAGGTGAGCAGTGAGGCCCAGGTGTGCATGGGAAGGCAGGCTCCAATGTGCGGTGGGAGGGGCTGTGGTGCATCTGCCTGGGTGTGCATGGGCAGGCGGGCGATGCTGTCGTGTGCCAGTCATGTATCTGAACTCTGCTTCAGATGACAGCTCTGACTCAGATTTGTGACCTGGTGTAATGCTAGACATACCGGCAAGTGGTTGGTGAAACACCGGTGGCAGCAGGTAAACAGTGTGGCCTGGGTGCGCAGGGGCGACACTCTCTCTCTCCCCCTCTCTTCTTCTCTCTCTCTCTCTTCCCTCTCTTCTTCTTCTCTCTCTCTCTCTCTCTCTCTCCCTCTCTTCCTCTCTCTCTCCCCTCTCTTCCTCTCCCTCTCTCTTCTTCTCTCTCTCTCTCTTCCCTCTCTTCTTCTTCTCTCTCTCTCTCTCTCTCTCTCTCTCTCTCCCTCTCTTCCTCTCTCTCTCTCTCCCCCTCTCTTCCTCTCTCTCTCCTTCGCTCTCTCTCTGTCCTTTGATGTACGCAGGACACACCTTCTCATCAAGTTTTTTGTCTTGCAGGCTGTGACCAACGGATTGAATTGAGGGTACCCACCATGGTCTTCATTTCATTTGTGTGTTAATTTCAATAAAGTTTTGTTGGTTGCTTCGAAAGTGAATGTGTGATGCTCATTTCTGTGATGACACATGCATGTCACCAGTTGTGATTGTGCGACATCAGGCGGATTATTTCTACACGTTGAGGTGTAGCTGATGTGGCATATCTTTGGTCAGGGGGTGCCAGGGAGGGGTGGTCCTGGGTGTGGTGTCTGAAGGTGTTGTGGCCCTCTTGGGTGTCCGTGATGCATGTTCAGGTGCTCCATGACACTGTTTGTCTTTAGGTGTGGTTGTGGGTTGTGCTCCCTTTTGTGGTGCAGACTGGGGTCCAACTTTACACCAGGTCAGAGCAGGTGTAAATTTCCTGCTGCTAACGCGCCTTATCACGTTTTTTGTGCTCTTATCGCCAATCTGGCTGGTTGTTGAGAATGTTGAGGTGTGGTGTTGTTGCGGCTTTTGGCACAGGAATGCCTACTCTGTATCTCATTAGCATTAGTTGCGGGAGTCCTCTGTGGTGATGTTTTTTGCAGCTACTATCACGGGTAAACTGGTGCTGTGGGCTGTTAACACTAGCTTGTGAACTGGTAGGTAAATTTAACACGACTCTGGCTGCGTTAAAGTGCCGTTAATTCGGCGATAGCTCCTTGTGAATATCCCTCACAGATTTCTCCTGCAAATGCATTAGTCATTAGAACATACCTTGACATTTCGGGATACTCGTACAGCTGGAGCAGGCGAAAAGTTTTCTCGGAGCACTCAAAAAATAGTTCAGATGTTGAGGTCGTGGTATCAACCGTTCTTTTTGATACATGCAAATTATTCTCTATCTTTTCCTGCCAACATGTGTGTCGTCTAATGCTGAAATCTTAACAGCAGACTACATCAGGGCAGGATTATATATATGACTGTGTTCAAATATCCCTAGAGTTCCTTTTCTATAACACCGTCATATTCCAGCCCTGATGAAGTCTGCTGCTAAGATTTCAGCAATTGAATAATAGAGCAAAGCCTGCTCTCAGAGGAGGGGCCCTTTCACAGGACTCATTTCACACTGAGGGGCATCACATAGATCCCTGCAGCCAATGCACTACCACAGTGGGTCCAAGGCCTCTGATTATCCAATAGGTGGCCTGACTTTGCGTGTTTATTGAGCTTGCAGTTGGACCGTCACTACTCACGTGGTATGAATTTTAGGGGCACCTCAACAAAAGTTGTACGGGTCCCCTTATTATTTTGTGTTACACCACTTCCCCCAAGCTGTTCCAAAATCATGGTCCCATTTAAATCCTGTGAGTACCATTAAATGGGTACTAGTAACACCATTTGCTTACAGAGCTTAGAACTGGCAGAAGAGAGGCGGTGGGTTGGGAGGGGGATCAGGAGGTAAGCAAGGTCAACCTGAGGGTTATAGGGGTAGTGCTGTCTTCCGGCAGGCAGGTGACCCGAATGTAGGTTAATTCTGTTTAGGGCTGTAGTCAAGAAGGGTAGGGCCAGCGTGCAGGGATGGAACAGCAGCTTTCTTTGTCTTCCTCCCTGTGCACAGGGTGGCCTAGTGCGATCTTTCCCCCAGACCCTTTCATGGGTAGCTTATGGCACCATCTATCAGCCGGCTCTTAAACAGTGCCCATGTCTCTTGCCCTGTTTTCATTCTGTGTCCCTAAGTCAGTCTCTACTTTTAACTCTACACATTGCTCCTGTCTCTTATACTCAGTGATCTTCATATTGTCCCATTGGGCGCTCCGAAGGTTTTGCCACCCACCATAAGAGAGGGAAATCAGTAACGTACTTGTTAATTCTATGCATCACATCCCAGTAATCTTATTTACCATTCTAACTGCAGAGCTGAAATATTGTAGTTAATAATGCCCCATATATTTGAAAACATGCTTTTTGTAATTTAGCCTTGTTGGCACTTGCCAAGCCAATAGGTTCTGAATGGCATCAACTTCCAATCTGGAAGCAGGGGGTGGAACCCCTTCTTTGCACGTGACGAAAAATAGTGAAAATCACCAATATCGATCACATTCCTAAAATAAATGTAAAAGTAGGCCAGCTACACATATGTTAAATGTACTATTCTATGTGCTTCACAGTCCCTAGTGCTGCTGTGAGTCACGTTTAAGTAACACATATACAGAACAGGCGATTGAAACGTTGGATATTGAGTAATAATGTCAACTACAGGGGAAACGCTCAGTTTATGTTTGCAGTGTACATAGACCTTTCATGATTTATGCGATGCTGCCAGTATAAGTATATTGTAAAAAAACAAAAACGTAAGTAACTTTTAGGTGCACCATATCCAGCGTTCTGATAATTCGGTGTAATGTGTATCTTTTAAGGACTGAAAAATGTACATATGCTGCAATAGGTTTATCCAAAGGTAAAGCACGCGGTACCAGACTTAAAATCAAAAAAAGTAATTTACCATAATAGTCCTGCTGTTTCCACCCAGAGCGGACTGTAAGAGCTTTGTTAGGACAGAGTCCCTGTATGGAATATGGAGTACTTTCTTTCCCATTGCTGCCTCGGCCAGAGCACTGCAGAAAAAAGAACAGGAGTAACAGAGGGTTTAGGGAGCATTTTTCTTCGAATGAAAGATTCACCTGAAGACCTATTAATCCAAGCAATAACATCAACAACACTTTTTAACTCAAAGAGCATCACATTGCCTGGAAGAGCTAATATGTGCCACACATGAGACTTTCCACAGTGGTAGGGGGGAGAAAGTGATCATGTACGTCCCCATTGAGCGACAGAAGCCACCATGGGACTGAACCATTTTGTGACACCCCCCAGTGATTACAAACTGAATATCCAAAATATGGTTGGCGATAAGGTCACTTTACGTCCATCAGGTCAGTTACACGGAGTCTCACAACTGGCGTCTGAAAAGCGGGTGGTTTGTGGGTGGATGCCTGGGTTCCCCTCTTATACATACTCCGAGAACCACGTGGTTTTCAGGCAGCGCTTAAGGTTCTCCATCCTACTACTCTACAGATTGAAAGTGACCTTACCTGCAACCCTTTTCAAATTACAACCAGCAAAGAACAAATTGTCCTTGAGAAAACTCGCAGGCTGAAGAGCATGGACCAAAATACATGTTGGTTATCATTTATTCTTTATTTCGGTTAATAATAACCATAAAAGATTACACAGAACGATACAATTATTCCACAACTCATCTTGTGCAAGATAAAATACAGAGCTGAATAGAATAATTGATTTGGAAGTAAACCTGGGTATAACCAAACAGTTTAGCTATGTTCTGACGGTATTACAATTTCATAAATATTAGGTAATTAAAAAGATATTAGTAAAAAAGCAGATTTGAGGAACTGCTCTTCCAGGACTTTCTAAAAAAACAAGCATTGGCATAGCCAATAGGTCTCGCCTTTGGGACCTTATAGGTGTTTAGCCATGCAACAGTTGATGTTGCACCAAGGATATTGTGCTGCAAAACTAAACATTTATAAGGTCTTGAAGGCGAGACCTATTGGCTATGCCAATGCATTTTTTTTTTATGAATGTGATCTTGCGTAGTGTAACTGGTGCTCATGTGTAGGTCTCCAATTACTTTGAGTCAAGTTCCTGTTGTATGAAACTGCAAAACAAAAAACAGTCCTGTCCCTGCTTATAAATTGCTACAAGCCATGTTCTCACATCGTAATAGAACAGAAGGTTGCAGGGGTTAATATTATACCAACCCAGTAGCACTCCTGTTAAAAACGTTTGAAGAATGAAAAACAGATCCTGCAGAGATTCAAACCATGATCCGCAAGTTACGATTGGCCTTTGGCAGCAGATGTCTTGACTTCGTGAGCTATGGTACATTAGGCTGTTTGATAAAACCGACCTGAACTTTTTATAGTAAAGATAGCTTATTTTTATATCACTATTACACTTCAAAACTCTGTGATTGTGCATGTTTTTTGGAGCCAAGGACATGAAGACCACCAGCAATTTTTATTGGTTCCCCGAGCAGGGGCGGCTCTAGGCTCATGGCGGCCCTGGGCGGGGAGCGTAGGTAGGGGGCCCCGGAAGAGGGGGTCCGGGCAGGGCGGAGCGCGGAGGCCAGTGAAGAGGGGGGCGGGGGTCAGGGTGTTTGGAAGTGGAACAGAGCAGGAGGCCACCAAATCCCTGCCAGGGGCCGCCACGCACATATGCATCCATCCTCATAGGATTATTATATTGATAAGAGTGGCTCAAATCCACCTGAGCAACTTACCTCACTCATCTATCACTCTCATATAATAAGCCAGCCAGGCAGTGGAGAAGAATTAGAAATATATTTTATTGGCCATAATACATGGGACTGAACCATTTTGTGACACCCCCCCCCAGTGATTACAAACTTAATATCCAAAATACGGTTGGCGATAATGTCACTTTACGTCCATCAGGTCAGTTACATGGAGTCTCACAACTGGCGTCTGAAAAGCGGGTGGTTTGTGGGTGGATGCCTGGGTTCCCCTCTTATACATACTCCAAGAACCACGTGGTTTTCAGGCAGCGCTTAAGGTTCTCCATCCTACTACTCTACAGATTGAAAGTGACCTTACCTGCAACCCTTTTCAAATTACAACCAGCAAAGAACAAATTGTCCTTGAGAAAACTCGCAGGCTGAAGAGCATGGACCAAAATACATGTTGGTTATCATTTATTCTTTATTTCGGTTAATAATAACCATAAAAGATTACACAGAACGATACAATTATTCCACAACACATCTTGTGCAAGATAAAATACAGTGCTGAATAATTGATTTGGAAGTAAACCTGGGTATAACCAAACAGTTTAACGATGTTCTAACGGTATTACAATTTCATAAATATTAGGTAATTAAAAAGATATTAGTAAAAAAGCAGATTTGAGGAACTGCTCTTCCAGGACTTTCTAAAAAAACAAGCATTGGCATAGCCAATAGGTCTCGCCTTTGGGACCTTATAAGTGTTTAGCCATGCAACAGTTGATGTTGCACCAAGGATATTGTGCTGCAAAACTAAACATTTATAAGGTCTTGAAGGCGAGACCTATTGGCTATGCCAATGCATTTTTTTTTTATGAATGTGATCTTGCGTAGTGTAACTGGTGCTCATGTGTAGGTCTCCAATTACTTTGAGTCAAGTTCCTGTTGTATGAAACTGCAAAACAAAAAACAGTCCTGTCCCTGCTTATAAATTGCTACAAGCCATGTTCTCACATCGTAATAGAACAGAAGGTTGCAGGGGTTAATATTATACCAACCCAGTAGCACTCCTATTAAAAACGTTTGAAGAATGAAAAACAGATCCTGCAGAGATTCAAACCATGATCCGCAAGTTACGATTGGCCTTTGGCAGCAGATGTCTTGACTTCGTGAGCTATGGTACATTAGGCTGTTTGATAAAACCGACCTGAACTTTTTATAGTAAAGATAGCTTATTTTTATATCACTATTACACTTCAAAACTCTGTGATTGTGCAGGTTTTTTGGCGCCAAGGACATGAAGACCAACAGCAATTTTTATTGGTTCCCCGAGCAGGGGCGGCTCTAGGCTCATGGCGGCCCTGGGCGGGGAGCGTAGGTAGGGGGCCCCGGAAGAGGGGGTCCGGGCAGGGCGGAGCGCGGAGGCCAGTGAAGAGGGGGGCGGGGGTCAGGGTGTTTGGAAGTGGAACAGAGCCGGAGGCCACCACATCCCTGCCAGGGGCCGCCATGCACATATGCATCCATCCTCATAGGATTATTATATTAAGGATATATATTGGCGTGGTGGCCCCTGGGTTGCACATGCCTAAGGCCGCCCCTGCCCCGAGGCTGACCCTATGATTTCATCGACATGAAATGACCTTTGTTAGACTGGAGAGGTTTTATTCTGCAGTGTCCACAACATTCTGGGAAGTAGAGCATTGGATAAGCTATTTCTACGTGCTTGTCCTCCCCAAGTCTATGTAACTTTAGTGGAGCCACCCAAAGAAGACCACAATGCATAGCTACCAAGTGGTCCATATCGTTTGTGCAAAAGTTAAGCCACTCCTTCGCTTTTTGCTTACCCCACATTGCTTTCTGTGTTTAACAGTTTTGATTCTGACATTGTCAGGGTGAGCCTGAAAGTCACAGCTTGCCATGTACTGTCGAGAAAGAAGGCAGCACTGGCTGAAGACTTGAGACATCACGGAGCCAAACGGCGGTAAAAAGATGCAGCGCTAATCATGATATAAAATATTGTTAATAGTTGCGCTAATAATCAGCCATCAAGAATGCTATGGTTTTTTTGGTACCTTTTGGGTTAATGTAGTTGACATAATCATAGCTTTGTTTCCTTTCTGTGTTTAAGCACTGCAGCTCAAAACTCCCAGACTTGAGCGCCTTCACTTCCTGTCACTTCCTGTGTCAGTAATTGTTACAGTATGATCATACTTTGGCAGGAGTTCTAAATCAGAGGGCAGCCGACACCCTGGGAACAAATTACACAAACACAGTACTCTGTGCAAGAAAGTGGATCCTGGTCTAAGACCTCTTTATTGACTGCCACAAGTCTGATGCACACCTAGCAAACTTTATGGCTCCAAGTGTCCCATGCAACGTGTCAGCAGCCCACAGTCCTGGCTTTTTAATCTTCATCCCTTTGCATTCTGGAGTTTCTACCTTGTAGATTCACTTTTTACAGCTTTAAATACTCCGACTTCAACATTCTTCGCATGCTCAGAAAAACATTTCGCTGGATCCCCCCCGAAACAAGGAAAACAGTCACCCACGCTCTAGTCACGAGCCGACTGGACTACGGTAACACCCTCTACGCAGGTACCACCGCTAAACTCCAGAAGAAACTACAACGAATCCAAAACGCCTCAGCCAGACTCATATTAGACATCCCACGCAACGAACACATCTCCGGTCACCTTAAAGACCTTCACTGGCTACCCGTCAATAAGAGGATCACCTTCCGACTGCTTACCCACGCACACAAATCACTCTACGACATCGGACCAGAATGCCTCAACTCTCGACTGTCCTTCTACACCCCCTCCCGCCAACTCCGTTCTTCCAGCCAAGCCTTCGCCACTGTACCTCGCATCAACAAGACCACCATGGGAGGCAGATCCTTCTCATACCTGGCTGCCAAAACATGGAACTCACTCCCCGCTTACCTTCGCCTCACCCAGAACCACCTAGCGTTCAGAAAGCAGCTTAAAACGTGGATATTTGACAAATAATCCACCTCCCCTTCCTAAGCGCCTTGAAACCCTCTGGGTATGTAGTGCGCTATATAAATGTTTTGACTTGACTGACTTGACTTGACAGGGACGCAGCTGGGGGAGGTGTGGGAGGTCCACCCCAAGCGTCACTTTTTTGGGGGCAGTGGTAAGCCGCAAGCGCATAGTAAGTTTACTTTTTTCTTTACTCTCTCTCATTGGCGTCGCTAAACACCTCCCGCTCATTGTCATCTGTCGCTCGCATGCCTCCTGCTGGGCATCGTCTTTCACCAGCACCCTCCCCCCACTCTTACCGGCACTGGGCAGCAAACTTAAGGCTTGCCCTGGGTGTCAAAAGCTCTAGCTATGCTATTTGAGACACGGAGTTCCAAATATTCGGGGGGACATCCAAAAAGGCTCTGTAGCACATTTTCTTTTCATGGAAAATCTGTGGTTTTAGTAGCAGAGAGCTAGTACTTCGTGGGGATCTGCATCCCTCTGAGAGTTTTAGCTTTCTTGAAAAATACCTAGGGGTATTGAAATGTAGGGCTTCATAAGTCATGCACGCAATCTTAAGTTGTATTCTTGCCTCACAAGGGAGCCAGTTCCTGGATTGTAGAGCCGGGGAGATGTGACTATTTCCGTTTGTTCCCTAGAGACAAGTCCGGCAGCAGCGCTAAGGAAGGCTCTTAGAGGGGTCAGCTTGTATCTAGGTAGGCCGCATATTGTGGCACTTCCATAGTCCGGCCTGGGCAACACAAGAGCTTGGACCACAAGCTTAAGGTCATCATGTGGGAGGAAGGGTTTAAGAGTCCTTAAAATGTTCATCCTTTGGTGACAGTGTTGATGTGATCCTGCACATTCTGTTACTTGTCTAGTGTAATTCCCAATGATCTAGCACAGTGTATAATGTGAGGAGAATAGTTCAGGGGTGTTAGATGCTTCTTCCAAAGGTTCATCTTGGTAATGGGGTTTGGAGGAGTAATGAAGAGGAATTCTGTTTTGGCAGTGTGAGCTTGAGATGGTTGCCAGTGAGCCAATGATGAATGTTTTGTAAAGTTGAGTTGAGGTCTATGATGTCTTCTCGGTAGGAGATTTTCGGATAGATATAATTGTGTGCTATTTGCATACATGTGATAATGAATGTTAGCAGATTTCAAGGAGTCTGCTAGAGGTTCCAAGAATAAATTTAAGTAAATGGGTGAGAGAGCTGATCCCTGTGGAAACCCAAGGGTGACCGCAGAGGGCTGAGAAAGGTATTCAATCGCCTTGGCTTCTGTTGTGAAGGAAAGAAGTAAACTGTTGCAGTACAGACTCTGATAAGCCCATCCTCTGTTCAAGTAGGTTCAGTAGACAGTTGAGTTTAACAGTGTTGAAAGCAGAGGATAAGTCAAGTAGTATCAGACGACATGATTTATTTAAGTCCAGCATTTTAATATGTCATCCACAATGTGTGTGAGTGGTGATTCAGTGCTGACACATTGACAGCAGCAGGATTGGTGTTTAAAGTTATCTGTGTGGTTGCAGAGTTGGATCTGGATGCATTTTTACGGAAGCTTCTCCAGAGTGTGGATGTTGGAGATAGGGCAGAAGTTGTTAAGATCTGAACAATCTGCACTAGGTTTTTTTAAATGGGGGTTACCTGTCCTACTTTTAGGCAGTCTGGGATAGTGCCTTGACGTAGCAAGGCATTTACAACCTTAGACCATAAGAGGAGAATAACGACTTTGATCTCCTTTGAAGATCGGAGGAGGTAAAGGGTTGATGAAGTGATTAGATGGGTTGAAAGCTGAAAGAATGTTGTAAATATCACTTTCATTGAGTGGTGCGAAAGTGTGTCAAGAGTTGTTTTTGGTGACCTACCCAGGGGGACCAATCCAATCAGAAGTCTAGGAGGTGTGTGGAAAGATGTGTGAGGCAACCAGAAGTAGTTCCCTCGCTGATTGTAGGTCATGTTCAGCGGTTTTAGTTTTTCTGATTAAGGAACCAACTGCTCACTGTTTGGGATAGTGAGGTACCAATGCCAAGCGTGTTTGGTATGTTGAGCCATTGTTGCTTGACGATTTCGAAAAGTTTTTTGGGTCGATTTCTGGCTTGGTCTAGCTGGGTTCTGAAGAAGTTGACTTTGCATTTCTGATTCTTACGTTGTATTTGTTCCTCTCTGATCTTAAGCGTTTTAGGTGTTCCATGGAGGGTGAGGATCTCCAGGCTCTTTCTGCTAATCTCAGATTGTGTCTTTTAGAATTGAAGTTGTCATTAAACCAAGGTTTAGAGACTTTAGTGATTATGTTTTTTTGTTGAAGCGGGGCAATAAGAGTCAAGGGCGACCAAAATGGAGGTATTGTAGAATTCTGTGAGGTCATGGACATCAACCATGTCCATCTGAGGAGTCAGGCGTTGTTACAGCGGGTAGATAAGCCGTTAGGGTTTATATTTCGAATACTCCTTTTCCATTGTTTTTTTTTCTTCGATTGAGATCTCTTCGGGGTTACCACAACATTGATGAGGAAGGTGATAAGGTAATTGCCTGTCCAGTCACAGGGGCTAATTGACTCCAATGTGATGTTGTCCATTTTCGAAATGATAAGGTCCAATGTGTCACCCTTATTGTGAGTAGGGCTGTCACAGATTTGGGTCAAGTCATGGTCTGATAGAAAAGATTTAGGGCTATTCACTGCATGATCATTCAGGTTAATCCTGTGGAGGTTAAAGTCCCAGAAGAAGATCTGGGTCACTGAGGGTCATCGTTGGTTGTGATGACTTCCCTGATTTATTCAATGAATGACAGATTGTCTCCAGGAGAGTGGTAGAACGTGTGTCTTTACAAATGAGACTATTGTTGCTAGAGATATTTATACAAACATTTGAATCTTTCTGCATGTTTCTGCACATTCAGAGCAATTTTGCCTTTAAAAAAATACCAAACCTGCATTAAACAGCATGCACAAGTAACTTCGTTGCACCATAAAAGTGCAGACTACAAGTATTAAAAACATAATAAAATGCAGCCTAGGCTGTTTAAGTAACAAATCAGAGCAAATCAGTTGAATACAATTGATTTACAAGATAATGCATCCTTTGCTACCTAGGCATATTCTTGCTGAGACACAAACACCTCAGCGAAAGTACTGTTAAATGGACTAGAAAAGGGTCCGTTGTGCTTTCTGGAAAGCCTAAGCTGGTAGCAGATTATTTTACAGCCTTAGACCGACATGTAATAACTTAAAATGGACAGTGCTTTGATTCCTGATCATTTTTCCTCCAATCTACCCATAAAGCACAGTTAGAATAATCATTGGATAAAATTCATAAAAGCCAAAGTGACTTTGGTCAGATACATAAAGTAATAAAACAGATATTAAAGTAATTCCAAAACTGTTAGATAATGTAAATCATAATAATAAGATTAGTACACTTTAGCCTCCTTTTGTAATAGGAGTATTGTACAAATCAGGGGGGGCTCGCTGCCTCAGATTTATCAGGGGGATTGATTGCAGACTCGCCTTTCGCCTTATCCTCCACGCGATTAACAAATAGTGTGATATTAAACCGATTCTAATATCTTTTTTCCAACAAATATCTAACAGCATTTTTAATTTAAATATCTAACAGCGTTTTTATTGAGTTTAATTTTGAAACAGAGATTCTTTTTTTTACTCTTCATTTTTTCAAGCCAGCTCTCCACGGATATGTGTGCTTTTTGGGAAAGGTGATTGTGGGACCATTTAACAAGGAATAAAGTACCTCTGCCATTCATTATAAGTATATCGCAAGTTATCTCAGAGTTTCATAATCATATAAAGGAACTCAGCCTTCAACTTTGCTCCCCTATACATGGTCATGGAAGCCCTCGGTGACTTGCACGATCCTTATAATGTCCGGCAGAGGTACTTTATCCAATACACTACATGTGACTAGGGATGCAGCAATTCGCCTGTGAAAAGGAAAGTTAGAGTCACACTTTTATATAGGGATCACAGGCTTCTTGTTTATATATAAACCCAATATCAATACCTTATATGGGGAACAATGTTAACCCCGATGCTGCCCAGAAGAAGTGCATTGAGGTGGCATTTACCCCTCGCCTCTGTCTTACCTTACTGATCGAGTGATGATGGATCATTGCGAAAAAATGATTTTGAATACTATTACAGTTCTGGGGTTAGAGGAAATATATATTAGAGGAAAATACACAGGATGGGTTCAGTGGTGGAACCAACATAAAAAACAATTGGTTAGGATCAGTATTACTTTAAATTCTTGAGGATACATCACTGGATCCCCTATTTATCTGTATTATGCCAGTGATAAACTTTCTGATGTGAAGATAGTAACTCTAAGACCATTACATGTAAATATGGATAACTTGTATTCAGTCATTCTGTACCTTATCACGTTTCCTAAAGTGGTTAAACTGAGATTGACACAAGTCCCTTCTCTCAGACGGTCTCCTTCTGATCCAGAAGATTTCTGTCTTTCACTTCCTGCCAAGTCCACTAAATTTATGATGGATTGCTTGGTGATATCTTCTTCCAGAAAGAGCTGTATAAGGTTTTGAAAAGATACAAATATATATATTTTTTAAATTGAGTGATTCATGCTTTAATGACAACATCATCAGAATGCTTAGGTATCTTGTGTCATTCTGAACAAAATAAATAAACAGAATTTGAAACAGAATGCTTCGGTACTCCTGTATGAATAAGCTTAACTAATAATATGTTTTGTATACATTAAATGACACGCCCTGCAAATGCGGCTTGAGGTGACCAATTGAACAAGAGAAAACTCCTCTTTAAGGAACTGTGAGGAATCAGGGTGAAAATGCAGGTTCTTCAGGTAAGGAATTGAGAATAACCCATTAGCCATTGCTAATTGCCACCTGCGACCCTCCTTGAGCATAAGAAATCCAAATTGTTGAAGAATGTAGAGACAAACCTGCGATTACACATCAATATTTAAATAACACCCTACGAATTATTTGATTGTATTGTCATAGGTTGCACAGCAGATTCCAACAGAATGTTTGGAGCCTACCTGTACCTGACACAGGTATGTATTCTCCTGTCTGGCTGTCTGCTTTTGTTGTAGTTCGATTTTCCCATCAAGCGGTGCTCCGCATTATATGTCTAAACTGCTCAGGAGCCTGCAAATGTTTCACTCTGACCCTTAGTATTCTGGAAAAACTTATACTGAGCTTTAATATTTGGACTGGAGGCTGAAATCACAATGGGACATATTATCAAGAACAGCGTTAAAATTATGGCAGCGATAATGAGCCTGATAATAGGCCCTTGTGAATTCCCATAGAAGCCCAGGTTCTGGTGTGAACCTGGGTTTTTTATGGGAATTCACAAGGGCCTATAATCAAGCTCATTATCGCCGCTTTAGCTGCAGTTTGCTATCGCTAAAGCTGCGATAATTTTAACGCCGTTCTTGATAATATGCCCTAATTAACCTTGTGCAACAATATGCTTTGGGGTGCATCGGCGTAGAAGAGCTTGATGAGAGAAATCGAGGGAGTCATGGACAACTGTGGGGAAATGTTGCAAGGTACAGACAAACTTCTCATCAAAAGGATGCACAAATAAACCGTATTCCTGGATCGCCAGCACATTAGCAATTCCTCTACTGGGGAAAGCAGTAAAGGTGAGGATAACGACAAGGCCTATGCTACTGCAAGAGACTTAGATGAACTTGACTGAGGAAAAATACAACACCGACAGTCAAAATACTCCTTGAAAGATAAATATGTTGTAGATAGATGGCAATGTCGTCACACAAGATTCCAGAGCCATTCAGGTTGGTGATAAGTTCTTTATTTCATGCTAGGCCCTTCATTTACATCCACAGTCTGATAGGTCCTGACGGGGCTCTATTCTCACTCCATCTGCAATCAACTCCCAGACCTCACCTAGCACACATCCAAGTCCCACGCGTCATACAATTCTCCCAGCATCCACACCCAACTTCCTGCTCCATGTCCACTCAGTCCATGCGTCACAGAAATGCTGTGCACCCTGAATATCGAACCCCGGATATTAAGGGAGCAGAATATTGAAGACAGAATATGGGAAAAACAATACTGACAGGTAGTCTAGAATTTCTATACCTAACTACACATATATGTAACTAAGCTGTACATGTATCTTCATAGATGTGGAGTTAGAAATAGTATTCTATACTTCCCTATCTGCACTTACCTTTCAATACTTTGTCACTTGATATTCTCTTCTGTCATCCATACTGGTATATGATAATATGCTGGGGGTCGATATTCAGTAGTTCAATACACCACATCATTGCAAAAGAAAAAGAAATCACTACCATAGGTAAACAGGCATTGACACTCACATAACTAATAGGCACAAATGTTGCCCCTCCTATGGATACCTGCTTGTGTTGCATTTAATTTACCTGCTTGAACTGGATGGTGATGACCATGTGGGATCGGCTGCTCGACGCGTTCATGCTGGTTGAAGCGGTGGTTCTTATTTTAGCTCCTTGCTCCATAAGCCTCTCAATCTGCGAATAGCTTTCACAAGGCACCAGCTTCAAGCCATCCACATAAAAGCCTTGCTGCTGGTCTTCCCTCACCTTCAGACCACCAGCCTTCTTAGTCTTAGAGAGGAGATCTGTTACCTATGTCGAAAAGGACATTTCATGTAGATCAACTATTCTTCCTACATCACAAAGTTGCGCATATGCACTGTTAACTTTAATTGCCTTGTATATTAACTAAAAATAATGATGCAAGTAAGGAGAATCAGCCTTGCAGTTAATAGGTATGATTCAATTACGACATTTGACAAATCTTTCTTCAGAGCCCATATTATACATAAGGCTCACTTTCCCTGCTGGCACCAGGGCGTGTCTAATTTATATCTGAAATAATGAAGTCTACCAATATCATGGATAGTACTTCAAATGGTAAGGCGAACGGCAGAATTTGGCAGATTTTTGTTTTCCACGATTACCCAAAAAATGGCACTGATGTGAAAAGTTCCAGTGGCAGAAATTGGCATAATTTGCTTTTTGGCAATTAAGTGAAATTATTGAAAAATTACATAAAATGAGGTGAAACTCAAAATCAGCATTTGGCACTATAATTTAGCGTGAAATGAGCCCTTGCATGTATTTTGGAAGCGAGGAAACATTTTGCGCAAATAAATTAGTGTAAAAATCACACCAACTACAAACAGCAGTCACTCGCGTTCGGGCCAAGATATTTGCTCTCATATATAATTGTGCTACATTTTTGATGAGTGCGGCACATAATTACATGAAGTGGCATAGTAACATTGTTTTGTAACAATAATAAGGAGAAATTATGAAGGAATATACTAATGTAACAAACATTTAACCCAGGCCTATAGATGTAAGCAAAGCTGATGATTCAGGCTACATCAATTCATACAGATCTGCTCAGGAACATTTTTTGTCTTTGTTTTGAGCGTGCCAGATTTTACAATAGGTATCACCTACCGTATTCAGTAAGATTTACACTGGCTTTGGAGAGGGCTTTATTTCTGTGGACCAATCAGTGGCCGCCCATAATAGAAGTATGTTAAAGCCTACGTGAGGGGCCTACCCTATTGGCAAGCCAGAGTGGTGCGGAGCTGTGTCAGATCTTACCATTCATCTACTTGTCAAAAGACAAATGTGTGCATTATGGATGTGGAATGTAAAAGAAATTGAGCCTATGTCGATCTCTAGGTGCTGGTCAAACGTTATCTTATGTTCAGCAAGATGTTCTCAAAGCCTACGAGACAGGAAATCAGCAACTCCTTACAGTCTCCCTTCAACCGGCTCCAGAATGTGAGAGGGTCATGGTTCATTCTGGAAAATGACATGAAGCAGGGGGAAACTCTGGACAGGCACACATACACACTTAAGGATGGCAAAGAAATCCACAGTAAAGAATAAAGCGAGGACCTGATTCCCAAACCTTTTTCTATGAGTAGGGGTGTCTTACTCCAGGCTCACATGCAATGTATTCCTGAATTTCTAGGAGTGAGACAGGCGTAAGTGTGCCTTCCTCCTGGAAACTGCTCACAGAAATAATTTGGCTATTCGGGTGTAACTAACGTTTAAGGCAACACTAAGACACAATCTTTCATAGGAAAACTTTTGCTTGTCGGCCTCCACGAATTTATCACTCAAAATCTTATAAATTAAGCTAAAGCATTATAAGCCCACACATACTGTGAAGTGTCATTCATCTCTTAACTGAGTATGCATGGTTTAACCCCTTCCATGCTGGGCCGATTTTGCTGCTGTGCTGGACTTTTAAAGAGTCAATGGGTTTATGACGGCCCCCAGCCGTCATCAGCACACGAGCACTGTAATGCATGATGGGTGGGGGCCGTCATCAGCATGGAAGGGGTTAACAGATTTTTTTGGCTCCAAGTCTGCGTAAATGCCCACCCTCCTGTTTGAATTCACCTGATAGAGAGATTACAGCACTCTAAATTGTATGGGTGCACAATACTCATGGTTTAAACGCACTCACATGTGTTTTTATCGTTTGCAGAGTTTCATGATTATCAAGATGCATTTATTCAAAGTTATATTAGCATCGAAATGTAGTGTGCACATTTAAGTAGGACTTTGTATGTATTAAAGAAACCTATAATTCCTGTGTGTATAATTTGCAGGATGAAATATTATTCGTGCAATGTAATTTGTGTCTAGTTTACGTTGCCTGAATTATAGGCCCAAACTGTTGGTTGTTTTGAGTTTCGTTTCTCCTTGGTTGCTCAAGAATTATAATTAAATGAATCCTTTTTGTGTTCGAAGACAGTATGTTCTCATCCTACTGCAGGTGGAGAAATTCGACCTCGTTGTTCTTAGATTTAAGGAGATGCCCGGAATGTCTTTGAAGAAGGCTGGAACGTGAAAAAGGGAGGACGCCTTCCGTGTCTGGCCTATCTGAGAACCAAGGCCACTGAACATTGAACAAATGTAATTAGAGCTTCTGTGGAAACTTACTGAAAATGTTTGCAAATGGAAAAGTTTATCTTATGACGTATTGTGGGTTAAACATTGCCTTTTTGTAAGATGCACAGGGACAGATTCGAGAGATTTCTGCTTATTTTCGGAGGAGAAGGAGCATCCTAGAACGAGCTCCATAGCTTTAAGCTATCAGACCCATTTGGCGTGAGTACTTCTTAGGAAGTCAACATGTGCTGACACCTTTGGGATAGAATCGGGGAAATAGGTAGGATTTCCATGTAGAGCAGTGTAGGGAAAGATACTTTCGTTTTCTTCTCTAATGAAAAGAGAATTGGACTCAGCTTCTATTCTTTGTTGCATATCAATTTGGGAGTTCATCATATTATGCCTTTTGTGCCGATTGAATTATATTCGTAGATTTGGCTCTGTACTGATTTTTATATATCTGTATACACTGATATTGAGGTGTGTTTATATTTAATTATTTTTGGCCTTATAATAAATGCACAAAACTGAAATTCGGAGTCTGTGGTCCTTTAAAAGCATGACTCAATTGAAAGTATACCCTTACGTGTTTTGCTCCCCTCAAACACTTTTAGCGGCTATAAAAATACCATCTGATTTGAATTTAGTAGGGAAGACAGGGAGTATAATTTAGCGTAATCACACCTAAAACTCAAACAATACAGAAATTACCCACCCATTTCACATCTCCCAACGTTACACATGTGGCCGAAATATGTTTTTTGGTACAACTTCTGTATTATATTATGAAACTTTTTCTTAGGTCATTTATAATCCAAGCAGTACATAGCATGTAGTATAGGCTCTGGCACTCTTCTCTTTGTATTGACAAGCTTAATTTGTTGAAAAGGGTAGGGTGGAATGGCTTTGCTGCTTCTCAGAGACCTTCTGTCAACATTTATTAGCATCAACCAGTAGGTTATTGTAGGAGTTATCAGATAGGTCAAAGCCTTTAGGGCAGAGCATTTGAAATTGGGTTTTATTGTGCCTGAGTGGCAAAGAGGTGATCTGCTGAGAAAATAAGCTGAAACCAATGGGGAGAAACCATATCCTTGTGTCGGGGATATACGGTTTGATGACAAAGGATTCGAAACACAGAATGACTCCCATTAGAGATAAAAGGCCTTGTTTATGAAA
The DNA here is from genome assembly GCF_964263255.1 of Lissotriton vulgaris. NCBI lineage: Eukaryota > Metazoa > Chordata > Amphibia > Caudata > Salamandridae > Lissotriton > Lissotriton vulgaris. The sequence goes on from NC_141694.1 coordinate 1,118,520,403, forward strand.
TACAATGTTGGTTTAATTCACACTGCACCCTACCACCTGCTATGTTCCTAGTTGAACAGCCATGTCTTCAGCTTGTTGCGAATGTAAAGGAGTGGTGTAGTAGTTCTGATTTATTGAGGAAGTTCATTCCAGTTTTTGGCAGTGATGAAGAAGAAGGAGCGCCCTCCGATCTTGCTTCTGGGGATGCTTGATATTTGTGCGAGGAAGAGAGAGCTGGAGCATAGTTGTCTTAAGGGATGGTAGAGTTGGAGTCGGTCATGTGTTTTAGTGGGGCTTGTAGGCGTGGATGACCAGCTTGAATTTACAACGTTTCTGGATGAGTAGCCAGTGACGTTCAGTGAGGAGGGGAGTGATGTGGCCTCCTCTGGTGATGTCTAGTATGAGTCTGATGGCAGTCTTTAGAATGGTCTAGAGTCTTTATTTGAGTTGGTTTGAGATGTCGACGGAGTGCATTGCCGTAGTCGAGCATTCTAAGGCTGAGGAGACAGGATGCGATCACCAGTGGCGGCTCGCTCGCAATCGTGGTGGTGAGACAGGATTTTAAAAAATTACAAAAATTAACTTACCTTCTCCGCTGCACCTCTGCATGCCTCTCCCGCCGCCACACACCTCTCCTCTGTCTGCTGGAAGCACCAGAAGAATCTAGGCTGCCACACTCTGCCAGCCAATCAGGACACTGCTCCGGCAGTGTTGTGATTGGCTGGGAGAGTGTGGAATACTCAGGCAGTGCCTGAGAAGGCTGGGCATGTTCTCCATGGGGCTATGCATGACGGTTTGGCCGGCCCTGCTCTGGCGTCATGCCCGACTCCCGCATAGAAAAAGAAAATGATAATAACGTCATGTTATCTTTTTCTTTTTCTTTTTCTTTTTTGCACTGCTGAAATAGCAGCGGTGTGACACTTTCTCCACCTTAGCGGAGGAGTCATCATTGGTGACCATTGGTGATCACGACGTTGACCTGGTTGTCAATTGAGAGTTTGTCAGCAAGAATGATGCCAAGAATTTTTGCATGGTCTATGGGGTTTGGCTTGGGACCCAGGTCGGATGGCCACCAGGAGGTGTCTCAGGGGAAGTTCTCATTTTCAAAGATCAGAATCTCTATTTTGTCTGTGTTGAGTATGAGTCAGTCCATATTTATCCAGCTGGCCACATTGGACATGCAGACGATGAGGTTGGTCCTGGTGGTGTTGTGAAAGTCAGTAAGGGGCGAGGATGAGCTTAGTGCCGTTGGTCAGCACCAGGCTGTACTTCTGCCCAAAGCTTGGGGTAGTTAGCAATTAATTCTGCCATGTGCTTTTCCACGTCACAAAATGGGGCCTACATTGAGCAGGTAGGAAGTGGGAGCCAAAGAAGTGCTGTTTGTCAGGGAAAGGGGTGTTGAGGCCTTGGGGGCACAGCAGGCTTTAGCCTCCCATGTGATGTCGTTGGGTTTTGGATAAGGCCCAGGTGAAACCCCAGACATGGATTTGTAGTTGATTTTACTAAAATTAGACCTAGTGCTCCCATAACCAGTAATCATGTGTGCACAAACACCTGGCCAGCTGTGAGTGGGCAAAACAGTATCCCTGACAGGAGGACCTCTCGGCCTGACTAGTAATCAGGCCCAATGTGTGAAACTGAAAAGCATTCATACTGGACTCGTTTCAAATTATGGCATTTACCTGGGACATTTTAGGCTCCAGTGGGACCTCATGAATCCAGATAAATCTGCTACAAGCAGAAAGATACTGGCAATTCCAAACTGAAAACAATGTCCCTCCTGCACTGAAGGAAAACTCAGAAAGCTACAGTGCCGTTTGTTTTTTTCTTTTTTCTGAACCAAGCCCCTGCTTCAGGGGTTTGCTTCTGAAATGCATAATGGTTTGCTGAGCAAAGCTAAAACAACACATGCCCCTATGCCAAACTGCTCCACAATACTATGGCCAGTGGTCTTCCACAAAGGTAGCGGAGGCCTCAAGGCTGGCCTTGGGCGGTGAGACTTGTGTACCTGCAACCGGCGCTGAGTTTGGGGGGCTCTGAGTTTGGGGGTGCGGGTGCTATATTAGGAAATAGCTTATCTGTTTAAAAGGATCTGCTGCAGAAATCCTTGTGTGTCCAGCAGGTTTCAGGCAACAATAAAAACGTCAACCTAATGCTGGTGATTAATGTTCCGGCTGAAGACAGATGTTTTCTCTAGTGGCAATGTTGACTCATCATAAAGTAGTGGAGAGGGTTAATATGCCTGCTGCAAAGAACGTGTAACATGCAGAGCACAAAACTGTGTTTATGTAGATAGCTTAGTGGGTTACTGTTTTTGTCAGAGCGATCCTTTTTTACTTGCAATTCATAAATTACAATCCTAATGTAGCACAGTGACCTGTAAACTGTCATCAAAGAGCTGCATAATATATGTTAGAATGTTATGTATTTCCCCAGTCTTTCATTATCCTAAGGTTGCTAAAAAAGGTTGATTTTGGATGGAAATCCATTCCTATTAGTAAAGCCAACCACTATGGTACGTTTCAAATCCTAAATTTGTGCTTCTTAAGACCAAGAACACCTTGTAAATGAATCTTCATTGTCTTAAGCAGCATTTCATGTGCTAGTGCTATAAAACAAATGAAATGCATGTAAGAGGGGGGCTATGGAGAGATAAGGGGCACTTTTGGAGGGAGGTAGGGCAGGAATCCATGGAGAAAGCAGTCATATGGGGTGGCGCAGAAAAAGATTGCCACGCGGGTGCCACCAGCGCTAAAGCTAGTCGTGCATGGACTCTGCTGACCTGGGTAGCTGGTAGGTTGGAAGTATTGCATGCATGTGTTGCATTCAGAATTCTAGCTAGATTTCAGCATGGGTACTAGCTTGAGGAAAAATATCTAATGCAAGACATTTTCTTCTTGAATTAGTCTACTGTTAGACATCTGTGCCTCCAATCAGTATTCAAAAATTGTGTGGAGTTTTTCACAATATGTAATTCAAGAAACTTCTCAAATTTCAAAGTTGCAATAAAATTGTGTACTAGAATATTCATCATCATCAAATTAACTTTACTTCGGTCTAGTTATAGACCATAAAAGCATATACACATAAAACAATTAAACATCCATTAAAGACCTTTTGCTCACAGTGCAGCTGAAAGAAGGCAATAAAATAACTGATTTGCTCAGAAAATAACATTTATAAAAAAAGAAAGGTCAAGGCTGGCCAGTGTAAGAAACCATATTTTAACAGAGGTAAAATGACCGTAATACAAAGAGCAGCATAAAAATCACAAAACAAAGAAAGGTGCAACGTGTCCTGGCCATAAACATGTCACATCAACATGGTACTGGCTTTTCTGCTGGTCTCACCCTTTGGGAAATGCCAGAAGACAGTGCAATAGATTTAATCTAGCTCCTCGTGGACAATATATGAAGAAACATTCTATGACAGTGATAAAAGGTGTCTCAGAAATGTGTTCCCACATAGCCCTGCATATCACAGCAATATGCCGCAGCAGCGACACATTTGGCCTTAAAAATCTTTAGGAAATGTTTAGGAGATTACGCCGTTATCTCACAGAAATATAAAAAAAACGGAGGTAATGAACCTGAAGAGGGTGTGTTTTGTACCCGACAATAGTGGTGACCATGTGCCCTTATCATAAAACTGGATTCCCACCCATGACAAGGTCCTTACCCTGCTAATCAAATGTCCTTCACCTTGGTGCCTCCTAATCTTTGCTGACCTTGGTCAGCTACGAGAATGTGTGACTTACTATAAATAGCAGAAAGGTCGAGAGAATCTATAAAACCCACAAAAGAGTCAAGGAGCTGCTTGAGTCCTAAGGCAGTTTTTTTTTGTTAACAGTACTGCATCATTTGTGTGAAGATGTACAAGGATATATCAAATGCCCACAGGAGGAATGTCCCTGCTCTAGGCAGATGGGGTTCCAGATGTTTACATACATCATAAAGACTAAAGGGGGAAGAATACATCCCTGCCTTAATCCCTGCTTAAGCTCAAAACTCCCTGTGCAGTACCCATCTGTGCCATATCTAACACAGGTGGTCATACTCAAATGCAGATCAGCAAGTAAATAGACTATGCCCTCATCGACCCAATTGGAATTCAACATAGGCCCCAATTTGTCCCTGTTGACCCTGTCAAAGTCGGGTATAAGGTCCATAAAAGTCATATGAAGGCTTCCTTGCTTAGCTACAGTATAGTTATCTTCAAATATAAGTTGGGACATCGATCAATGGTACTACGACCTGACCTGAAACCATACTGGGCATCCAAAATGATATGGTTATCCTCTGCCCAACAAGTAAGTCTGGCTAGGACCACACGTCCAAGTACCTTGACAGTCGAATCAATCAGGGAGATGGGCCTATAACAGCAGTGTTCTGTTTTGTCCCCTTTCTTAAAAATTGGTACAACTATAGATTGTGACAAACACTTAGGAATCCATACCCTTGCTGCAGCATTCAATATTTGAAGTAGTGGCTGCTGCCAGGTAGTAGTGGTGAGGCGAGAAGGTGGAAGCGGGGCTTAAAAAATATTAAAACGGGGCAAAGAAAACAAAAAAAAACACTTACTTTGGCGGTGGCCACTTTCCTCCATTCTCGTTTAGGTCGACGAACCAGGAAGCACCCAGGCTCCCGGGCCACTGACCAATCACAAAGCTGCAGTGGAATATTACAGGATTCATTATGCTGTCAAGGACAAGGCATGTTGGAGGCCTAGATCTGTAAGATTGTAGCAGGGGTCAAAGAAACCTAAAGGACAAAGTTGGATCGTGGAAGGTCGGCGGCCCAAATACTAAGGTGATGAAAGCAGTTTAGCCTCTATCTTTGACTTCTCAAAATTTATGATCATGGTATTGCCTTAAATAGTTTTATGGCCCGGTCTCACCCAACCAACACACCTGACCATAATCATATGGTCAAATAAAGATGGTTCACTCCCATTATGGTTCACTCCCATTGTGTTCGCTACACCAGTGAGCAACTGTTTCCTTCACTGGTCAGTGCTTTCTTTAAAGGGGGGACATCTTTACCATGACAATAACATTGAGGTAAACCCAGATGGCAAAGATAATGACGTAGGTGGTAAGTTCCACCTTGAATTACTTATTAGTGAGCCTTTTATTTAAATATATTTTTATTGGGATTGTGGTACAGAAGGACGTAGAAAATTCATACCAAATTACAGACATGATCATAGCTCAAAAGTTAATATGGTTTACAAGGGGGTAATAAAAGTTAGTGATAAAAGGCATTACAGTAGAAAAACCCATGCCATCTTATGGCAGCAGCTAGATGACAAAAAAATAAAATAAAAAAATAAAACATTAGAATCAAAGCACATCATTCTCTGGCCGCCCTCCAGTTTGTAACCGGGGCCCAAAGGCGTTCGCCCATCTCACGTTTCCTGACTCCTTTCAATTCATAAAGACAGGACTCGAGATTGTGGATCCACAGAAATCTGGAAAGCTACATCTGGAAGGACGGGGCAACCGCATCGTTCCAGCCTGCGGAGATCAGGATCCGGAGTACTGCTACTGATATAAAAACTAACACCTCTTCTTCCTTCCCCAGATTCAACTTTGAGTCAGTACCAAGCAGCATCAAGGTAGGGGTTAGATATATAACATGACCTAGCAGCCCCTCCCAAATTTCATTATCTCACTCTTGATAGAATCGAGCCGATTAAAATGACAAAACATGTGTAGTATGTCTGCTTGTCCTTCATTGCATCTGGGGCAGCTGTCATTTTCCCTTAATCCCCAAGCAAATAGCTTAGCCGGTGTATGGAACAAGTTGAATATAGTTTTAAAGTGTTGCCACTGGAGGTTGGAGGCTCTAAATACCTGTTTATTCAATAGAAGAGCGAGGTCCAGATCTACATCTGGGTCCCCCAATTTTGAAGCCCAGTTAGATTCCACCTTCTCGATGTCATCCTGAATTCTCTCGACTAAGCAGTTATAGACAATCTTGATATTCTTACAACCTCTCAATAAGATCTCAGCCAAGGAGAAATCAACAGAGGGTGGCAGCCCGGGTCTTAAAGCCCCTATGATGCAAGCCATTTGGCCATATAAAAGCCAGTGGCTCCCGGGAATGCAGAATCTATCCTGCAATATCTCGAACCCCAATATCTTATCGCCCTCGAAGATATCTCCCAAGGTTTTGATCCCCATTCCCTTCCAAGCTTGAAAATTTCTATCAGTTTCAGTTGGGAAAAAATACTAGAGTTAAACAAATGCAGGTAAGGATTCAGCCTTGGAACATTAAAATATTTCTGGATAGATTTCCAAGCCAACCAGGCTCCAAACAGAGTCTTTAATCGTGCTTCTTTATAGAATCGGTGTTCTATCTCGCAAAGCAGCAAACCAGGTGCTTTGCCACCCAATAGCATCCAGAAAATCGGGGGCGGGCTCTGTTCATCTACAGCTTCGACCCCTATATCTATGTCAGACTGAACTAGAATAGACATTTGCATCAAGAAGCAGGACCAATGATATAATCTTAAGTTCAGGAGAGCCATCCCACCCCTTTCCCTAGGTAGTGACATAAGATTAGTAGAACTCCTAATTCTACCATATTGCCAAACAAATCTTATAAAAGTGGATTCCAAGTTTTTCATTATTTTGTCCTCTATAAATAATGGGATAGAGCGGAACAAATATAGCACTCTGGGAAACATTAGCCTTTTTAGGGCGTTTACTCTTCCTACTAAAGAGAGCTGCAGCACATCAATTCTCTTAAGTTCTGTTTCGATAGCTTTTATGAGTGGGAGATAGTTCTCCTCGACAATTTTTTAGACCGAGGCGTTGATCTTAACCCCTAAGTACATAGCAGAGTCCATATATCGATAATCAGATTTAATGATATTCTTAGAGCATATGATCTGCGTTTTGGTTTCATTTAATAGGTATCCGGACTCCATGCCAAAATCTTTAGCCATCTAATCCATGCCCTAAAATAGGGAGAGCCTCTTGAGGGTTGGTGGTAATCACTGCAAGATCATTGGCGTAAGCCACGATTTTATTAGAATAGCCATTACGTATCTCCGGAGTTATCCTGGGACATGCTAATATCTCCTGCATTAGAGGGTCAATGTACAGGGCAAAGAGAATAGGGGAGATGGGGCAGCCCTGACGCGTCCCCCTTTTGATGTTAATTACCCCTGATTTCTCACCCATCACCATTACCCTTGCAACTGGATCGACGTACATTGCCTTAGGAGCTCCAATAATTTTAGCACCAATGCCTCTACCAGCCAAAACATCCCAGAGAAAGCTCCAGGCAACGCGATCGGAGGGTTTCTCTGCATCGAGCAGGATCATGGCGATCCTTCCCCCCACGGCAGCCTGAGCGTCAAACAAGGTTATTGCCCTGATTATGTGGTCTGTTGTACCCCGACCGGGGACAAACCCATGCTGCCACGGGGAAACGAGACTGCCAATGACCCCACTCAGCCTTTTAGCCCAGATTTTGGAATATAATTTTGTATCTCAGTTAATCAATGTTATAGGGCGGTAAGATCCTGGTTTTCCATCGGTTTCCCCTTCTTATGAAAGATTATAATATTTGTTTCTTTCCAGGAATCCGGAACCACCCCTGAATAGGAAATACCGTTAAATAGATCTACCAAGAGTTGGGCAATTTCAGGTTCAAGAGCTTTGTAGACTTCAAAGGGGAGCCCTTCTGGACCTGAGGCCTTTCCCGGGGCTAGTTCCCGCATTACTGCTGTAACCTCGTTTAATGTAATATCTTTATCTAGTTCCTCTTTGATTGTTTAATCCAACTGAGGGCCCATATCTCGGCATTCCTCCCCCGGTTTCCTATTTGGCGCTTCATATTCATAAAGCCTCTGGTAAAAATTCTCAAATACCCTAAGAATATCTTTCACTTGGTGTACTCTTGACCATCTTCTTCTATGCGGGCGATAGCATTCTCAGTCTTTTCCTGTCTTAGCCGGAGGGCGAGAGCTCTCCCTGCTTGCTCCCCGGTTTCATATCTTTTAGCCCTTGAGGTCTGAATCTCCCCTATAGCCTTTTGTGTTACCTCTCTTTGGAGTGCTGCTTTCACTGCAAGGAGTACATTTTGGCTCTCGGTGCTCTCCCTTCCAGTGGCTATATATCTTACATGCTGTTCTTCCGCTCTCCAAAGTTTCACCATTAAGGCGTAAACCTCTCCACTATCTCCCCTTCTAAGCCTTGCAGAACAGCTGATGGTTTCGCCCCTTAAAGCTGCCTTGAATGTTTCCCAAACCATGTTCGAGAGGTGCTGTATCTATTTGCTGCAAAAAACTCAGTAGCCCATTTTTTAAGGTGATCAGTAAACCTTTTATCGGCAAGTAATTTTCTCTCAAAGGTCCATAGATTTCTTTTCCTTTCAATACCACCCAGATCATAAGTTAGTATTAAGGGGTTATGGTCTGAAATTAGTCTCAGGAGTTTGTATGATACCAACTTTTAGTATTTCGGATGAAGAGATAAGGGAATAATCCAGCTTCGTATATCTCTGGGCTGGGTTAGAGAAATATGTGAATCCGCCATTCAGAGGTAGCTTGATCCCCCAGACGTCTTGCAGACCATGAGAACACATAAGAGCCTGTGCAGACCAAAAAACCTTATGTTTCCTCCCAGCATATGGTATTGAGTTACCCCAGTTGGCCGAAATATTAAAGTCTCCTGCGACTATTAAAGGGGTGGGCCATCCAACTAGTTCTACTTCCAGAAAATCAAACATCTCTGGGTCGTCCGGGTTTGAGCCATAAATTACACAAAGTGAAAAGCCCAGATCTAAATCTGCTATTGCCCATCTACCATTACTATCTGTTTTTATTTTCTTAGCCTTCCCCAAAGATGTTCGAATTAAAATTGCAACTCCCGGATTGTTGAAGTCTGTGTCGAACACGCCACTAAGTCGAAACCCTTAAGGAGTAGTTGCTTGCGTTTGGCCCATGGAAGGTGAGTCTCCTCAATGCACAGGATATTGATTCTTTCATGCTTTGCCAGATAAGCCAATCGTTGCCTTTTCTTCCAGTCAGTCAGATCCCCCACATTAATAGTACAAATTCTAATGTTTGCCATTCCGTTGAGCTAAAATGTCCAAAAATTGATCCTTAATCATTTTGTCTGTCACCATAGCACTACCTTGCCCTGCACCATACCACTTCCCTTTTTCTCCCTTTTTCCCCCACCCCACACCCCAATCACCACCCTCTCCCAACCCCCCAACTGCTCTATCCCCACCCCCCTCCACCCGACCCCCCAGCAAACCCTCAACCCTCCCTCACCCTCCCTACTCTGTAGGGCGCTCAGACCTAGTCTGTGCGTGTGATGGAGCGCGGTGACCGCAGTGAGGACTGTTATATACTTAAACTTTTATCTAATTCTAATAAGGAGCCCCCAAAAGAAGTGTTTTACAATAACAAAAGAGAATATGAAGGTCAGACATCGCACCAGGGCTGCCCAGCCGTCGCTCAATTATCATCAACCCCCCTGCCTTTAGACAAGCCTGTCTAAATTCCTAAAGAGTCTAAGTATTCTTTCGCCTTGATCTCTGAAGAGAAGAACAGAGTCTTTCCATTGTTGATTACTTTTAGCTATGCCGGGTTTGTCAAGAAGACCTGCAAGTTTTTGTCCTGAAAGGGCTTTATCATTCCTCTTAGCCGCCACCGTCTCTCCACCGTTGTGTGGCAAAAGTCCGGCCTTACGAAAAATTATACCCCTTCACTAGATCGTCTTGCGTTAGGCCTGGCCAAATCCGATATGGCTTGTCTCAAAATAAAGTTTCCAAAATAGATCAGGACTGCCCTGGGCTTATCCCCCTCCGTGGTGTTCCTTCTCATTTTAAAGGAAGTATGATGGACTCTTTGTATCTCAGTAGACCAATTCCATCCACTCAGCTCGGGAAATGCCTGACCAAATCGCTTTATCATGTACGCCCTAATGTCGGATCCTTCGGCCCCCTCTGGAATTCCAAGTACTCTCAAATTGTTCCTGCGTATCCTGTTTTCCATTTCTTCAAGCTTCCAGTGAATGTCAACCATTTGTGCACTTTGTGAATTGACTTTAGAGACGGCCTTAGCCACTTCAGTTTACGTTGAGACAATCCTGTCCTCTAAATTTGCCACTCTGTCGCCGGTATTGGCGCAGGCTTTTGACAGCTTCCTAACTACGCCCTGCATCTTTTTCATAGCTACATGAGCTTTTTGATTATCTTTGAGGGTTTCTTCTCTGTGAGCGATGATTTCCTGGTGTATTGTCTCTAATAGTGACATTTGAGCAAACTCCACCAGGGCTGTCCTGAAGGGGCATATCTGAGGGATGATCCCAGGTTAACTCACGCTGGGCAGCTACCTGTCCCTTACTCATTGCTCCTGAAGCTTTTAAGGCAGTGGCTGGTTGGTCCGGCTCGGGGTCGCTCTCGGAGTCTAAGTAAGAAGAACATACTTCCTCATCCTCGGACCACTCTACACCGCCCGAGGCCGAAAAAAAAGCCTCACTTGGGGCAATCTCCTTCCCATCCCCGGTTCCAACTTCGCTAGTTGTCAAATCGTCATTTAATGTCCTTCCCGAACTGATATCTAGAGTAGCGTGTTCAGATTCCTGGGAGCTCCCTGTTTGTAGCTCTGCAGTAATATGCCCAACTAAGTGTCCTGGGGTGCCACCTCTGAGTTTGGGGTTACGCCTGTGGTTCCGATGAGCCCGCAACTTGTAGCTGCCTCCTCCTCCGTTTGTAATACAACTGCCTGTAACGCTGTGACTGAGGTTGAGGGGGGTGCCGAGGAAAGAGGGGGACCACCATCGTCTGCACTATCATAATGGGGCTCTGCATCTGCTCTTTTCTCGGCTTCAGCCTCCCTAAAGGTGCGCCCCACCACCTTTGGAACATCTTCAGCCCCCTTCTCCTTACCGGATTTAGTGAACAGGTCAGCAATCTATGTTGTCGCTAATTGAGTCCGGGCACCGGTCTGCTGCTGCGGCGGCTTTTTCCTGGCTCCTCGCTCCTCGGCTGGAGGTGTTTGTGCTATGGTGAGCTCTGCCATGCCTTCCTCCCATTGCGGCTGTTGTTTCCTTCTCACCATTGCAGTTTTGGTTACAGGGTTAACCTTTGGGGCCATTTCTTGAGCGGGTGTACAGCTCCTCCGCAAAGTGCAGCCACCTTGATTCAACTCTCCCGGCTGCCGCTTCCCACCAGCCCGACGCCGGGTCTCACACCAGTTCTCAGAGTGGCCTCACCGCTCCTCAACCGCGTATACCGCCGACCCTTGCTCCGCCCTCCTGCCGAGTAACGCCGCCTGCACCTGGGCAGAAAGATGGCGAGAGCGTCCGCTAGGTCCCGTAGCAGCTGTTTTGCCGATCCGCGGCAGGACAACACCGTTTGCATCACACAAAGAAAGTCACCTGTTCAAACGTGGTTATTTTGCCCGTAACAGAGCGGTAACAGGGCGGAGTCTAGCTCTTTCTGGGCTCCGGTCCGACAGGTCCTCACTGCGCTGCCGCTTCAGCCGCTGCTAAGCGGTCGCCATCTTCAAATTACTTGAGTGAGCCTGTGATCCTTCTTTTAAGTACACCCTATTCCTGGGCTGTAAATGACCAGTAAGGGAAAGTGGCACCTGGGAAAATAGGCTGCTGGTGAGAAGCATGAGTAGCAAAATTCTCCTCTAACTACCCAACCCCTGTGTTTTGGAGACACACCACCCACTGCCCCGTACAGCCCTTCAGCTCTGTCTGCCATGTATGCCTGGTCAGAAACAGACCTTGGAGGCAGGGCCGGCACTAGGCATGGGCAGTGTGTGCAGCTGCCTAGGGCCTCGTAGTGAGCCCTTCAACTTGGGGCCCCGTACAAACGCAACACAGCCAGGTTATGGCATTAAAGGTGGGACGACCTTGCAAGTGCCCCACCATAGGCGACCCCCTCCCGTGGCCTCATTGCTTTGTTGTAGGGAAGCGAACCTGAGGGGGGTGAAGGGTAGGGGGTAGTCCCAGTTGCAAGAGAACACTTTCCTCCAGTGTGTCCCCCCCTACCCACCCCGCACAAGCGGGGTGGCACAGCGGGATGGCTAATGTTCCCCAGATTAGCTCCCTGGTGGTATTAACACTTTCTGCAGATAACCAACCCTCACACCTCCAGCTCTTTATGAGCTGTTAAGCGGCACTTAAGGAGAGGGGGGGCTGCACCTAGAGGAGCAGGGCTTCTATTGAGATGCAGGCAGCCCTGAATGTGTAACATCTGTGCAAATTAGAGGGGCCTCGCAAATTTGCTACCTGCCCAGGGCCCCCAGAATCCTAGGACCAGACCTGCTTGGAGGCATGGACCGGATTATGTCTTGGGCTCCCAGGTGAGAACAAATGAAGTCACCGCTGGATTTCTCTATCCATGACAAGCTACTACAAATATAATTGGGGGGATTCCTCAAAAGTAATTCAATTTTAGTTTACAACTGAATTGCAAACAAGTCCAATGTATTACTAGGAAGGCTATTGAGGTCCCCAGAACCCCTTGACCACTGCCAGCCCTTGGAGCCACCCATGTTTGGCTCCCATACGAGAACACAACCACGGAGGACTAGGAACTTCTCTTCAACTTAGGACACCCTTTCTTCCTCTTAAGGGCTGGTGGGTCATGGTCAGCTTCCACACTAGAGAGATGAAATAGTCAGGGAACCAGAACCACATGTGGGACTTCTGGAGTCTGCCAAATACAAGCTAAAGTCCACAACAAGAGTCTCAGAAAGGATCACAGATTTACTAGGTTGGCATCCGGAGGCTCTCCCATCCCTCCTCAGCCCTAAACCTAGCTCTTGCTGTACGGACGATGTCTCCTCTGACAGCATACCTACAGCAAAAAGTCACATAAGAAATTGTCGAGGGGCCCTGACACAGTTGAGGGCATTTTCCGCTGACCCATGTGAACACTGGGAGAGTGAAACAGGAGGAGTGGACACGGCCTGGCCTCGTTCAGGTGTAGATTGGCGCACACGTCCCGGAGCATGGGTGCCTGTGAGTATTTTGAAGAGAACACTAGTTATCCTCCTCCTGATGCGCAGAGGGCTGCTGATAGATGTCGTTCTGCCCCCAAGCACCGCAGAGTCCAAATGTGTCTCACAGACTGCAAATTACTTCATTCATATCTGCCTCTTACAAATGAAAATACTAATGCTGTGACTAAGGGTTGCGATTTTACGTTCAGAAGCTGATGTTTTTTGCACACTTAATTTAAATTAGGTGCACAAATTATTTCTAGAGGAGGCACCCAGAGATACTTAGCAAATATTAGGATGGGTCATACTCCAGTTTTTGAGTGGAGAGTTCATTTGAAGAATTACAGTTCAAGAAAGAATAAAGAAAGCCATTTCGCAACCAAGGCAAGATGTGACCGCATGAAACACGCGTTGCAAAATATTGAAATAAGATTTATACATATGGCCTCATGAGGTCAAGATGGAAATAAACCTATTTGGTGCTTATTTACAATGAATTGACGTAGGGCAGCGCCAAATGTCATTTTGCTGTGCTGTACTATGCCAAATCAAAAGAGAAGGAGCTCCATATTTACAAGATACGGTGCATTCCTGTTCTTTCTACTTGAGCCAGCAAATAAATTACAGCCGAGGGCCAACACAGGCACCATGGTATAAGGGTGTTTGTGTTGTTGGCATGATTGTTTTTGGGCAGGAAGGGGTGTAATCAGGAGAGGAGTGTTCCTCGTTTTATATGTGCAGCAGAAAGAGGCAACACATAGAATGAGGAAAAAACAAAGAGAAATGTAAATATTTCTCCTCGTTACGCCTGCTCTGGGGAGGCTTACATTTTTAGTGCTGCCCCAGTTTCACGCTATGGTGTAAATATGGGGAAGTGTAAAAAAACATGGGTGTTGCATGGGAACACCCACAGCAACGCCCATGGTATGTCTCCCCGTTGCATAGTAAGGCAATGCAGTGGCTTGCACTGCATTATTAACACCAAATTTACAAGGCCAGAAAAAGCCACAAAGGGTAGCTTTGCATGGCCTTGAAACATGGACCTTGAAATATGAGTCTGCACTGAGCGTTAAAAAAGTGATGCTCAGGTTGCCCACAATGCTTGTAAATATGTTTTTTTTTTAAACGGAAATAGTATGTGTGGTAGACATAAAGCATATATGCTATAGTGCCAAAGCTCTCATTTTAAGTCTTTATTGGGATGTTGAAAGTGAGAGGCAGCTCTATAAGTGGTGTCAGTCGTTGGTCTCATAGGTGATCTCACTTCTTGTAGATGGGTTGTTTCTTGAAAAGTAGGGGGCGTTTTTACAATGAATTGACGTAGGTGTTGGATGGGAACACCCAAATCAGCGCCCATGGCATGATTCCCCGGCGCATAGTAAGGCAACGCAGCAGCTTGCGCTGAGTTGCTTTACACCATATTTACAATGCCATGAAAAGGCACGCAGGGTGGCTTTTGCGTGGGTTCGTAAATATGGGTCTGCATTCTTCACCACAGAAGATCAACAAAAGTGATGCTCTGGTGGCACACAGGGCCTGTAAATATGCCCCTAGATCTTTAGTTCCTTCTTGACACAGAAGAGCGATGGTCGCATTTCATCAGACAATGAATGAGATTCACCCTCTTAAACAGTTTATCCAATCCGAAAAAATGCTGAGCATTCAATTTTTGGCTGTAAATGTCAAGGTGATTTTCCTACCTGTCTTTGGCGGTTCTGGCACTTTTTCCACCGCTTAGAACTCATGTTGACTTGTTTACATTCGCTAGGCAACTCAAATTAAAAGATTTTTTTCATGATAAAACTCCACGTGATGTGATCTATGGGGACAATGGGGGTATCTCTTCTATGTCTATCGCTGAGGTAAAAACTTACAATGCTTGACTGAACTTAATGAGGAAAGAGAAGTTGATTTGGAAACAATATGCGTGGAACATAATATTGTAGAAAATATGCTGACTGATAGTGGCCTGCGCCCGAAATCGAAATTTATGCCTGGCACTTTTCACCATAACATTGACATATTTACTGAACGGGTGGGCGCTGAACTATATAAACTGGAATGGGACAGCAGGGACCGCCGCAACATACAGTATAACTTGTCCAGAGAAGAAAGGGATGCCCTAAGAAAATTGAAGAGTGATAAAAGCATAGTGATTAGGGAGGCAGATAAGGGCGGAAACGTCGTTATTATGAACCTTTCCGATTACCAAACTGAAATTGAAAGACAACTGGCTGATACAGATTGTTACGAACGGATCTCTGGTAATCCCATGGGACCTTTAAAGGTTGAAGTAAATTCTAAACTTACTGACTGGAGAGATATGGGGCTACTTAGTGATCTTGAGTTTAAATATTTACAGGTCACCAATCCAAGATCCCCCTGTCTATATATCTTGCCAAAGATTCATAAGGGTGGCAACTTCCCCCCCAGGAAGACCGATTATATCCGGCATTGGTTCAGCTACAGAAAAACTATCGGAAGTCATAGATCTTAAATCGAACAAGCATGTACAAAATCTTCCTTCATATATCCAAGATAGTAAGGATATCCTTACAAAATTGCAGGATTTTGAATGGTCGGACGATTTATGGTTTGTGACAATGGATGTGACTAGCCTCTACACATGTATTGAACACGACTTGGGGCTCAAAGCAGCGGAGGTTTACCTACATAGGGAGGGTGTGGACTCTCTACTCAAGAACCAAATGGTTCTTGAGATGATTCACTTAGTCCTTACCAAAAACTATTTTCTATATAACGGCAGATGGTTTCACCAAAAGAGGGGCACTGCGATGGGGACAAAATTTGCCCCATCATATGCATGCCTCTTCATGGGACAATTTGAGAAGGGTCACGCCTGGAACAGATATGCCTCCCCCTGGACTAATTACATTGTGTTTTGGGGGGGTATATCGATGACATTATCTGCCTCTGGTCGGGTACCGAAAAACACTTACTTGAGTACCATAAGTACCCAAATGAGAATGCTCTCAATGTTAAGCTTTCAATAGAATACAACAAAGAAAAAATAAACTTTCTGGACCTACAGTTCTACATCAAAAACGGACGAATTCAAAGTACCTTGTTTAGAAAGGAAACAGCGTGCAATGCAGTCCTGCATGCAGATAGTGCACACGCCAGCGCAACCATTAAGAATATCCCGTATGGGGAAATGGTACACCTAAGACGCAACTGCAGCGAGGATACATTGTTTGATGCTAATATGGATAACCTCAAGACCAGATTTCTGGCACGAGGTTACAATCAAGAAACCCTGAATAGAGCGGAAGCCAGAGCACGTACAATCACCAGGGAATCCACACTAGTAAAAAGAACACCGGAAAGAAAAAAGAACAATAACAATGAGGTGAGGTTTGTGACACAATATACAAGACACAGCAATGCCATCTTCAAAATTTTGAAGAAAAACTGGCATCTCTTGAATGAGATCCCAGGGTTGCAAACAGCCACTAGGACCAATCCGTCTGTAACCTTCAGACGGGGTCGGACTTTGAGAGATGACTTATGTCCAAGTTATATAACAACAGAGAACACCAACAGCATAACGTGGCTGCCACCCAAACCAAAGGGTTTCTTTGTCTGTAAAAATTGCAATATCTGAGATCTGGGAAAAGATAAAACAAAGAGTTTTTCTTATAACGGATCCCAGACGTATAACATCGAAGGATTCATAAATTGTGCAACCACTTTTGTAATCTATGTATTGGGCTGCGGCTGTGGGCTAATATATGTTGGCAGCACAAAGCGGAATCTCAGAACACGCATTCAGGAGCATAAGAGGGTAATTCTCAATAGAGACCTGCGATATCCTCAGACCGAGCATATCATAAAGACACATGATGGGAAACCAGATTTTTGGTTTCACGCTCTGTAACAAGTACACAACCCAACCAGGGGTGGGGATTGGGAACTCTTACTCAGACAAAGGGAATGTAAATAGATATGTAAGCTACAAGGTATCAAATACGGGTTGAACACAGACAACGAGATGCACTACTTCCTAACCTAAGATATCTGAGGAAAAATACTGTGAAGGGTAATGCATCTTTTAAGAAATAATATCAGGAAATTAGTGTCAATAATAATATGCTGACATGTTAATGTCTGAATACACTGTATTATATCTCATTGCATGAAAAGATACCTTGGCATATGAAACCAACTGTTTACTATCCTTTTCTACCATTACGGTTTCCTTTCTCCGATTCATAACTATATATGCACCTCTAATATACCCCAACCCCACTGCATATTTGTATAAATTCTGTAACCCCTATGTTTGTGACAAATATACAGTTTTAACAAATAAGTAATACATCCCCATTCCACCACCCATCAGAACAAGAGGTGTCCTATCCATGACGATTATAAACAACATCTATCTTATTCAATGAATATCCTTCTATACATTTGTTCAGATTATGTCACTCTTGTGCTATCTATTATCCAATCACTTCTGAACTATTCATATCAATATCGGGTCTAAACACACCACTTCCTGCCCTATGAAGGAGCGTTCAGATCCACGAAATCCCTAATAACTTTATACTACCTCGAGGAGTCTCTCATCCTGACGACGATAAAATTCTGGGACCATTTTTTTCCAATTATAGATATATATACTCTTTAATTTGTGATATTCGCCATTAGATAAGTGTCCTTCAAATAAAACTTGGTTCTTTGCCTACCGGGGGTACAATAAGTGTAGGTGCTCAACCACTATCTGTCATATTAGAGAGATAATTTGTCTACTTTACACCGTTTCAAGATGGCGGTCAATATGGCAATCCTGGCTCCTATAATTCTATGCCTTAGCAGAAAGATAATTCGTCCACTTTATACCATTCTAAGATGGCGGCTATTATGACAATCAGGGCTCCTCCGCTAGACTTATTTACTTTATTTCCACCCTCCTTTATCTGTGTAGGATTTTGTGGGTTTTTAGAAATGGGCGTCACTTCAAAATTAGAGATAAACTATAAGTAAAATATCTCATAGAATCATGGGACTGATATATGGCAACAAATGCCGTGATATTATTCCCAATACTCGTTTCTAGCCTATCCAAATCACCATTTCAAAATGGCACTGCTTTTTGACCTATTAGTTGCGCTACTATACGCAGAAGCACAACTACCGCCTTGTCAATTACCTATTTTGATGGGGGCAATCAATCAATTAGGCCCCATAGTTGGGCCTATTTAAACTGGGCAGCAAATGCTACAATTCTCACATGGGATCTACACGTTACCTGCCGCTCGGACAATTTGAAATTTGGAAACTCTGTGAGTGTGGGAAGGGGTACTTTGGGCTTCCTCGTCGGCTCCAACATTGGAAATTAAATAACAAGGGGACTAAGCTACATTATATATATACATATATATCTTTTCAAATCGACATATAAACTGTTTTATAACAATTCTAGTAATTTTGGATCAAGAAACTGTGAATATTCAAGCGTCGGGGCTCTTCCCTAACCCACACAAGTCGACCCTATGGGTGCTGGGTGGTGGCACGGTGGACTTTCCATGGGCTGCGTCCCTTCGGATCGCAGTGGAGGGAGTGAAATATCTGGGAGTTTTCCTCTCTGCCTCGCCCACGGAGGCGTGGAGCCGGAACATTCAACCGGTTTGGGACCGGGTCCAGTTGGACATCAAGACGTGGACACGTATGCCTCTTAACATTTACGGTCGATCGGCTATCTTTAAGATGGTGGCCTTGCCCCGTCTCCTTTACCAGCTGCAGAATCATCCCTACCCGATTGATCCGCAGTGGTTTCGCAGTGTTGACTCTGTGTTGGGCAGGTTCCTGTGGGCTGGAGGTGCCTCCAGGGTGGCGCTCCATACGTGCTTCCTCTCTACTTACTGCGGCGGCTTGGCTACCGCGGATATGCTGTCCTACTATCAGGCCTCCCATCTCCTGGTGCTCAATGAGTGGTGGTATGGGGACCGCTGTGACCCGGCCTATGCCCTGGAGCACTCTCTAATGGGCGACGCCTCCCTTCATACGTCAGAGGGTACTGCTGCGGCCTTTTAAATCGGATGAAAAACCCCTGTCTTGCGGTGTGCCACAGGGCTCCGCCCTCAGCCCCCTGTTCTTTAATGTCTACCTTGCCCCACTGGCCGACGTTGTGGAGTCCTACGGAGTCAGGGTGGTCTCCTATGCTGACGATACTCAGCTGGTGTTTTCCTTCAGAGACCACTCGGACTCCGCATTCTCCAACTTCCGCCAGTGCCTCAATAACATCAGTGTCTGGATGACTGATAACCACCTCAGACTAAATGCAGACAAGACGGAGGTGCTGTTCTTCAATCAGAAAGATCCCATCCCCTCCTCTTGGTGGTGGCCCACGGCACTTGATCCCGCTCCCTCTCCTGTTCACTCTGCTCGTAACCTGGGTTTCCAGTTTGACGACTCCCTCTCATGCAAAACTCAGGTCAATAAAGTGACCTCTGCCTGCTTCCTGAAGTTGCGCATGATCAAAAAAATACTCCCCTATCTCCCTCTGGATTCCCGCCGTACAGTTACCCATGCCCTCATCACGTCCCACCTGGACTATGCTAACAGCCTCTATGCTGGTGCCCCCCAGTATCTGTTAGACCGGCTTCAGATTGTCCAGAATGCGGCGGCCAGATTGATTGGTAACATTCCCTACCGTCAATCAGTATCCGCGTATCGTAGGGAGCTTCACTGGCTACCAGTGGCCAGCCGTATCCAGTTCAAGATCCTTACCCTTACCTACCGAGCCATCAACGACCTCGGACCCAACTACCTGAAAAAACGTGTCTCTATATCTCGCTCCATCAGATCCTTGAGATCCAATGACCTCCGCCTCCTGATCTCTCCCCGTTTTAGACTTTCTAGAATGGGTGGCAGAGGGTTCAGTGTCATTGCGGCAAAACTGTGGAACGCTCTGCCAATCGATCTGAGATTCTGTCCTTCCGAATCCATCTTCCGAGCCAAACTCAAAACTTGGCTCTTCTCTGGACTCTGATTTCCCCCTGCTGCTCCCCATGCTCTATGTTCCTTACTCCCCCTTAGAGACTCAGGATCTAGCGCCGGGACACCCCTTCGGGGGTAGCTGTGCGCTCTATAAACTACATAAATAAATAAATAAATAAATAAATACGTTGTTGTATTCGGCCAGGAGGAGGCGGCTGCTCCCACGAGTCACCCAGGTGGTTTTTGCTGTCTGGCGGAGGGCCCTGCACCGCATGGGCTGGTGGGGTAAACTGACGGCGGAGACTTCGTTGTGGCGTAATGGCCTGCTGCCGGCGCTTGCGTCGCTGCAGGGCTTCGACGGCTGGGACGCAATAGGGGTCTCGTCCCTGGGGCATGTCCTCTCCGGCACCACTCTTAAATCCTTTCAGGAACTGAGTGCTGAGTTCAACATGCCCAGGTCCCAGTTCTTTCGTTATCTCCAATTTCGTCACGCTCTTACTCCTAGCCTGGTGGGGCTGGAGCAGCTCCCAGACTTCAGTCCCATAGAGGCGAAGCTGTTTATGGGAGATTTGGGTGACAAAAAAGTCTCCCTGATTTACCGCTCCTTGGTCACTCACTGCTCCCCCTCGCTCTCGACACTGAAGGCCCTATGGGAGGCCGATGTTGGCCCCTTGGACGAAGACGACTGGCGCGAGGCCCTTGAATCCCCCCGGGGGGCTGCCATTGCAGTCCGCCTCTGCTTCATTCAGTTCAAATATCTGCATCGAGCTTATTTCACAAGGGACCGTTTGTGGCGGGCGGGCCTGATTGCAACCCCGGAATGCCTGAGATGTGGTTCGGAGAGAGGCACCCTTTTTCACACTGTGTGGTCTTGTGTGCGGTTGACTCGGTTCTGGGCCGGGGTCTGGGATTGCCTGTCTGAGGTGCTGGGGTGGGACCTGCCCCGTACCCCTAGGTTGGGCCTTCTTCACGTCCTGGAAAATGTTGGGGGCAACATATACAAGCGCCATCTGTTGCTGCTGGGGCTGGTGGTAGCGAAGAGGGACCTGGCACAGGCCTGGAAGAGCGAGCGAGCGCCCCCCCCTCAGTGCCTGGAGGGCGGGCCTGGACTTCATCATGGGTTTGGAACAGCCAGTTTTTGAGGCTCGGGGCTGTCCCCGCAAACATTTCAAAATATGGAAACGGTGGGCAGACTATAGGGGCCTGCCTCTCGACCCTCCTATGGACATGGACGATGCATTACCACAGGATGTTGACCCCGCACCCTAGGCCGTTGGCCGGCTCCACCTTTGTACACCTTCTCTTATGGTTGACTCATGATCACGTGCACAGGGTTAGGGTGGGATAAGGGGTGGGTAATGGACGGGGTTGGTGGGAGTTTTGGGGTAGGTGGGTGGGAGTATTTTTGAAAAATTCGCTTCATGCATTGGGTTCGATGCTGTGACAATGATGTGCCTTTTTGTATCTACTGTTGACAGTCTCCTCCTGATTGTGGAGGGCTGTGCTTGAACCTGATCGAACTCCTAATAAAAATGGTTTTGAAAAAAGAAACTGTGAATATGTAGTAACTCTTAACCTCCTTACGTGATAAAAATGTTTTATGGTATTTGTGATGCATTATGGGATTTGGAGTAGAAAACATTTTAGAAACTTTTTGCAAATCAAGTTAATACGTGTTGGTCTCTACAGACTATGATTGTCCGGCCCTTCCTAAACACATGATCACATACGTAATGGGACTGACTCTTAAAGCGGGATGTGATGCATCCTGTTAATGTGATGCGTGCTTTTTATGCAGTGGTGAATGCGCCAATTTATATTTTCTCGATCTAACGGCATTATTCTCGTTATTATATAAAAAATCCCTTAACTCCATAGCCTTATATTTGTTTCAAAATTATAAAAAATACTCTTTTAAACCTTATTAGGTTCTTATATACGGGACTGGGCCAAGACAACACACTGAGGTTAATGAAGAAATACGAGGCGGCATCTCGTCGGATCTTTTGAAACAAAGTGAGTTGCTCTTGTGAAATACTGCTTTTGAAATAACAATGTAGGGAATGTTACCAGTATTGAAACTACAAATCCTTTGTATATGTTACCTTGAGCCTTTTTGTTCATTTAAAGGACTGGCTTTCCTGATTCCTTTATGCCGCCAGCAATCTACAGATGAAGGACTCATAATAAGAGAACACCATATCTTGCTGTTTGAGATCTAATATACATCTCTGCACGGTCTGATGCCCAACTAAACTACCAAGGTGGGTCTGACTCACTTTTGTGATCGCACAACCTAGAGATGTACGAAAAAAAGTAATTAAACGCCATGGTGGGATCTTGGACCTCATGTTATGCAGCCATACTATCTTGGTCTACCCACCGTGGGACCATTTACTCGAGAGGTGAGCCTAGTGAACAACTAGACGTCAGCGGGGGAACTTCAGAGTCACTATTATCCAAACCATGTTATTGTTGTTTTTCACGTGAGTCTGATACATTTCCCATCTTCCCATCCTTTTCGTTCCCAACTTACTAGGCAAAATGCACAAGGACTGTATGAGCGAAATCTTTATTTTTTATGATTAATACAATATAGAATAATAAAACCGGAAGTTTACATACCGCTCACTTCGTCCTTTGTACGCACTTGGTCATGCCCTAACTTGCAATTCATTGATTGGCTTTTTTCTCTGAAAAAATCCTTGTATTTCTTTTTAAATATTGCAGCCAAGACTACGGCTGACTGACATCATTTTCATCCCGGGCTCATGATAAACCGTTTGTCTACATTTCAAATTTACTCTACGCATTTTCATCTTGAAAGAACGCTATAATCTAATTGGTAAGCCTTCCGGTACTACTTTGGGATACATATATTCTTGTTTGATTGAGAATCTCTTTGAACTTTAAGGGTCGTCTGACAGGATCCTTCACCCGAGATACAAGCCTTTATGGTTCTATACTATATCAATTGGTGCCACAAGAACAGAGGTATATTATTGAGAGTAAGGAACTCATAGATATTGAAGAGTAAAAAATAGACTTTTCTTCAAATAGATATTAGGATATTCAACCCATATCTCCCACAACCGCCCTGTATTTCTTGGCTGTGGATATACTGTCTGTTTTAAGATTTATGAAAGCTACATTTACCGGTCGAGTCCTTCCCTGGGTTTCACACTATATTTCTCCTAAACTTTTTAAATTCCCTATTATGCTTCCACTCACTTCTTGCACCCTTTCCCTTGTTCTCCCCTTTTTCTCTTTTTTTCTTTTTCTTTTCTGACTTTACTTTTTCAGATACTTTTCTTCTGTTTTGGTATGTGGACCCTTATTTTTGTGTCTTAAAATGGTTTTGATAAATCTTTTTTGCGCTGTCTCTTGTGTATGTGTAAAACTGTAAGAAATGTATAAATTGCATATGCTCTGTGTTGTTTTAAAAAAAAAAACTTGATATTTATGTACTTTCATGTGTTTAAATTTCAGCCCAGAGGAAGATTCCCTTGAGGGAGAGAAACGCGTTGGCTGATGTATGTTGATAAATGTGGAGCTTTTTGATATGAAAACTTGAATAAAGAAGACACTTTTTGCACACAAACATCATTCTCTCCGGACTCTTTTTACTACGTGCACCCCCAACGAAACCCATAAACATTTTAGTGATCTGGAGCTCTGTCGCGTCACTCAGCAGCTGACGGAGGGGTTGCTTGCACAAAATTCTTTAATTACTGCTGAACTGGGACTAAGGTGCGGCATCTGAGGACCCGCTGCTGCTTTTTGTCATTTATGTCATTCGCAGTCCCAGTATGTATTTTTTAAATTAGCAACATCAGTATCAAATTAAACCATTTTGTTTGCCAGCTTTGTTATGACTGGAGCTCGTAGCCGTGATGGAAGCATCTTTAGGGTCACGAGACAGCTCATGAGATAGTTTTTAGGTCATAAGACAGTCAATAGCAGAGAACTCATGAAATAACAAGTAAAGGAGTTTATTGTGTAGCAGAAGGTGGCTCTTTTCTGGGTGAATTAAGGTTAACAGAATGATCTACCTGAAGACCAATAAAGTTTATTTATTATCTCGACCTAAATTGAGACAAGGGTAAGTGGGTAAGTGTGAGGCAAAGAGTGCAGCTATATACAAGTCCAACCACAGGACACCGCAGTTTGTGGTTTGCTCAATAAGAATGCACCTATTTCGCCAAAGTCAGGAAAACTGTTGATCACATATGTTGAGGCTTACGTTGAAAGGGCAAGGAGAGACCGAAATATGAGGTAGACCAAATTTGGTTGTAGAATTGATGGCCCATTGTGATGGCAAAGTGCAGGATGACATAAGGAACAGCCTGGCGTAAGCCAAAGGGGATGGTAGTGCAATGTAAGCCGGAGTATGGTAGACTAATTCCTTACAGGTTATGGTGCTGCCATCCCAGGACAAACTCAATTCTCAGCACAGGTGGTAACACTCTTAGAAACTGTCAGAGGCTCCTTCGTGGGGGCAAAAGGGAAAACTTTGTTTTGCTTAGTTTGTGCCAGAAGTAAAGAACGTGTAATCACAGTGCAGGGGCTAAGTGCTCACCGTTGTACCTGCAGTAGCAAACACTGGCTTCCCCTTGTTCGGATGTGATTGCGTCTGTCCACCCAGGCATCTAATCGGATATCCAGGCAACTTAAACTGATGGGGCCGTGTATGGCCTTATGCAGCAGCAGCTTTCAGTCTGCACTTGGGGTGTATTCACAGAGAAACAGAGAGCCCGTAACTGAAGGCCCGCTTACGTCCCTCTCTCCCACGGATGAGCAGTCAGTTGGTGGCTGCACTCCTCCAAGAGTCTGAGTATTACGTGTGAGTTGCCTACTCAAGAAATGGTGATTCCTTTCATTTAGGTAAAGATTCTGTGAGATCAGTAGTTTGATTGACTCTAGGGTGTGGTTATGGACTTCTCTAGTAGAAATCTGTGAGATCAGAAGCTCACCTGGCACCAAAGTCCCATGGGTGAGAAGAAGCAGCTTATCTGAAAAGTAAATCCACAGAAGAACACCTTTAAGATGTATCCAGGTACTGGAAAAGCTAGAGCAACAACAGGATCAACTTGCTCCTTCTTATCTTCCAGGTAACTGACTCCCGAGAGTTTCAATAACAAGACTGATGGTCCTGGAGCTTTGGAATGCATGGATCCCTCTCTGGTATAATGTTCTGACTTCCAAAGCCATCAAAGCCCTTTCACAGACTGGGGAAATCCAGATTCACGGTCCATAGGTGCCCCAGCCATGACTACCCTTCTATAAGTCTGAGCGCAAATGAATGATGGCCCAAGTCCTTGAGGAGTCATGCAACCCTGATGAAGCAGTGTGGAAATCACTTACTAAAA
The DNA here is from genome assembly GCF_964263255.1 of Lissotriton vulgaris. NCBI lineage: Eukaryota > Metazoa > Chordata > Amphibia > Caudata > Salamandridae > Lissotriton > Lissotriton vulgaris. Next base: position 1,118,545,701 of record NC_141694.1, read on the forward strand.
CCCCTAAACTACCACCAGGAGCAACCTGTGACAATGTACACATTTTTACGGCAGGACTACTGGAAGTGCCAACATGCACCATTCCCTCTCTCAGGGTTAACGAACAGACGAAAAGGTAAAAGGAATTCCTACCTGCTCATTGTAAATTTCCAGCATACTGAAAGTAACCTGAAAAGACAAAACAAGAAAAGATAGAGAGTGACAGTCAGCGTTTTAAGGTTGTTTCAGTTGTCGTACTAAGTGAGCATCTGGTAAGAGTTAACTGATAAAAAGGTAAATGTTTTAAGCAAATTTAAAAACATATAGTATTTTTTGTAAAGCTATGCACCACCAAGACAGAGTGAAATGCCATGCAGGCAATCTGGAAATGAGGAAACTAGAGACTTCATGTCAAGCAAAGATGAGAGAGTAAAGATATTTTCTGGCAGTGCTAGATGAGTATTTCTTACCCATGGAAGGATTCACCCTGTGGACGCTGTGAAATTCTCGTAAGCTATCCTCATCATCTTAGATATGGCTGTGTTTATGGCTCACCGCCGTCCTAAAACATTTTGATGCAAGCTTCCTTTTGTGCAATCAGAGACACTATAAAGCTGATTGACAAAGATTATTTTTGATTTTTTTCATTCACGCACACCTCTGTTCCTCTGCACGTATTTCTGTGGATTGTCTGCAAGGTGGACAGTCTGCTAGAGCAAACCTGGCGGCTTGAACATTAATATGTGAAATGTTCTCTCTTGTTTCTTCACCTGGGATTTAATTTTGAGATTGAGAACCCGCATCTTCTTCACTCCCGTGAATTATTGGAGGGGGGGGGGGGTGGCTAGAGGCTGAAATAGTTTGCAATCCTGTATTAAAGTGACATTTCCAGGTGATCCTTGGACAGGGGCGTAGCTTCAGGGAGTTGTATGGGTTGTTACACCCCCTAATAAATGTATTATTTAAGAAATAGTTGAGTACAGGAGCTTTGAGTCGGATATAGTAAGATGTCTGTTCGATTTCACCTTGGATATTTAAACACCGGTGTCCAGAGTTGGCCTGCAACTTTGCATTTACACTTCGGAACTTTTGAAAAGCGCACTCGCTTAAAGAAACTGCATTTACCGTGATGCTCCTGGGGTTACCCGCTGGTTGGTGGAGTGGTGTGCGACCTATTGAACCCTATTTAAATACTTACTTAGACAAAAACACATACACATTCTTGTCTACGTTTTGAAAGTCTTAAAAACATGGGTATTTTACAAGATACAGTTTTTTCAGTACCCCTCACAATCCGCTCTCTATTCCCTTTCCACTGGCCCTGTTGCGCTGCATCCCAAATAATGATTAACATGACAGGACAGTGTGATTGTCCTAGAATTTGAAGCTCCACCCCCCAGTCTTACTGACCGAGCTACCCCCTGTTCAGGGGTAAGAATGACCGTAGGCAATGTTTGTTAAATTAGCCATAGTAACAGGTAGTCCTCATTTGTGGGTGGAATTTGAAATTGGATAAATCTGCCATTCCTGCTTAGACAAGGACTTTGAAAGTCCGACCACAAATTTAACTTTTTGTGTAATTAGGTTGTTTTATGAGCCAAAATACATGTGAATTGTACACTTACAGCCAGATTCATGAACCAAAATTGCAATCGCAATAGCTGCGAATCAGCTATTGCGATCGCAATTCCAAGAAAAGCAATTCATCATTGGGAAAAGTCCAAAATTGCGAATTCGCAACATAAAAAATTGCGAAATCGCAAAATATTTCGCAGAACTTTGAAAGAACCCCTTTAGCGAATCGGAAATTGCAAGAATCCTTGGATTCTGCAAAATATTTTGCGAACTCGCAAAATAATCGCAAACGCAATTCATGAAAAATCGCAAATTGCGAAAAACCCAAATATCGCTATTAGCGACGCGAAATTTAAGGAGAACCCAAACCAGGTGGTAACCATGAAGTAATAAAAAATAAATAAATAAATAAATAAACTAGCCATAGGTGCAGGCCTGACCAAACACACTTAAGGATACTCAGCTGGAGCATGAGGACTCTCACAATGCCAGGACTCTACATGGTGGTCAGGTGGCGAAGGCTCCAGGCTGCAGAAAGGAACCGAAGCAGGATACAGGAGCGAATATTCTGCTAGCGGATCACCCTACTGGGCCAAACTGCGGAGCAAATCTACTCCAAGTACCGCCTGAATGGAGCAATGGTCACTAAGCTTATACAGGACCTAGACCCCCTGATGTAGCACCCAACAAGGAGGACCAATGCCGTGCCCACCCATGTACAGGTCTTGTGCACCCTGCACCTCCTGGCCTCTGGAAGCTTCCAGGGGGTGGTTGCCGTTGCAGGGGGGATCTCCCAGAGCACCATATCCCGCTGCCTAAGGAGTTTCCTGGAGGCAATGCTGACCCGGCTAAATCATTACATCACATTCCCAACCCCCCAACAGGACTTGAATCAAACCAAGCTTGATTTCTACAACATTGTACAATTCCCCCATGTAATTGGATGCATTGACTGTACCCACATCCACATCTGCCCACCTGCACAAACAGAATACATGTACCGGAACCGCAAGTCCTACCATTCCCTGAACATCCAGATGGTGTGCAACGCTAAGACAATCATCACGGACATAGTGGCACAATACCCGGGGAGCACACATGACTCCTTCATATTCTGGCACAGCGGCATGCACACACGGCTGGCCAGGGGAGACTTTGGAGAAGGACACCTTCTTGGTAAGTACACATGCCAAAAAATAGTACATTGTCACCATGTTGCTGCGCATAACAGGCACTCACCCTCTGCTCCTTTCATTCAGGTGACAGCGGATACGGTCTCCGTGAGTACCTCCTCACCCCATGCCTCAACCCTGCCACACCACAGCAACGGCGTTACAATGCTGCACACATCCGCACTAGAAATTGCATTGAGGGACATTTGGGCTTTTGAAGAGCCACTTCCACATACTGCACAAGACTGGTGGGGCCCTCAAATACGAGCCTGAGGTCTGCTGCCGCATCGTGGCCTTGTGTGCAATACTCCACAACATTGCTACCAAGCGCAGGTTACCTGTAGAGATATCTGGCAGTGAGTCGGAAGGGGACAACCGCCCACCTGCACATGCGCGTCATGCACGCGGGGAGAATCGAGCTGAAGGACACAGACGCCGCAACCAAATCACAAATAACTGTTTCTAGTGCACCCACTCCCCTCACCCAACACTTCACTCATGCATGCATGACAAATGAAATAATGACATGAGTCAGATGTACTGGTACTGAATAAATATTATTGTTGCATTCACAATAATATTGCATTATTTCAAACAGTTAGATTAGAGGTGTATTGAGTCATACATCCCCTTTTTTTAGGAGGGCATGTTTTTCTCATCAGCATGGCCCTGCATGGTGAGAAAAATTGTCAGTGGCGCATCCGGGCCGAGGCTCCAAGTCGCCTCTCCACCTCTTCCTCAGCATTTGCCCATGAGGCTGCAGTGGGCCTGGTGCTGCGGCAGGGAACTGTCACCAGTGGCAACGAAAGGCTGCTGTGGCTTGAGTTTCCCTCACTAGCGTCATCCCCACCACCTGCCTGGCCGTGGCCAGTTGCCTGCAGACCCTGCACTGCAGTGGTGACCTGCTCCAGTGCCCTTGTGACATCCTGGTAGCATTGGACCATTTGGATCTGCATGGCCAACGAGCGTCGTGAAAGTTGTGAGGAGGCGTTGCCTATGATATGGTTTGAGCGTGTGTACACAGAGAGGCGTGTCAGCAGTTGGTAGCGGCGGCGCCGGTTGACATCCCGCTGTGTCAACATGGCCTGTGTGTTTTCCTCCACTGCAGTGGTCATCCTCTCCATCCTGTCAGACAGCTGGCCCACATTCCTTGCTGTCTTGTGCAGCTGCAGGTGAATGGCTGCAAGATGACGTGCCTGCTTCTGATGAATGTGCAGCATGCGGCGCTCTATGGACAGGCCAGGTACACGCACATTCACCCCCCTCCTGCCTGCGCGTGGTGTAGTATTGCGCGGCTCCCTAACCAATCTGCTGGACTGTGTTGTCACAGTGGCTGTGCGCAGTGTGGTTTTCCTGGCTGCAGCTGGTGTTGCCAATGCCACTGGCATGGGTGTCACAGGTGGGGGCTGTGGTGCGCCTGTTGTTGCTGAGGTGGCAGGTGGTGGTAATGCTGCTGGTGTAGGTGCTTGCCCTGATGGTCCAGGTTGAGGGGATGCATGGACGTCTCCCTCGGAATCCTCTGGATTCTCATCTATTTGCAGGCCCTCACTGTCACTGCTGGGTTCTTCAGCGCCACCTGTAATATAAAGTGGAGATTGATTAATGACATGCACATGGAAGGTTGCTACATGCATGCAGGCTAGCATTCCCTGACTGGCTGTTGGATTGACTCTCACAGGACATGTCTGGCTGTATGGGGCTGAATGGAAATTGTGGTCAGACTACATGTCCCACAATGCAATAGGGCTTTTCTGGTGTGCATGGGCTGCATGACTGGGGTTTCTGATGGGTAGCTCTGGGGTCATGGCCATTGTTAGGGGACAGGGTCGCAGTCGCATGGCACTTACCCAGGGTTTCTTTGGTGAGTCGGGAGGAGTCCAGCCGGGTTACCCCCACGCATGCCTCGGGCTGCAAGGTGTCCTCTACAAGGTCCTCCAATGGGTGTTGGGTGGGACTGTGGGCTCTCCTCCTCCTGTAGCGACACGGTCCCCCAGCCTCTCAGCAATCCTCTCCTTGGCGCGCCCTCTGAGGTCGTACCACATCTTCTTTAAGTCATCAATGGAGCGCTGGGACACTGACACAGAATTTACTTTTGCGCGGATGCGCAGCCAAATCCGTCTTTTGTCCGACTCTGGCCCCCTCCTTGAGTCCTTCCCACAGAGCCGATCGTGGCCCTTACTCACTCCCTCAATAAGGTATTCCAGTTCTTGTTCAGAAAACTTTATTTTACGTTTCCTTCCTGAGGAACTGCTCCCTGCTGCTTCCTGGGACATTTTCTGCAGTGGGGTGTCTCCTGATTGTGAGCTGGAGGTGGTCTGGAGTGGAGCTCTGGCCAGTGCTGCTTCCAAATCAGGCTCTGTATGCAGAATGAGGGAGGGAACTGACTGCTTCAGGGTTGTGATGTCAACACTGTGCTCGATATGCGACTTCCCGTTTTTGCGAACTCGCTATTAGCGAGATCGCAATTTGAGATTTCGGTAATAGCGAGATCGCAATTTCAACATGGAAAATGACAGATTCTGTGATTTTTCTGCAATTTAGGCAAAATCGCAATCGGCAATTGCGGCCGATTGCGATTCGCATTTTTTTATCGCAATCTTTCATGAATCCCGTTCTGCGATTTCTAAAGTTTGATTAGGTATTTCTCGCAATTTAGAAATCGCAGAATTGGGTTTTCATGAATCTGGGGGATAATCTCCACTGAGCCAATTTACAAATGAAAAGAGTATCTACATGGTTCATAAGTTTCCATACGCAATTTTTCACTAACACAAAGTTTTTATGTGATTCCGTTCAAGTACACATGCAAACTGTTTTTTCTGATCCTTTATTTGGGCCAACTTTTTATGTCATATGCCTCACCAGCCTTTCCAATTTCCTCTTCAAGCTGTTCACTTAGAGGCCTCGCTCAGCAACTACCATTGCCAAAACAATTCAATTAGTAATTCTGCTCTTCTGGGTCTACATAGTGTAGACATTTTGTGCATTTTACATTATTTGTGTATTACTAACACTGTTCAGAATAGTCTCAAATGTACACGTGTGCACTGATCTTAAGGACTTTGAAGCAATCTTGTTATAACCTGTTCAATTGCATTTTCTTGGCATATGCTATCTAGGCCTCAGCTAGGCCTTATTGCCATCTTGTTCAAAATTGATGTCACATTCACTGTTGATTACTTCTGCTGTTCACAGTTCAACAATGTAATGCTTGCTTCAAAGCAAGCGTGACATTGCTTAATTGTGTGCAGCAGAAGTAAGGCATTTGATCGGGTGTATTGGGCATATCTGTGGGAGGTCTTGGGCACTATGGGGTTTGGCTATGGTTTTATAAATACACTCCATAGTGGGACTGGGCCAAGGAAGGAGCACCCCGATCCACCCAGGAGGACGAGTTGAGCTTGACCACAGGTATTTAAGCCAGCCCTTCTACCCAGGGGCAGGGGCAGGGGCAGAAACAAAGGCCCGGGCTGTAGCTACCTGGCAGGCGACCAAGGGGCCTGAAGGTCCACGAGATCTCCCCGGACCCATAATTTCCAATCTTTATGCCTCTCTCAATATTAATACTCCTAGGGCAAACCCACCCATCGTAACATCTGATGACCCCATCTTGATTCAACTAGATGGCACTTCCACCCCTGACGCACACCACCCCGATGCCCCCAGAGAAATGCTATATACAGGAAGTACGTTTAAGATCCTGTCCTGGAACGTTGCTGGCCTCAAAAGTAAACTGTCTTGCCCTGAATGGGGGCATTCTGTGGACCAATATGACATGTGCATGTTCCAAGAAACGTGGGCAAGGGACGCTGCAAAGGGTGGGATTTACGTCATTTAGTATACCAGCCACTACAAGAAAGAGGGGCAGACCGTCTGGGGGTTTATCTACTTGGGTTGGCTCACACGTGGGCTGTGTAGCTTGTCCCCTGAACACTTTGTCCAGTGACATTTAGTGTGTAACACTTAGCTTTCCAACTAAGCTGAAGCTTGCTCTTATTAATGTCTATTCTCGACCTTTCAGTTTGAGTAAGGAATCGTCAATCCTTGATGTACTAAACTCCTTTATTTCTACTGTTCCCCCCAACATGACGTTGATTGTTTGGGGTGATTTTAACTGTCAATTTGAGCCCCTCCCTGGCATTTCCGATCCAATCTCCAACAAAGAGGTCTCCCAAAGGTCAATCCCTGACCCGCAAATTCAGCCGATCAAGGCCTGGTCCCCCTTGGCAGTCGAAATTAATGCTATTCTGCTAACCCACTCACTGAGAGCGTGTAATGGCCGCACAATCTCAGATACGCCAGGGAAACCAACATTTAATAGAATCAGCCACGCTTCTCTCTTGGAATACATCTTAGTGGAGAATAGATCATGGCTCAGGGTTCTTGATTTTGCCGTTGTCCGCGGCACAATAGTGATAGAGCGCCATGTTGTTTGAAAAATTGTAGGGGTGCATCATAACCATCTGTAATCAGCGCCCACATATTTAGAGGGCCTACTAATGTTTGGTTTTAGAAATGTAGGACTAATCAAGAGTGTTGGCATATATAGAATTATGCTCATATCATTTACTGATTAATGTAGTGCTTAATCGAGAGAATAATGCCTTAAGTAACTTAGGATTAATTGCTCTGTGTATACAATGTGCATTGAGATTAAACATGCCATATTAAAGTTGCACGTGTAGGCTGCCTAATGAGAAATGTAATGCTTTAACATGAGAACAATGTTTGTAACATAAATGTAGTGATTGGATTTATTAATGAAATGCTTATGTTGTCATATTAGAAATGCATTTAAAAGAGTAAAGGCCTGTGAGAGGAAACTCTAGCAGAGGCCTAACCGTGGTTTTCTTAGCATGACTAGAGATGTCGAGTTGGAAATGTGCCTTGAGAAAGAAGCTTATCTTTGCATTTGAATTTGAATTGTAACTTAGGCCGTGCAGAGGGATTCGTTCTCATGCATTTCTTTTGCAGGTGCAAGGCCATGTAGCTCGTTAGGTAGAATGAGCCATTGTTTAAAAGTTAGATTGGTAGGAGTGGAGACGAAGGGAGTGCGCTGGCATGTACACTTGCAACATTTGGCGGAGAAGATGCCTGAGATACAAGGACACAGCAACGGTTTTTGGAAGAAGAAGGTTAGATACTGGAAAAGTACGAGAGGCTGTACCTGCTGAAGGAGGAGTGTCATGGGCGTATCTATTGGTTTTGGGATTTTGTTTTAAGGAAAGTGCCCCGAGGGTGGAGAGTTAGTTCGGTCTTAGAAGAAGCTAGGGTTAGGGTCAGTTGGGTTTAGACTGGGTCCTGTCTAAGGCAGTCCAATTGGATTTGCAGTTAAACATAGGTCTTAGTTTGGACTAGGTAGGAGAAGCTAAGGAACATCTTAGAACGAGCTCGGTAATTTAGGCTACTTACCTGGAAAAACTGTATGTGCTTCTTAGGGAGTCTTCACAGATGACACCTTTTTCTCTTTCCTGGGAGGTATGTTATGTAGGGATGCCACTTTAGAGTTAGTGTAGGGACAGACTAATCTTTTCTTTCCCACCCGAACAGATACAATCGAGTTTTCCAGTGGGCACAGTGATTGCATGCCTGATGCTTCTTGAATTAACTTTGCTTTTTATTCTGAGTCGTCTGAGACTCTTGCGTAGATTTATGTTTGTATTAGTGCCTGTTTATTTCTTGAACCTCTTGCTGAGGTGCTTGTATGTTCAGTTATTTTTGGCTTTGTAATAATTTCTTACATTTTCTTTGGAGTCAGTGGTTCTTCAGAATAAAATGTATTGATTTTGTGAATCTGTCAAAAGTGTATTGAATTTAAAGAACTTCCTTCACACTTCCATGCAGACTAAAGAGATCCGTCGACATGGGGATTCCTCGGACTGGTAAGGTAAAAATCTAAGGGCCATATGTATGAAGCAAAAAGTTAGTCGCAAACGCTGCGAATCGCTAAAAATAGCGTTTGCGACTAAAAAATCGCTAATCCCAATGTATGAAGCCAAAAACGCATGCAAAAAAAGGAATCGCTAATTAGCGAGTCACAAACTTTGCGAAAGTGGTAAATAGCGATTCCAATAGCGATTTCCAAATTTGCGCTGAAACCTGTTAGCGAAAATCGCAAATCTGGAAATCGCTATTTAAAAATCGCAATGGAATGTATCAACCAATCTCAAATTTAAGGAAAATCGCAAAATAAGGAATCGCAATTACCATCAAGTGGGAGCAGGTGGTAACCAGGTGCAAAGTATAAATTCAAGCCCAGAATGCAACACTCTCTCTACCACAATGACCGGGCTCTACATGATAGTGAGGAGGCGAAGACTGAGAGCTGTGGCGCAGAGGAGGAGACGGCAGGAGATGATATTCCGGTTGCGCACCACCATCTTCCAACGCACTGAGGAGGATATCTACACCCATTACAGACTGGAGGAACAGAGCATACTTGATTTGATTGAGGAACTCAGGCCCCACCTAGAACACCCCACCCGCAGGACACAAGCCATACCCACACACATCCAGGTCCTGTGTTCACTACACCTGCTGGCCTCAGGTAGTTTTCAGGGGGTCATAGCCTCTGCAGGAGGGGTGTCACAAAGTGCCTTGTCGCGCTTTTTCCATGCTTTCCTCAACGCCATGACACATAGGATGCAACACCACATACACTTCCCCAGCACCCCACAGGAACGAGCACAGACCAAGCAGGATTTTTACAACATTGCCAAATTCCCCCACGTCATAGGATGTATAGATAGAACACATGTTGCCATTTCACCCCCCTCAAACATAGAGTATGTATTCCGGAACAGGAAATGCTACCACTCACTGAACATACAGATGGTGTGTGATGCCAAAAACATAATCACAGACATAGTGGCAAAGTACCCAGGAAGCACACATGACGCCTTCATATTCCGTCACAGTGGCTGTACCGTAGACTCTCAAGAGGGGTATTTGGAGAGGGATGCCTACTAGGTAAAAGCACACAATGTCAGCCCACATTTCTCATGACCAGCATGTGCATCACAGTGACTGACCTTTAAACATTTCCACCCACAGGGGACAGTGCCTATGCAGTCCGGGATTTCATCCTGACACCCTACCTGAATCCTGCCACTGCTGGGGAGCGGCGCTACAACCGGTCACACATTTCAACAAGAGGCACCATCGAGAGAACATTTGGCATATTGAAGAGCAGGTTCAGATGCATTCACAAAAGTGGAGGAGCCCTCCAATACAGCCCTGAGACGTGCTGCAAAATTGTAGTAGCTTGTGCTATGCTGCACAACATTGCAACCAGGAAAGGGACACCAATGGAGTTGAGTGACTCAGAATCGTCTGACGTGGAGGGACCTGGACCCATACACATGGAAGCTGGCGTAGCTGCTGCTGCAGCTGGGCGACAGAGGCGTGATGAGATCATGCGGAACTACTTCTAGGTGAGTAATAATGATACAATGAAAACTTCTGCCTTTGCTAACGTGTTTAATTCCCAATAGCAACAATGTCACACATTCAAAAAAACATGAATGAACTCTCCTAAACCAAAGCACATGTTTAAATCACAGTGCAACAAAATCAGTCATTAATACAGCAAGTGCAACACTGTTGCTGGCCCTATTTCCCCCCTGTGTGCAATAGTCATTTTGCTGCAGTCCCTATTGTTGTGTGGCAGGCCTGGTGCTCCAGCCACTACGGCGCCTCTCAACAGTGGGTGGTGGTGTGTTGGAGCTCCGCACTGACTGTGAGTCCTCCTCACTGGGGGTAAGCACCCCTGGTCCAGCAGTACGCAGCGCACGCAGTTCATCCAGGGTGGCAGTTGACTGCACTACCACAGTGGCAATATCCTGGATTCCGTGAGTGAACTCACACTGGGTCTCTATGGCACGCCTTGCAAGCATATTGGTGGAGGAGGCCAGCCGGTTAATGGCGCGAGTGTAGTGGTCCATGCGGGCCATTTCTTTGCGCCTGGCTGCGCGTTCAGCTCGCAACTCTGAAGTCAGCTCCTGCACAGCCCCCCTGATTTCTTCGCGTATTCCTCTGTTCCCTGCCCTGATCTCTCTCTGAATGGCCTTCATATGTTTCGCTTGCAGGCGGTGTACCTGAAGCATGTGCATTTCGAGGCTGGCAAAAACAGATTCTTCCTGCTGCACACTGGAGCTGATGGCCGTGCGGGGTCTACGGCTGCCTCTGGTCTGTGGTCTAGACTCCTGCTGCTGGGGTACTGGTGCATCAGACTGCACATTTTCATTGTCCTCATCCTCATCATCCATGATTCTGAATGGCCTCACGTTCCTCCTACTGTGTCCCTGTGGTCGGATGAAAGGACTGTCCTCCCCATCTGTATCATGGCCATGGCTGGCTTCTCCTGAGACTTGGGGTCCTGAGTCACTTGCACTGGCTGTTGCCTTTCCACTTGCAGGTGCTGTGGATAGAACAGCACACATTACTTATTTTTTCATTTCATGTGATGTTCAAATAAATGTTTTCACAGTGTACCCTGACTTTACTTGTGTCATTCATCTTTCCTGACCTGCACATGTGGAATGTTTACAATTTGGATGCTCCCTCCAACATTACAGACTATTGTGACTACATCTCCCATAATGCATTGCTGTGACTGCCTGTGTACTTGCTCTAGGCTGACATGTGGTTCCCATATTCCCTAGGTCGCTGCAGGGGGTTGCTGGGGGTGGTTTAGGGTGGGGAGGCATGCTTCTTACCTGGTCTTGCAGCTGGTTGTGCTGAGCTGTCGAGCACGGACACGCCCGCAACACTCTGTGGGGGCAGTGTGCCCTCTACCAGCTCCTCCAGTGGTGTAGAGTCTGGGATGTTGGAGGTTCCCCCACCGGTGAGCTGGGACTGCTCCAGCCTGGCAGCCAACTTCTCCTTGGAGTGCTGGCGCAAGTCGTACCAGCGCTTGCGCAACACTTCCACTGTCCTGTGTGTCACTCCTAGGGCATTCACTTTGGCTTGGATGCCCTCCCAAATCCGTCTCTTGCTGGCTTCTGGCACCTTGTGGGAACTCCTTCCGAATAATGCCTCATGGTGTGGCACCATTTCTGTGATTAGGGTTTCTAGTTCAGCCTCAGAGAACTTGAGCATCCTCTTCCTGGCTGCTTCCCCTTCTTGCTGCTCCTGCTGGCTTGCTGGGACATCCTTATTTCCACCTTCTGCCATAGCTCCTGAGTAGCAAACAACTCTCTCACACTCTCAGTCTCAATCCTGAAGCACCATAGGAAATCACTCACTTCCTGGTTGGTGATGTCATCATAAAGCATCAGGATTGCGATTGGATGTTTCCAGAAAAACGCTAATTTGCGATTTTTCCAGTGGGAACATCGCAATTTAGCGATTTTTTGGCTGCTATCTCGCTATTTTGCGATTTTCGGTATGCGAACTCGCACTTTAGCGATTTTTGCAGATTAAGGAATCGCTATTATCCATCTCGCAAATATTTAGCGATTTTGGGCGAATCGCTAAATATTTGCGATTGCGTTGATACATCCCGATTTGCGATTCTGATTTTGCGATTCGGTAACAATCGCAAATCGTTTTCTTGATACATATGGCCCTAGGTGGGAATCCCAGCGTCATCAGTTGGTAGCAGAGGACGGTTAGTTTCTGGAAGTAAGGGAGTTTTAGATTAGGATAAGAGTTTCCCCAAGGCCCATAGAATTCAGGTGATGACCGTTCAGTGGATTACCGGTGGAAGACGGCATTCTATGGAACCTGACAGAGAGTGACGGTGCGGCGAAAAGCAGCAGTTCCTGGGAGAGTAAGTATGAATAGGGTTTTTGTGTTGTTAGATTGCGGTTTTATGTTGTGATGTTTGTGGTGTTCGTGTTGTGATGTCTTGCGGAGTTGGAATGTCTGTTGTATGAAAGGAGATCAGGCTGTGAGCACGCGGGCTCAAGGAGTAGCTTAAGTGGGCCGGGTGTACAGTACACCCAAAAGTAATTGTCAACCATTGTTGAGGGAATCGTGAGGTACCATCGATCACCCGCTGGACCGAGATAGGAGGAATGAATGTGTGAGTGCGTGAGTAAATGACGCTGGTCGTGGGTTGCTGAGTGTTTGTAACCTATCACTTGAGGTGATTGTCTGGACATTTCGTGGACAGACAGTTTCTAGACAATTACATGACTCTGGACGTACAGTCAGACTGTGGACGTACAGTCAGATTGCTTGGTCGCACGGGATCATTTCAGTGTATGTATGGGACTTATGCGTGAGTGAGAAGCAAAGTGAAAAGGAGGGGAACTGCTGCGAGTGGAGGAAAAGTGACATCAAAAGGTGCCGCGCCGTGATAGGGCGGTTGGTGTAAAGCCGCGCTGAGATTGGACTTCAGTCCCTTTTTAATTGATTGCATTTTTGATATACTAATTTGCACTTTACTGTGGGGCATATTGTCTCAATAAAACAAGGTTTAACACCATCCCTGATCCACCCACCAGTGAGTGTGCTGTTGAGGTGTCTTTTGGGGTGTGGGATTTTAGGGGTAGCCATGTCCACAATGGTCTTGGGGCCCGATGTAGGTAATTCTAATTTACCACTTCTTAAATCCGGAATCATACCGATTCGGTATTTAAGAAGTGGTAAATTAGAGGGGGGGAAATGTAGGTAAATTCCGAATTTTGCAAGGGTGCAGGGGGTGTCACTTTGACACCCTCTGGCACCCCAATTCCAGACTTGTGTGCCATGTGGCACACAGACATGCCCTAAGGGCATGTCTGTGTGTCACATTGCACAGGTGTGCATGCACAGATGTGCATGCACACATGTATTCGGTATTTCACCACCCAATAGGATTGGGTGGTAAAATACCGAATCTGACTGGCCTTTGGGACTCAGAAGAGTCCCACCTACATATGGAAGTTACCGAATCGGTAAATTTACCGAATCGTTAAAATAGGCCACCTACATCAGGAATGACCATTTACCAGTCGGTAACGGCCGAAATCGGCCGTTACCGGTCGGTAAATGGCCACCTACATCTGGCCCTTGGTCATTTATTTTTTGCAATTTTCCCCACCACGATATCTAACTTCAAAACCTGTAGAGTAGATTTTGGACCTTATAACAAGTGGCCGGTTATATCAAGACTGCTATACAAAACACATTCACACAATGATCTAGTTAACAGTGGTCAGGTTTTTATGTTAAGTGATAATATCCGACAGGTCTTCTTGAAATCAGGACCATTCTCGTCCTGCCGGGCTACCTATTTGATGTTCATCATCCCGCTTTCATTACATAACCAGCTCTATCCTTTCATCAAAAACGGTCCCTTTTATTTATTTCCGGTTCTCATGCTGTAGCTAAAAATACATTTCCAAGCTTTTTTCAGAGTCTCTAAACACTTGTACTTATCCTAGTCTTCTGCATTCCATTATTCTAGATCTGTTGTATTTGTAAAGATGCCCTTTTCTTAGTTTTTATGTACTGTCGCTTATTTAATTCTCTATATCTTGGATATTACGTAGGGTCAATTTGTAGGAAGCAACCAACTGGCTCAAAGTCCTTGTGCAGGCTCCAATGCAAAATGTTTCAGGATAGTCTCCTTTTACTACAGTATCATCTATCCAACTTTAATTTTGTATTAAGTAGTCACATAAGCTTGATGTTGATTCTCCTAGACATAATTTAGAAATCATTGTTCTTCTGTTTGTTGGTATGTGTCTCCTGCTAAGAGTCCACTAGGTCTCCTTGTTTGCACATTGACTTAACTTGAAATGCAAATAATCTTTTCTTCCATGCAATCTTATTTCCATAAACGTTTTATTTCCAGTAGCTGAAGACATGTTTCTGTATTTCTTTCCCCATTTCTTGTAAGAGTTGTAGAGACTGCCATTGACTGAGGAGAATTTATTTCTCATTTTGTATTAGCTCCTGTTAGACCCGGCACCATTGGCTTGGGTCTCCCTTCCATTTCTTTTGCTGTTGCCGCCTATGTTTTTGCTATGTTTTTGCTGGTCTAGATGCTTTTGGCACTTTGCCAATGCTAGTCAGTGCCAAAGTGCAAGTGCTCTCTGTTGTAAATTGTTGTAATGGATTAGTGACTCCATGATTAGCAATTTGATCCACTTGTCAGACCCTAGTACAGTCCACCATGTGTGCCTGGGCCTGTAAATCAAATGCTGCTGGTGGGCTTGCAGCACTGGTTGCGCCACCCACAGGAGCAGCTTGTAAAATGTGTCTCAGGCCTGCCATTGCAGAGCCTGTGTGCAGTCTGGGACTGCCATGTCGACTTGGCAAGAGCACACACTTGTCAGTCCCTAAACCTTCCCTTTTCTACATGTTAGACACCCCTAAGGTTGGCCCAAGGTACTCCTGTGGGCAGGATGCGTTGTATGTGAAAGGTAGGACATGCCCTGATGTGCGTGGCATGTCCTGGTAGTGACTTACAGCCTATTTCGTTTTTCACTATTGCAAGGCAACCAGTTCCCATAGGCCAGAATGAGCAGTTTGATTATAACATTTTATAATCCTAACTGACCCAGGGAACAAGGTAGAAAAACGAGTTTAGTATGCCTGAACTCTGAATGTTAAAATACATCTTTTAGTGTGTGTGATTTTTACATTCTGTGTTTGAAAATACCACTTTTAGAAAGTAGGTATTTTCTTGCCTAACCATTCAGTATGCCTCTGCCACTTTTGTGTATTCCATGTCTGGTTTT
Organism: Lissotriton vulgaris; assembly: GCF_964263255.1. Classification (NCBI taxonomy): domain Eukaryota; kingdom Metazoa; phylum Chordata; class Amphibia; order Caudata; family Salamandridae; genus Lissotriton; species Lissotriton vulgaris. The sequence goes on from NC_141694.1 coordinate 1,118,561,101, forward strand.
TGAGTGACAGGGGGCTGGAGAGAGTTTTGGCTCCAGCAGTCTGATGAGTCAGGCCTGGGCTGAATAGTACCTGGGTTGAATAGAGAGTAGGGGGAGGAGATTTCTTTTCACTTGCCTGAGCCTACATAGAATAGAGAGTAGGGGGAGGAGATTTCTTTTCAGCTACCTGGGCCAGGTCTGCTTTCATTAATGATGTCTCAACCTCCTGCTAGGAAACTGCACCAGGGAGGACAGAACTGGTTTTGACTAAGAAAATACACTCTCTGCCTTCAGAGAACAAATAATTTAGTAGTATAAATATTGGGGCCCAGACCCCAGAACTTTAGATCACTTCTGGGAATCAAGACAAACCTTTGCCAAGGCAAGAAACCAAGAAAGCTCAAGGAGGAGACTGCCCCTGCACTGGTGACTGTTTTGGGTTGGCCTGCAGTGGTTCCTTATTGCAGAGGAAAGGAGAAAAGGAACTTTGTGTGTACTTTAATCATCTTGAGGAAGATCTCCAAGGGCTTGAAGCTGAGTTCACCTCCTGTTCTGAAGTCTCAGGGACACAAAGACTACACGGCCAGCTCCCCTTAATTTCCTTACTGGGAATTCTACCTGCAGGGAGGTGCCTACTGCTATTTTTGGTACTTCTAAAGACTGTGTGTCGCTGGGAGCTGGAAGCGCGACGCATCGAGAAAGAAGCGTGTACCCACCGCAGATGTTTGCCAACATATCACTGAAGAAGTGTGTCGCATCACCGGAGAAGCTTATTGACACTGCAGAGGTTGCCGTCGCATCACCGGAGAAGCATTTCGCAGGGCCTGTCGCGGCTTAAGAACCCACCAAGTTTGCTGCGCAACCGTCGGGCGTGCACGCATCGCATCCAGGTTGTCGCATCGCATCAAAGACACCATCTTGTCACATCGCACCGGATCGTCGCATCGCATTGAAGCACCATCTTGTCGCATCGTACCAGGGCGCAGTAAGAAACCAACCGTCAACACCCCACTCAGTAAGGAAGCGACACATCAACTGCCCTGCAAAGCAGTAAGGTTCCGATGCATCCACTCCCCTAAGTGTAAGGAACGGCGCATCACCTTCCCTGCGACCCTTTTTGTTTACTTTGCGTAATGCATCTAAGGTACTTTGAGAGTAAAGTGTTGCATTTACCATCTACATTGAACTAAGCTATTTCTACCATTTTAAAGCCATATTCTTGATAATCTATTGTGGATTTATGTTGTTTGGTCTTGTGTTAAGTCTAAATAAAGATTACCTATTTTTCTAAACTGGTGTGGTGTCCATTTGTAGCGTTTCCACTGTATTACTATATGTGTTCACAAATGCTTTACACACTGCCTCTGAGATAAGCCTGTCTGCTCCTGCCAAGCTACCAAGGGGGTGAGCAGGGGTTATTTTAGGTGTGTATCCCCCTTTCCCTGACTAAAAGCAAGGCTCCCTATTTGGATAAAAGGTTCAAACCATTGCCAACTAGAGACCCCCATTTCTAACAGCTCCATTATCTTCCTACATCTTTTACTTCATCATTTCCCTTTCAAAATGTGTTTTATGTTTGTCTTGTGTTGATCTCAGAAATCTGTCTCATGTAAAAACTGTCAGTGGAGTAACAGAAAATAATTCCCTCTGGTAAAATGCATATAGTGGCATCTATACTTCCACTTAGGCCTTCAATTCACAACTATACACTGGCTGTGTGCCAGGTTGTAGCCCACTGAATGTTTTGAAGTCCCTCGCTTCACAGTGACTCCAATAGTTATATCCCTGATGAAAGTTTTTTTGCCTACCAAACGTTTATCCCCACTTCCTTTGCGGACCAGTTGATTGGTGTTCAGTTGAGTGATGTCGGAATACCTCCTTCTTTTCCAGAAGTCTCTTCTCACTCTCAGGAAATGGCTTAAAGATTAGACACATTGAGGGCTTCTCAATATCTTGCCAGATGTTCCTACTCTGCAGCAGTTCTTGCTGTATTCCTCTCAAAAGCTACTCGGTTGTGCATTATTAGGTGACATATGTCAATTTTCTATATTGTATGGTATCTTTCACTATTTTGACCTGCTCTCTTTTGATTAGGACCTATGAGTAGGTGGTTAATGTAAGAAGAATAGGCTTCAGAAACAAGTAAAACCTACAGTACAACCTACTTATGAGTCCTACTAAAGTATTATACCACATACCCAGGGCTAGTAAATTAAACGCTACCAGTGGCCTATAGCACCTATTGTGCGACCCAATTAAGGAGCCCTTTAAAACATTTCTCAGACCTGTCATTGGAGCATGTGTGTAGTTTTTAATTACCAATTCGACTAGGCCAAGCATTTAATACAGATGATTTACTCTTAGGAAAGGGTCTAAACAAGCCATAGGGGAGGATGCATTGTATTAAAAACAAATGGACCTGTACACCTATGTTATATTGTACCGGTACCAAAAAACTCACACATTCTTTATTCTCTAAGGGAGGACTACCTCTCCCATATTATTTTTGGGTTATTTTATTACAGTTATAAAATGATAACTTTTGTTTGGGCACAGGTAGAAATGTCCTGTTTGGTATCTAAACAATTGTCATTTAAAATCCTCTTTCATGGTAAAGTTGGATTTTAATTCACCATTCCACAAAGGTCACTTTTAGAAAGTTGACATTTTCTTGTTCTATAATTCAAAGAAGTATCCCAACCAGTAGAAACATGTTGGCAATGTTGGTAGAATCATAGGACCATTATATCCTTGAGATACCCTACCATTCTTGCTATACTATCTCCGGTCACTCCATATTAAAGGGATACTTGGAGTACCGGGAGGATTTTTAATCTTTAACCCCCATGGCCTTTTCTCTAAAGAGCTGCCTGGAATACGGTCGAGCCCACCCTGGCCTTTAGGAGCCAGGGTGAATCTGATGATGAAGCATGACACTACTAGAGTGTGTGAGGGTTACCATACAAAAAGGAACTGAGGTGATAATTTGTACCTGGTTCTGCCGGTGCCACTGGCCATTTCTTAGCCATTTTCAAAGTTTTGCCCCAATCTCGTCCTGTTAGGCTCTTGGCTTGCTGCCATTTTGTTGTTTGTTGTTGTGCCTCCCTGCCCGGCTCTCCACCCCGCTCCCGCCTCCCAGCTGCTCCTCCCTCCCACGGTAAGCTTAGGCCCGACTCTCCTGTGCAAGCGCTGTGACCGTCCTGAGCTCATCAGAAGCGGTCGCTCCTCACGCTGCTCCAGGCTCTGTTTGGTATCGTAGCGCTATACTCCCAGACCGCTCTTTGTAATTTAAAGCCAGAACGCTTCCTGCTTTTAATTTGTGCCTGCTTGCTGATTGCATTGATATAGTAACGCTGATTGCATTGATATCATAGCGCTGTGTTGCTGAGGTGCACATTTATAGACATTCAGTTGTGCTTTGCTGCCTTTGCCTGAGTTGATAATTTGTACCTGGTTCTGCCGGTGCCACTGGCCATTTCTTAGCCATTTTCAAAGTTTTGCCCCAATCTCGTCCTGTTAGGCTCTTGGCTTGCTGTCATTTTGTTGTTTGTTGTTGTGCCTCCCTGCCCGGCTCTCCACCCCGCTAACGCCTCTCAGCTGCTCCCCCTCGCCCGCCCCCTCCACTATCCACATATGACAGATGTTTTTGCGCGCAGCGGTGTCGCCCTATGTGCGCCGAAGGTGCGCCAAAGGTAAGCCCGTCTACGCCCGTCCGCGCCTGGACCGCGCCCAGGGCCAGATCCCCTGGCCCCCGCAATTTGCCCTCCACCCGCATAACATACGACGCCGCAATCCTCTCAGCCCTTAACCCTGGCCGCCCTCCAAACTGCTACCAAGCCGCCCCAGGACACACCCATGGACCCTTCACCTGCCACTCCTGCAAGTTCGACTGCATCAGGACCATCACCAAATCCACAAACTCCAAACAGAGCTCCGACTCTAACCACCTAAAGTGCATCCTACTCAACACCCGCTCGGTCCACAGACACGCCATTGAACTCTGGAACCTACTCGACACTACATCGTCGGATGTCGCCTTCATTACAGAAACCTGGATGAACGCCTCATCAGCACCCGACATCGCCATAGCCATCCCGGATGGCTACAAGATCATCCGAAAGGACCGCAGCATCCAAACAGGAGGAGGCATCGCCATCGTCCATAAGAACACCATCCGCATCACGACCAGTTCCGACGATAACCTCGCTACCGCCGAACACCTTCACTACCAGATCCACACCGACCCCAAGACCACACTCAGAGGCACCCTCTTCTACAGACCACCAGGACCCCGCACACAATTCAGCGAAGACATCACTGACTTCATCAGCCCACACGCCCTCCCCTCCGAGGACTGCATTCTACTGGGAGACCTCAACTTCCACCTGGAAAAGAAAAACGACAGCAACACCACCACCCTTCTGGACAACCTGGCCACCCTTGGTCTCAAACAACTTGTCAATACCCCCACCCACTAGGCCGGACACACGCTCGACCCAATCTTCACCTCCAGCAAGCACATCTCCTTCAATCACACCACAGCTCTCCATTGGACGGACAACAGCTGCGTTCACTTCAACTACAAAAAGACCACGACCAACAACCCCCCACATCTTATTCCCCGAAGAAACTGGTACAAAATTACCACCGACCAGCTCTTCACATCGCTTCATCAAATCCCTCCTGCCAAATCATCGGACCCAAACCAAGCAGCCACCAACCTCACACATTGGATAACCCACAGCGCCGACGAACTAGCACCCTTGAAAAACCATCAAATCAAGCAAGGTAACAAAAAAGCCCCCTGGTTCAACGATGATCTTAAGAAATCCAAGAAGTTCTGTCGTACCCTCAAGAAAGCCTGGAGAAAAAACCCAACCACTGACAACCTGGCCACCTTCAAGAAAGCCACCCGCAAACACCACCAACTGATCCGATCCACCAAGAAATCAGCACTCAAGGATCGTCTTGACAACAACGCCCAAAACAGCAAGGAACTATTCAACATCGTCAAAGAATTTACCAACCCCACCGCCGGCACCAACGACATCACTCCCTCCCAAGACCTCTGCGACTCCCTAGCCTCATTCTTCCACAACAAAATCGCCGACATACATAACATCTTCGAAAACCAGTCTGAAGACCAGTCCACTCCACCCACCTCCGAACCAAAACCGCCCTCTAACAACCTTTGCGCCTGGAACCCAATCACCACTGAAGACACCATCGGCCTGATGAACTCCATCCACTCAGGATCGCCAACCGACCCATGTCCCCACCACTTTTCAACAAAGCAGACTCCATTATCGCACCCCATCTCCGTGACGTAATCAACTGCTCCTTCAACTCCGCTACCTTCCCGGAAAGCTGGAAACATGCCGAACTCAGCGCCCTTCTCGAGAAACCCACAGCAGACCCCACTGAACTTAAGAACTACCACCCCATCTCGCTCCTCCCATTCCCTGCCAAAGTCATTGAGAAAGCCGTCAACAGTCAGCTCGGCACCTTCCTTGAATCCAACAAATCCCTCGACCCCTCACAGTCCGGCTTCCGAGCCAAACATAGCACCAAAACCGCCCTCATCGCAGCAACAGACGACATTCGAACTCTACTGGACAACAGAGAAACAGCTGCCCTCATCCTACTTGACCTCTCCGCAGCCTTCGACACAGTCTGTCATAGCACCCTCATACAACGCCTCAGCAACGTCGGAATACAAGGAAAAGCATTGGACTGGATCATCTCGTTCCTCACCGTAAGAACCCAGAGAGTCCGCCTTCCCCCTTTTACATCAGAGGCCACCAAAGTCATCTGCGGCGTTCCACAAGGATCATCTCTCAGTCCCACCCTCTTCAACATATACATGAGTCCCCTCGCATCCATCGCATGCCAACACAACCTCAACATCATCTCCTACGCAGACGACACCCAGCTGATCCTCTCCCTCACCAAAGACCCAAACACCGCCAAAACCAACTTACACGAAGGAATGAAAGAAGTAGCCGAGTGGATGAAGAACAGCCGTTTAAAACTGAACTCTGACAAAATGGAAGTCCTCATCTTAGGTTCATCCCCCTCCGCCTGGGACGACTCGTGGTGGCCACCGGCCCTGGGAACTGCACCCATACCTACGGACCACGCACGTAACCTGGGCTTCATCCTGGACTCCTCCCTCTCGATGACCAGACAAGTCAACGCGTCTCATCTTCATGCTTCAACATCCTACGCATGCTCAAAAAAATCTTCAGTTGGATCCCCACCGAAACAAGAAAGACAATCACCCACGCACTGGTCACAAGCCGACTGGATTACAGAAACACCCTTTACGCGGGAACCACAGCCAAACTACAGAAAAAACTACAATGCATCCAAAACGCCTCGGCCAGACTCATACTGGACATCCCCCGTCAGGCTCACATTTCCGGTCACCTGAGGGACCTCCACTGGCTCCCCGTCAACAAGAGAATAACGTTCCGGCCACCTCACCCACGCACACAAACCCTCTACGACCTAGGGCCCGAATGCCTCACCACACGACTGTCCTTCTACACCCCCTCCCGCCAACTACGATCGTCCAATCAAGCCCTCGCCGCAATTCCGCGCATCCATAGATCCACCATGGGGGGAAGATCCTTCTCCTACTTAGCGGCCAAAACCTGGAATTCTCTTCCCAACCACCTCCGCCTTACACAGAACCACCTCTCCTTCAGAAAGCAACTAAAAACTTGGATATTCGATAAGTAAAGTACCCCCCCTCCCTCAAGCGCCTTAAGACCCTCTGGGTGAGTAGTGCTCTATACAAATTTTTGAACTTGAACTTGAACTACTGGGTGGGAATTAAACTTCTTTGAATTGTTGATACTGAGTTGGGAAGACTTATGCTCTCCATTCCTCTTCCAATACTGTGGAAGATCCTCTTCACCCTCCAGGCCTTTGGCCCTTGTTTTGTGCATTTCTTCCTCTAATCATTTGGGGCCTGCAGCCTATATCCTGGGTTCCCATGACTAGGTGTGACTTGCAGTTGCTTTGCGTGTACACCTCCTAGACAGTCACACAAAGGTGGAATATTGGTTTTCAGCATGGGCCATCCTAGCAGGATGGAAGGGGCAGAGATGGGCACAGCCCCACTTATATGTCAAAGGAGCTGTCTCAGCAGAAACACAAAGAACTGCACATTAGATTTTTGGGACTCCAGACCCAGGGGAGTCTGGGCAGGGAGGCAGGAAATTCCAGGGCCACCCGTGAGGTGAAAACTCCAGAAGTTTCTTCCACTTCAGAGATGGCAGCAGATATAAAAATAGGACCTTCAGACCTATTCCTCAGTTCACTTCTAGACCTGGGCAAGAGTCTCAGAGGATTGCCTGCTGCCTGTGGCCTGTCATGTACTTCAGAGGACTGCCCTGCTGGCTGAAGCCTGCCCGTACCCTCACAGAACTATCCTTCTGCTTGAGACCTGTTTTTTTTACCTGAACCCCAAGACCCGAATATTGAATCCAAGGGCTAGGTTGCTAGCCTCTTGTTCAGAGCTACAGGGACACAAAAATTTGCAACAACTTTTAAAGTGCACCTTGAACCAGCCTGAAGTGAGTCTTGACCATCTAAGTGGTAAAAAGAACATTTCCTGACAAACATGTTCTGAGACCTGAGAGGCGACCGGGACCTACCTGCCCACGGATCCACCCAAAGTTCATTGACGGACTGCCTGACTTTGCTGTGGATCCCTCTACATTGTTCTCTGCAGCAGAAACTCCTATTCAGACGCTCCACTTCAAAAGGATATCCGTCATCGGGGAGTCCTTGTCAACTACAGCCCGCAACTGTGTCCGCTGGGGATTTTCAACTTCTAAAAAAGAGATCGCTGGCTGCCTTGCCCCACTAAACTTAACCTTCTAATATATATATTTTTTTAATTTCTTTTAAGTCCAAAGATAAGCAGAGACCTGGTCTAATCCACATTTTATATCTGATCTGGATCCCATTGCAGTTTGCCATAACTTTCGATTTTGCCCCAGTCTCATGTGACTACATGTTTGTAGGTGGCGCGTTGATCTTTTAGGTGCCAGATTGTACTTAAACCTTTAAAAATTCTTGACTCTGGTTCTACTGCTTATATTTTTTTGTTTTGGTGTCAAATAATGTATTACATTTCCCTCTGTTTTTCTAAATTTGTGTAGGATTTTTGTGTTGTGTTTTCATTTTATTACTGTTTGAGACTGCATAAATACTTTACACATTGTCTCTAAGTTAAGCCGGACAGTTTTTGTGCCAAGCTACCAGAGGGTTAAGCAGCGGTTAATTTAGTGACTTTTTGAGGTTCACCCTGGCTAGGATTGTGGATTTTGCTTTAGACGCGGTTCACATTGCCCTCAACCAACAACTCAATTTCTCACAATAACCTACTAATATTCATTATTAGTATTATGTAAAACAGATAGGAAAAAAGAAAAGAGAGGGGTGCAGCGCTAATATACATAGAGGCACTGAATTTGCCATCCCTGATGCCAGGGGTCGCAAAATCGGTGCCAGTGGTAATAAGAGGAAAGTCAGGGGCTGCAGTTACAACTCCTAAATGGCATCCATGAGAGATAAGAAACTTAAAGTAAGCACTTTGTTATCTACATCACAAGATACTAGTTTAAGCAACTCAACATTTACCTGGTATTGCTTTGTTTTGTCCTGGTTGTTTTGAATTGCTTTAAAGAGCTCTTCACAGATAATTGGGATTATGCCCCTGTTGGCGCCATATCCAATCATAGAATAGCTCTTCCCAGAGCCGGTCTGCCCATACGCCAAGAGAGTTGCATTATAGCCTTGCCAAGCATTGTTCAGAACCCCCTGTCCGAGATCACAAAATACTCTTTTCTGCAGAGAGAAAGAAAACAGAAACTTGTCATGCAATAAAAAAATGTGAAATTGTTGGTGTTTGATATTTCAGTTGATATTTTCTGAATATTAAGAAATGTTTGTTCAATGGTGCATAATGCCCTGAGAGGTGATGAATCATAGCCAGTTATTAGTCAAGTGTTTTGGGATTGTGCTGCAGTTGGATTAGTAAACTCCAAGGGAGAGATGTGCTAACGGGTTTTGTGATTCCACCCCTGAGAATCACAAAATACAAAGTTCTTTTTTGTAATGTACAAAAACCATTTCATGAGTGAGTAAAATTAAAAGGGTTTTGCAATCCGTACCGGTTCGCAATTTGGAAGAACCAAAAAAGGAGCATTTCCAATTGCAATTTGGTATGCAATATATCAAAGGTTTGCAACTACAATTCTGGTTGCCAACCACTGTATAGTTACCGACACTTCAAAGGGAGGTGGTACCTGATTCACAAAGGAGAAGGGGTCTCTTTAAGACCCTTTCTTCTTTTAGGATCATGGAAACCTTTTTATTTCTTTTTAAGTACCACTGGTTCCTTCAAGGAACATGTGCTGCAATAAAAGAAATTAGTTTGGAAATGTAAACACAGGGATGGTGATTTGCTGTTCCCTGAAGGCCACCATTCCCTGTATTAATAGTCAATCGCAGGGGAGAGAAAACTGCAACTGGCCAAATTAACGGTCATTAGACAGATTTTTGTGCAGCTCCCTGCAAATGGTGATTTTGCGATTCATACACAGGTCAGCTCACAAAATCAGATAGTGATCACAAAAATCTGGTGTGCATTTTGCAAATAGTAAGTAAGTAAAGTATCTTTATTCGATTGTTTACATATAACAATCATAAAAGTACATTTCATACGCATTAAACACTTAATATGATTATAAAAAAGAATATTTCCACATAGACACAGACACAAGCGGGATTACAAGTTTAAAAAGATAAAATCAATTTAAGTTAAAAAGGATATTCCTATCAGTAGCAAAATTAATTAGCCTTCCATGCTTTTTCTAAATTTAAGTGCTAATTTTAAAAAACTACATACAAATATGGTGCAATCACTGTTTAGCATTTGTAGGTAATAAATTGCTGGTCTGATTTGTGCGAAATGGAGCTGTTTAAGTAAAGGCTTTAAAAACAGATTTCGAGGAACTATATAATACGAGCAAAAAAATAAAAAGTGTGCCAGATCTTGCGGAGACTTATTGTCGCAGCCGCAAGCTGGCAACACTTGTCCTCTATGAGCCCCACTTGGTACAGCTAACAATAAATGGATCATGTCAAATCGAAACCTTGTCAACAAAAAACGTTCATATCCCGACAAGGGCCAAGTTAAATAAGGTTCCATGAATAGACAGGTTTTGGTGAGAGCGTGCAATCTCACACTATTTTTCTTAAACTCTCTCTCCTCCCTCGCCAGGTACCTGGATGACATAAAGGTGTTCTTCACATAGGTTACATCAGTTTTAGTTATTTTCTCAGGGGCTAGAAAAAGTTCCACCCTACCTAATTCAAGGAGACATCTTCTAACGTATTTTAACCATGGGATCTTATCCCTCCCTTCCCACTCTAGTGCCTCTTGCAAGATATTTCTGGTGAGGGGTATGTCTGTGTTTAGCCAGCTATTTAGCCAGCAGAGCAAGGGGTTTAAAGATATCCTGTCGCTTAGGTAGGGCATACCAAGTTCTTCATGGACGGAGAAATTTGCCGTACCCCTAGGGAGCCTTAAGACTTGCTTTAAAAAGTTATTTTCAGTAACCTCAAGGTCATCTAAGGGTACGGAGCCCCATATTTCGCTCCCGTAGCACGCGACTGCAGTGCTTTTGGCTTGGTATAGCTTCAAGACAGCGGCCACCGGGCTATTTCCCATTTTCCTTGCAAAGTCTGTTATTGCTGCGTTAGCCCGCACTACCTCACCCTTTTTCTTTTGTATCGCTGGTGCCCACTTAAGTTTGTGGTCAAAAAGGTCACCGAGGTACGAAAAAGTCTTAGTTGTCAGTATTTTTTCACCGTTTACTGAGTGGGAATATATTTTTTTGGGACGTAAACCTGTCATCATTATGAAAGATTAAGAATTGTTGATGCTCAGGCCTCGGGAGTTCATAAAGTCGAAAAAAGAATTTAACAAGGTTTGAAGACCAATCGCGGTTCTGGAGATTAGGACGGCGTCGTCCGCGTATAGCAGGACGGGCACGCCCTTCCTTCCTATGTATGGATAGTCTGTACCGGTTTTTAGTAAATGCTCTTCCAGTTCGTTAATGTAGAGGTTAAAAAGAAACGGGGCTAAAATACACCCCTGCCTGACGCCCCGATTTATCCTAAAATCCCTGGTTACTTTCAGATCTTGGGTGTAACGGACATTTGCTCTTGTGTCCGAGTGGAGATCGGCCAAAAAATTATTAAGATTTTGCTCCACTCCCATATTTTGCAGGACCTCCCATAGCCTGCCTCTGTCAACGCAATCGAATGCGGACGATAAGTCCATAAAAGCCATATGAATGGACCCTTTTCTAGCCATAGTGTATTTCCCGTTTATTAAGTACAGGTTCAGGCATTGAGTTATCGTTGAGTGGCCTGGTCTGAACCCGTATTGTGTTGGCGACATAATATTGTTTTCGTTAGCCCATGCTACCAGCCTGTTTAAAATGACACCCCCCACCACTTTAGCAACTGAATTAATCAAAGAAATAGGTCTGTAACATATTGCACTACTTCGGTTGCCCTTCTTAAATACAGGCACTATGGTCGAGGACCCCCAGGACTTTGGGCAGGCAATTGATACTCCAGCATTTATTACTGCGGTAAGGCCTGGGGCCCATAGATGGATATTTGATTTAAATAAATCGGGGGGAAGACCGTCAGGTCCAGGAGCTTTGTTGCAGGTTAAACCCTGAATCCCCTTTTCTATCTCCCCCACTGTAAAGCACAACAGGTCCTCCTCAGAGTTTTTAAAAATAAATTCCGCTTGTGACTCGTCACTTTTAAAAATTGTACTGTAATGTGATACCCACTCTTCCTCGGGTATGTTAGTTCCAAGCGTGGGGTTGCTGGGATCATCAAACAGAGGCTTGTTTATGATGTTCCAAAACTTAGAACTATTACCCAGGATTGCGGGGTCACACAAGGATTCCCATATATGTCTGCTTTCACTTCTTTTTTCCGTGCTGCCAAAACTGCCTTGTATTTAATTCTCAAAGTCTTTATAAGGACAGGATCTCTAGGGATAACCTTTAATGATTTTTTAAGATTTCGTTCGGCCTTTGAACATGCTTGATTGAACCATCTTGGTTGGTGTTCATGTAGACCCTTCGCTGGTATGATTAGCAGTTGACCAACTTTATAAACCACAGCGGAGAAGGCGTTTAAGGTCATTTTAGGCGAGGTGGTAGGAGAGACACAAAGGCCGAGATCTTGGCCACAACTAATATTAATTGAGCTGTACAAAGTGTCGCTATTTACCTTTGACCATTTTAGACGTCGGTTTCCGTTTATTGGTTTTAAAGAGCCGCGGTCATTTCGTGACTTCCGATGTTCAAAAATACCTCCTCCAATTACGATAGAGATAGGATTGTGGTCACTGAAAATACTTGTATGGATTTCGAAGGCAGTGGCTAAGTCAACAAGATCCCTGGAAAGTAAAATATGGTCTATGTAGGATCCATGGCCGGAGCCTTTACACGTAGGAACGTCAAAGATATGCGAACCCTCCGGCATAGACATTGCAACGGTTAAGTTCCTATCATCAATTAGGTTGTTGACATAAGTGCCACGCATCGAGTGATCAAAATGAAGGCCAGACCTGTTGTTACATCCTAGTCCAATAGGTGTGGTTTCAGGATTGCCACATGGATGCGCATTGAAGTCTCCAGCAATGAGGGTGTTTCGCGGCAGGCTTGCTGCTTTGGCTTTCAAGAAATTATGTAAATGGAGGATGTTGCACTCCCTAGTTGAAAATACAGCATTATAAAAGTTAATGAGGGCGAGTGCCCTTTTACCTCTCCTAAGCACCAAAGCTTGGATGTGTCTATTATCGGTTTCTCTGTTTGAGACCTGGCAGATAAGTGCAAGGCTAATGTAAATTGCTAAACCCCCTTTTGATCTTCCGCTATTTGACTGGGTTGCCGGTTTAAAAAAGCTTTGGAAGCCCTCGATGTGTACATTTACATCTTCCAGCCATGTTTCTTGGAATCACAAAACAGTGTAGTTCTTGATGTATGCCACCCATGTTGGGTCCTTAACCTTGGTGGCGAGACCGGCTACATTCCAGGATAAAAGTTTTATGGTACAAGGTACTGTGTGACCTAGACCTGCTTCCTGAGTCATAATAGTGGGTAAAGATGTAACTTGGTTGCCTTGGTCTGTCATTTTGTCTGCTTGCACTTCGATGGTAGTAGGTAGAGAGTTTGTGTCACTGGGGACTAAGCAATGAGCTTGGATGGAAGAATATAATGAAGTGAGCCCATTTAGTGACAACATACTCTCTGATTGATTTACTAATAAAGCTGTCTTAGGTGTTTCGTCTAACACTTGGGTAGCGATTTGTGTACTCTCTGGAATAGTGCTCTCTATTTTATTAGAGAGTGCAACCCTGTTGGGGGACTCAGAAGGGGTAGAAGGGGGCTAGAGTGCGATATGTCAATCAATCTCATCCAGGTAGTCTGGAGCATAAAAGGCGTCATATCTGTTAGAGATGGGAACCCCATATTGCATATTTGGATGATATGGATGTGGATAGTGCTGCTGTTGTGAGCGAGATAGAAACTCCCTTCTCTCTTGATGTTTTGTGGGATGGTTATTTAGCCTACTCGTCCACAGAGGTACCTGCCTGTGGTTTATAAAGTCCGTTTGGATAGCCTGGCCATAAGGCCATGGGGTTTCCCCAGGTTGGTAGTAAGCCACAGGCTCAAGCACCCCCCTCACCATAGATTGACTGAGGTTGTATTATGTTTTGGCCATGGGTATTAGGGGGGTAAAAATAGCTCAGGTCCATGGTGCGGATCAGACTGTTTGTCACACCGCTTTTCCAACTACTGATAAAGCTAACTGCACGGCTATCCCCAAAATTTACCACGATACAATCACCCTCAGTCGATTTGAATCTAGTTCCCACCCAGTCTACCCTTCTCACGTGAGAAATATGGCCATTTATATGTTGAGGGATTGGTCTATGTGTGGTCAACCAATGGCTCACCTTATTTTTTAGTTCAACTTGGGATTCTGTCCTCTCACTAGCTAATTTGGGTACACCAATCATAACGATGGTATACGGACTGGATTCTGGGGGGAGATTTATATGTAGTGGTCTTTTGACAACCCCCGGTTTTAACGGTTTATCCCCTGCTAAGTTTGCAGATATATTCAGATTTGGGATTTTATTTTGACTCGATGGCTCCATGTAAGTTGGAACTAATTTGACCGGGGAGCTCTCGGCGGCCCATTCACTTTCTTCTTTTTCATTGACAGATAAAGTTTGGGCATTGCTCGATGTTGCAGCCACTATGTGGGATGAATCGACGTCTGCGTTTAAGTTTGTTACAGGTTTAGTGGGGACTTTTTTTTCCTGGTGATTTGGCAAAGTTTGTTTAATGGCAGTATTTTGTGTAGTTTTCTTTGACCGTGCGTTTTTATTGCTAGTTTGTACAAGGGAGCTGCTTGCTGGTACGAAGGAAGAAGTTGATTTAGGTGCTTTCAATATTTTGAGTAGGGTAGCAGATGCGTCATTTTGAGCCCTTTCAAATTTCCTTAATGCCTTCTCGATGTTAATAACTCTCTCACTGATGGGCAACAAGAGAGACCTGACTAGGATTTCTAGTTCACTCAGGAGTGATTTATTGTTTATCAGTATGTGATCTGTCTGGTTTATTTGATGTGTAGACATATTTGTTTGTGCGATCTGCTTTTCACTCAAGAGTGAACCTGGATCTTGGCTAGTTGTAGATGGACATGGGATTACTATTTTGGAGGCAAGGTTAGCCAGTCTAAAAGTAGACCAGATATCCTTGGCTGATTGATTTTGTTTAGCCTTAGGGCGAGACATTTTTCTGGCTAAAGATGTTTTTTTACTTTTAGTTCCCCAACGCTGAGTTGTATTTTTTGTAACTTGACTTATTCCAGAATCGGATTGTGTTTTGGGCATTTGGCCTCCCACAGGTGTAGCCACGAGTTCTAAAGGGGCTATGGGCGAAGGACATGTGTTAATGCCGTTTTCGCTGAGCAGCATAAGACTGTTGTCCCTGCTGTTGCCTGTAGAGGGTATAAGCAAGTCTATTGGTGTATTGTCTGTGGTATGAGGACTAGGAAGCCCCGTAAACGACAGCATTAAAATGGACTCTTGAGAGTTCATTGTATTGTCAACAATGTTGATGTTATCGGTGGTATGTAAAGAGAGGTCCGGAAAACACAGGTCTGGAGTTAGTGAGAGACGTCTTTCTGTGTCTTGTATGGCATCCGCCACTACACTGATCGTTTTCTGGAGCATTAAATCAATAGCAGTTATTGTAGGGAGAGGAGTATTGGAGACACTTTTAGATCTTGTTGTAGATCTCGTGGCCACAGGGGTCTTTCTAGTTTTAGACATCTTTAACATGGCGTTTTTGAGAATAGCGAGTTGGTAAAGTACCCCTTGTATATCGACTAGGCAGAGAAATATACAGAAGTCACCTTGGTTGATTTACGCAGCACGAATTATCAGGGGGGTGGCCCGCCCCGTCCTCCTCGGTCCCCTGACGGCCACAGAGGGCCCGCCCTTTGCCCGAGCTTCGCCCGGCGTCCCGCGAGACGGTTCCGATGGTGATTTTAAGCGCCACCTGGCGCTCACTGATTACGCTGGACCCCAGCAAGGGCTTCTGGGGATTGCAGTCTTTAGCCCCTCGCCGGTCTCCTCCTGGCAGCCCCGCTGTAGTTGGTATTGCTAGTGTCGGCTGCTGGAGACTGGCGGGTGGGTCCAGGCAGTATCAGGGTTTAAAATAGCGCGGTTTTGGCCAGACGTTTGGAAGGCTGTAAAGAGGGCACAAAGCAGTTCAGACAGGGATCGCCCGCTCAATGGTTCCGACGGTGATTTTAAGCGCCACCTGGCGCTCACTGATTACGCTGGACCCCAGCAAGGGCTTCTGGGGATTGCAGTCTTTAGCCCCTCGCCGGTCTCCTCCTGGCAGCCCCGCTGTAGTTGGTATTGCTAGCGGTCGGCTGCTGGAGACTGGCGGGTGGGTCCAGGTAGTATCAGGGTTTAAAATATTGCGGTTTTGGCCAGACGTTTGGAAGGCTGTAAAGAGGGCACAAAGCAGTTCAGACAAGGATCGCCCGCTCAATGGTTCCGACGGTGATTTTAAGCGCCACCTGGCGCTCACTGATTACGCTGGACCCCAGCAAGGGCTTCTGGGGATTGCAGTCTTTAGCCCCTCGCCGGTCTCCTCCTGGCAGCCCCGCTGTAGTTGGCATTGCTAGCGGTCGGCTGCTGGAGACTGGCGGGTGGGTCCAGGCAGTATCAGGGTTTAAAATAGCGCGGTTTTGACCAGACGTTTGGAAGGCTGTAAAGAGGGCACAAAGCAGTTCAGACAGGTATATAAGTATATTTGGCCCCACCTGTGCTTGGGGAACACAGACCCCAAAAAGGGCATTAAAAACACATTCTTCTTCACAGAGGCAAAGTGGCATGGTGGCAAGTGGAGACCACTCACCGGTAAGAGCTCTATTCTCTATTCTTCTTTATTCCAAATTGAGACAAGACCAGGTGATGAAGCGTAGGCCACCACAGGTCACAGTCACATTGAAGTCAGTGTACGATGTTGGGAATTGTATGCATTGCAGCATTTTTATAGCGCTTACCACCCCTAAGTGCTGCATTGAATTAAGCTGTTGCGTACCTGGGTAGCATGTTACACAGTGTATGGTATGTGGTTGGATGGATGTTGTTTTTGTTTTGAGCCAATGTGGAAATATTTTCCATGTCATACGTGATGACCACTGAGGTGTGATGATCGTGTTATGGGATGCTTTGAAAGTCTGTCCTAGTTTCCCCTGTTCTGTTCTTAGGCATGTAAGGGCAACCCCTCACCTTTCTTTTTGGTCTTTTATAAATAAAAAAGGCAAACTACACCCCTAGAGTGTTTATGAGACTGCTGAATCTGCTTTATGGTTTAAAACTGTGTTTGGAAAATGTATGTAAATGTTGTATTTGGCTAGAAAAAGATATTGTTGAAGTGTGCAAAGAGCAGTTCTTAAGTGGCTTAGATTTGGGCCTACCGGCAGGGTGAACCTAGACCAGCAAAGTGTGGATTGAGCGTGTCTGCACCCAAGGAGTTTCTGTTCTTCACTGCCCCCTGGCTTGTGCTTGAGATCACACGCTCCTTATATAAGTTTGCTATTGGACGTTATATCTGTGCTCTGACTGGTTCCTGTATCTGGTTTTTCTACTCGGCTTAGGGATTAGGGTTAGGTTTCTGATTATCTAACAGGTCTGGTGCTATGATTGGTCACTGGGTCTAGAGTTACTATTAGGTTTAGGGCTTAGCGTTAGGTTTTTGAATGACTGATAGGTCTGGTGCTTTGATTGGTACCCGGGGCTAGGGTTTCTATTGGATTTAGGGCTTAGGATTTGGTTTCTGTTTGCTGATAGGTCTGCTGCTCTGATTGGTCCCTTGGGCTAGGTTTTCTATTGGACTTAGGGTTTGGTTTTTGATTGGCTGCTAGGACTAGGATTGTGATTGGTTGCAAGGGATTTGACTACTATTAGTAGTAGGGCTTAGAGATAGTGCTGTGCTTGGTCAGGGTTAGGGTTTCCATTGGCCAAAAGTATCACCTGACCACTAGGGCTATTTAATCATAGGGCTCAGGGTGTTAAGGCTCAGGTGTTGAGGCTAAGGGAATTTGCCTGTTTGAGAAAGGTCTGATCTAGGGTCAGAAATGCTCCCCATTTTTCCATTCATCAGAAACCACCTCAAACTATCCACAAACATATTAATACACTCACAGCAAATGCACTCCGCTCATTTGCTACAGGCATACACTAACCACAATTCACCATTTCAACAATGACCAAAAAACACCACACCACACTTATATACCCTTCTACCCAAACTACCACACAATTACACCTTCAGTCACACACAAATCACCACTCTATCCTATACCACTAACAAATCCATACATTGCCAACACAACCCAAATCCACACTATACATAAATCTATCCCATCCAGATATACACTCCCTGCTCATACTAAGCACCATCTCTACCCCCTACAAACTCATAACAGACCCATTTCTGTCACCACCAAACCTATATTCAGCCCGCTATCATTTCATTCACCAACACATTTCTTCCCTTTTTACTAAAAAACACAACCATGCAACCCCTACACTCCACTCTACCACACATATTACCTCTGCCAGAGATCAAATCTAACACACACACTTAACTCTTACCCATTCCCTCTCACACCACATACACTCTTTTCCAAACCACATCATCACCCCCTTCATGTTTCAGCTTTCACTCACCAACAATACTTTACATACAAATAAGTTTCTTTAAGCAATTACATTATCATCTCATCTCACTACTCCTCAAAATCAAACCATACCACACTCACCAGCACAACAAAATACCACAGACACACTACTTAAAATACTTTCTATCACAAACTAGAAACATACACTCACTGCCACCCTCTGGACTACACAAATAATACATACTCTAGACCAACTCTAATGCCAAGCTTTCTATCTTACCTCACACCTAACACACATACAGAAACACAGCAACTCTCTTTCAATCTTTTCTCATCCTTTGGACGATTTAGAACTTTACAACATGACCTACATGCTGCACCACCACCCCTAACTCATGCACATTCCACCCTAAACAGACTCAAACAAAATAAACATCATGCCGCTCTCTTCACGACTTCACATCTCCATGTCTACGGCACAACAAGCCTACTCTACAAAAACAACAAAGCTCACCAACTCACTCGCAACCACCATCTCCACCACCAACACACACATCAAAATGCCTTCTTAGCCTGCTGGATGAGAAATATGATACAAAAAAGCTACATTTTTGCTATCCTCATACAGCTAATACCATTACAAGTCCACAAAATACTGCTCAATCTTATACAAAACAAAGTCACACCATCACCAAAACAGATTTTCGAAACTGCCTACTAATAAGTGATTGATCACTCGCTAAAAACAAGCATCACATCTTCAACCTTCTAACTGACGCACAACCTGACTTACTCTTCATAACTCTTCATAATGGTTGGGAGATGACATGGCTTGAGTATTGCATGAAGCCTTTCCTCTAGGCTATCAAATTATCACACAAAATTGTATAGGGAAAAGAGGAGGTGGCCTAGCTGTTGTATTCAAGCAAATATTAAATATCACTAAAGCTGACAAGATCTCCATACAAGGTTGTGAGGCCCTCTTCACCAGATGCAACCTTACACCATCTTCATCCTGTAACCTCCTACTCTTTTACAGATCTCCAACTAGAAATGCAACATTCCCAGACACACTTCTAGATACAGTTTCAAACCTGATAACACTTTATTCCAACCTATGCATTCTTGGTGACCTAAATATTTGGTTTGACAAACCCAATATGCCCCATCTGAAAACAATCATCACTGGCCTAGATGTACTGAACCTACACCAGATCATCTACAAACCCACACACATCTCTGGAAACATGCAATATGTCGTTTTTATAAATACAGAACTAGTTACCTTTCAAACGATTACTCCGCTTACATGGTCAGACCACCATTTGCCAAAGCATGCATCCACCTATTGACCGTGGAACAAACTCAAATTTGTACACTTAGAAACACAACTAACACCCAAGACAGATCTAGGCACACTATATTCCATTCAAAAACTGCATGAGTAACTACAGAAAAGCTTTTAATATCCTACTACCACTTGGAACAATAAACCAAGACAAAATAAAGCAGGCACCTTGGAGAAGTACAGAGCTAAAAGAGATAAAACAACACATTTGAAAACTGTAACACACCTGGCTCAAAACGAACACCAAGCAAAACAAACTTCACCTACAGAAATGTAAAAGATTATACAAGTCAGCAAGCAAAAAAGCTAAAATAAACATACTATCCTGCCAGAATTCAAAACGTTAAATGTGCAAATAAAGAATTTTATAAAATTCTCAACAGATTTTGCAGGCCAATTGCCAAGAAGGAATTTATCCCATTACTTACGAATTCAGAAACAAACTAGCAAATCATTACACAAACAAAACAGACACGTTGACCTCGAGTAGGCTTACCCAGCCTCTGCATTCCTTCTAACAAATATCACTACATTAATTTATGGATCTGGTTGAAGCAAGCAGGACTGTCATCAGCTCTTCTAACCCATTTCAAACATAAACTTTCAAGAAAATTCTTCTAACTACTTCTGCTGCCACACCGCTAAGCAGAATCATCAACAATTCCTTAACTGCGGGAATATTTCCGGAAGATATAAAAAGTCACACATATGCCCATTACTAAGGAAAACAAACCTGGACCCGCTTAACCCTGACAGCTACAGACCAATTACAAATGGACCTTCTGATGGCAAACTGATAGAAAGAGCAGCATTCACCCAGATGTCACAATTCATTGAAGATAATTCCATATTTTCAGACTTCCAAACAGGATTCGGTCCAGGAAGAAGCGCAAATCTGACATCATTGCCATCTGGGATGACGTTAATAACGCAGTTGAACAGAACGGGGTTACTGCACTACTTCTCTTGGACCTCTCAGCTTCCTTTGACACAGTTGACCATGACACTTTACTACAAAGACTCTATGACTCTGCCATAGGTGAGACTGCTCTTGATTGGATCACATCCTAACTTTAAAACAAAACATATGTCTTTCTTACTCTTCTTTCTCATCCAAACCATAATGAAAGGCTCTTTCATCTCACACATGCTTTCAACATGAAGTCATTATCAGCACTGATCAATGAATTTCACCTCAAATGCTATAACTATGCAGATGACACACAAATAGTCCTTAAACTGGAAAGCTTCACAGTTGAAAAGGGATTTTGCCAGGGGCGTGTTAGGCTCTTTGTTCTTTAGTTTATACCTAAATGAGGTAGTGAAATACCTGCTTAAAGATCACATTGACACCCTCATTGTAGCAGGGGAAAAAGTCCTAGTACTGCTGTATTTGACTATTAACAGCAGCAAGACAAGGAGCATGGTGCTGAGACTGCCCCTCCCTCTCAAGCGAAAGAATACCTAAATGAGATAGTGAAATACCTGCTTAAAGATCACATTGACACCCTCATTGTAGCAGGGGAAAAAGTCCTAGTACTGCTGTATTTGACTATTAACAGCAGCAAGACAAGGAGCATGGTGTTGAGACTGCCCCTCCCTCTCAAGCGAAAGAATACAAAATATTGTGAGCCAATAGAGTCTGTTAAGCAGAGTATCTGGGGGTACGGTTTACCGAGGATCTGAAATAGAACTCTAATGTACACAAGGCAACTGCAATCTTAAATCAGACCTCCGGGGCAGTTTTAAAATGTAGCCATAAGACGAGTGCTAAAAGTATCAGACCCTTTCTACAAATTTATAGGCAGAAGGCGGCAGCAGCAGCACTTCACAGGCCGAGCTCTTGTGGTATGGGAATTGAAACACATTATACGTGACTGAGAACAATTTCCTCAGATATTTCCAAAGACTGGACTCTGTCACCCCTCTGTTAGCACTTTACACAGAGCTTAGACACACACTAATAGCAGAAATAGCGGTTCTAAAATCAGTATCATACTACATATGAGCTGTGCTGAACCCTAAAGGAGCAGGCTATGTAAATTATTTGGAAGATGCCAATTATGCTGATGCGCAAGGTAGAAATACTTGGTTGTTCCACGTAAAACACATATTAGATACATTGCAGTTGGGCTCACTCTGTAGCATAAGGCAGGACACAGTAAAAATTGGCAAGGGATGCTATTTTGAGACTAGGCAGGAGAGGAAACTTTCCCTGGTTAACCCTGTGAGGCTGTTGGGGCACTATCTATTGCACTTTTTCTGTTTTGCACTAAACATGTCTAAGCATGAAAGAGGTGACTTGTGCCCCTTTTTAGAAACTATGAGATCAACTCTGTCAGAGCAGTATTTGCATTTTATTTTTGAACAGATGATGAATGTATTTTTAACTCAATTGCCTCTTGTATATGGGAATCTTGGCCATGTATGAGGGGCCTGGTAACTGCCCAATGAATCTGACTGAACTCCAATAGGACTGTATACAATTATGAACCTCATGGTGCTTATGCCCTTCTTACAAAATGTGTTTACCTGTACTAAAGTAGGATCTTGATTAGTAGTTGCAGCTTTCATGGACAGTACCATTTGTACACACTATCCCAACATCATTGGTAGGAGATTGTTGTGTTATGGGTTTTTTATGTAACTTGGGATGTACTGAAACACTACACTACTAGGCAGAATGATGATGTGGATAATATGGTTTTTATGCTCTTTGCTACTATCCTTTACTGTATACTCACCTGCACTTTATGGGAAGGCAAACCTGCAGTTGCAGGTCTTTTGGGTGCTACTGCTTTTATTGGCTGTATTTCTATAGGATAAGAGACTAATATATGTGACTTTATGTATTTATTGATTATTTATCATCATATATTTATTTATTATTGTATGGCAGAAAGCCAATACAGTAACCAATAAATGTTGGAATATGAGTAAACACTGCTTTCTCAAAATGCTTTCCCAAGAATGGTCCATTTGATATGGGCCAGCTGTTTGCTGAGTTGTATGGGTTGAATGTTTTCTTGTTGAGGAGAAGTCTAATGTAGGAGGTTTCCAGCTCACGTGGGAATGAACCTAGTTTCAGCAACTTGTGGGTAACCATCTGGCTATCTGGCCAGCACAGGTTGAGCAAATGTTATCTTGAAAGATTTTTGGTGGTTCTGGATCTGAAAGTGACCCAGATGGACTGGCTGCAAATATATTATTGAGGAAATCTTTTTGTGACAGGGAATTGAAAGTATCTATTAGGACAGAGCAATCCAGATACCCCAAGAAACTGGGTAATGTAATCTACAAGACTAATATGTTCCTAGAAGATTTATTTCCACTCAACTTAATCTTTATGCATGTCAGGCAAATGATCAAATAACATCAGCTCAACATTCATGTATAACAAATGAAGTAACAATGAAAACACGAATACTTAGTTTTCTATGAAACCTCGATCATTTAATTTTTCATGAAAATCACATCACAGTAGCATCATATACATTATACATGATTTTAGTCCGAATAACATTTCATGGTATAACAGCAGTACCTCAACAAATCACCACTGATTCCACCTTATGATCCTATAGACACTTTCATTAGGATTTGAGGATCTAAGAAAGCGCCACAATCCTCTGTATAGGTCCAAGACACACCAGTCCATGAGATATAAATCATAACGTTTCCATTTTAAATGAGGGACCCAGAGCAGTGTAGTAAATATTGCTACAGAGGACAAATTGTCAATGTTTCGGTCTCATATTGCACACCAGGTGCACAAGACTATCCTTAGGACACAGTGCTGTGAGGGAATGAAGCTTATCAGAACTTGCTGACAAGTCAGGTCTGCATATGAATGAAGGGCTCCACATATGCCCTATGCATCACAATGTTAAAGCAATATGTGATTCGGGAACTCTAATTATTATC
Source organism: Lissotriton vulgaris (assembly GCF_964263255.1). Taxonomy (NCBI): domain Eukaryota; kingdom Metazoa; phylum Chordata; class Amphibia; order Caudata; family Salamandridae; genus Lissotriton; species Lissotriton vulgaris. The sequence goes on from NC_141694.1 coordinate 1,118,584,679, forward strand.
AACGGCTACAATGGTCAAGCACAGCTGATTCCGTATTGTGTGGGTATTGAAAGTATGCATTGATGCATGATTATTGTTGTCTCTTTCTATGGTGGCTGATTCATGTGTTGTTGTGCTTTTGTTAGCATTCTCCTTTTCTAAAACAAATTATATTTATTGGATGGTAGCGGTATACAAGTAGATAACAATCAGTAAGACATTTAGTGGTCCGCTTCAGCACTCAATATGCAATGATACATCAGTAAGTTCAGAGTGGCTGGCTATTGTATGAACTTTGGGTAAACTAATGTAGGTCATGGGTAAGTCACCAACCTACTGGAGGGGTGTGTTCCAATGTTCCCTTGGGTGTGCCCCGTAGCCAACAATTAGAGGGGGGAGAGAGGAAGGGGTAAGTGTCCCCTAAGTCAAGATTGTGTGTTTGGGGATCCCAACACCTCCAAAAACTTTAAACTCTGCCGGTGAAGCCCACAGCAGGTCTGTAAGGTCCCAGTTCTATGCGATGTCTACTGGAGCCACCCTCGGTCGCCGCTCCTTCAGGGTGGTCACCCATCCAGGACGGGTTCCAATGCTAATATTATTATACCCCATCTGGTGATGTGGTTGGTGCATCCTGCATGTCAGCGGAGTTGCCGCAGCATGTTATCCTCTGTGTTTGTCCTGCAGCGCACATCACTCTGCCATGCTGCGAGTGGTGGTGACGATAGTCTGCCCTGCAGTGTATTGCTATCATCCACCTCGCCAGCGCCAGTCTCGCAAAACTGCTTCCAGCTTTGTCCATTTTGGGGCATGGCATCAGACCAAGTAGCCATGTTTTCGAGATATGAATGTGGTATCAGCCATGCCTTGTGTAATATATGTGCACATTGTGATCCAAAATGGCTGCAGGACCTCACATTGGCATCTCATGTGATAAAAGTCTACGTGTTCTGCTCCACACCTGGTACATGCGTGTCACCATGCCAAACATCTGATGTACTTTTTAGTGAAACAAGGGGACCCGAAAGTCGGCTGAGGACCACGGGTATCAAGCTTATATTACAAACAACAAAGGTCCTTAGCACTTGAGAAGTCAAGGAAATAATAGAATATAGACCGTGATAGGTAGCTATATTACTCCTATGTCCAGCCGGACCAGGATTTTATTTTGTAGTAAATCACAAAAATTGAGAACAAAAGATATTCGAACATTGGTTTGTAGTAGGGCACAGTCCTGTACCATACTTGGGAGGAAAGTACAGGGGAAGAAACACATACAACATGCAAAGGTTACAGGCAAAGGCAGAGCAAAATTGGCTACTTTCAGGTCAGTGTTTCAGTTTAGAAGTATTGCCAAAGTGCTGGCCACAACAGAATTATACACAATAGTAAGTTGTGGGGGCACAAGAAGAAGTCGACGTTTCGATCCCTTGCTCTAAATAACCTGGGATCATCATCAGGACTGACAATATTTACATTTGCCTGATATTTAACAGTTTAAAACCGCCTGTTAGAGAGAAATAGGGAAAGAAAAAACAACCAATGGCTGAGTTATGAAAGGTTACTATAGACTTACTGACAATAATACACGCAATTATATACATTGGTAACCAGTGTATTCGTAATCGGCATACCATGCTGCACATTCGTTGATTACAATCGAACTCATTGTGAAAAGACCATGTCATGTGTGTCTTCGTGACATGCTAATTGGGTCGTGCGTATATATATACACAGTTCATGGGCAGCATAGGTGCACTCATGCAAGGAGTGTGATTTGTGGGGCACAGTTCATGATCAAGGCAATTCCTCACATGCACGGGTCTATTACGCGTTCCTGCAGTCATAAATTGAGTGTAATATTGCTGCGTTTGTGCCTACACAGTGACGGACAGCCAGCCATGGAGTGATTACCATGGTCTAGGCAAGGAGCGTGCAGTTATCAAGGTTCTGAGTGAGTCGCGATAAAAGGGAAACCTACTATCAAGGTTATGCCAGCTTACCCACAAGGGGAGCAGTATGATCCTGGTGTCTCAATGATCTGGAAACAGCCGGGCTTGTGCTGTTAGGGCATACATTTCGAGAGTGAGCCGTGATGACAGATAGCTTAGATTAGAATACTTGTACCATTGTTAATTGCAGCCTCGAGGAAGTCTGATGTCATAGTACTGACAGGACGAAACACGTGTTGGCTGCGCTGTGGAAAATTTGAAAACCTATGAAGAATGAATAAACTACACCCTACAAGCATGGGAACCGCAACTGAAGGACTGTGATATTTTACATTAAGAGTGCTCGGAAGAACATTTTGGGGTATGTTAAGGTGATCTAAGGGGCGCGATGTACCTTTTTTATAGAACATGTCCGTCACCGTGTAGGCACAAATGCGGCAATATTACACTCGATTTATGACTGCAGGAACGCTGCCCATGAACTGTGTGTATATATATATATATATATACGCACAACCCAATTAGTTTTTTCTTTCCCTATTTCTCCCTAACAGGCGGTTTTAAACTGTTAAATACCAGGCAAATGTAAATATTGTCCTGATGATGATCCCAGGTTATTTAGAGCAAGGGATCGAAACGTCGACTTCTTCTTGTGCCCCCACAACTTACTATTGTGTATGATTCTGTTGTTGCTAGCACTTTGGCAATACTTCTAAACTGAAACACTGACCTGTAACCTTTGCATGTTGTATGTGTTTCTTCCCCTGTACTTTCCTCCCAAGTACGGTACAGGACTGTGCCCTACTACAAACCAATGTTCGAATATCTTTTGTTCTCAATTTTTGTGATTTGCTACAAAATAAAATCCTGGTCCGGCTGGACATAGGAGTTATATAGCTACCTATCACGGTCTATATTCAATTATTTCCTTGACTTCTCAAGTGCTAAGGACCTTTGTTGTTTGTAATATAAACATCTGATGTAGGCATGATGAGGTGAAGTATGTAGAGTTCGAATGTAGCAGCTTCAATTGTGCGTTCCTTGAGACCCTCAAGATGTTGCTCAGGACCTTGCTCCAGTCCACCTCTGTTAGCACAATCTGCAAGTCCTGGCTCCAGCAATCCTTCTGGCCATTTAGCTTACCAATCGCTTGGATCAGTGCCCTAATATACATAAGTGATCCTGTGGAGTGTGAGGCCCAATGTCAACTGTACCTGCAGTATCAGGTTCACGTATGGCTGTTTGCTCTGGTTATCACATGTCTCACCAATTGCCCTCATCAGTGCTGAATGTGCCAAGAACTGTCCTGCTGAGATAGTATATTGCCACTGTAATCTCCCTGCAAGCTGCTGCCTCGGTAGCTGGGGATCGTGTTTGAGCCTCGGTGTTGGCTCAATATTTTCTATATATTTGTATATTTTTGGAAATCACTTATTGTTCCCTCTGCTTGTGCTATACAAATGCACACATGTAATAGAAAAAAAAGCAGTAATTGCAGCTAACATAAATTTACAAATGTAATTGAAAACAAATAAGCAGCGATCTTAGCAATCTTGTTGAGTGGTGGGGACACGCTCCTACTCTTGTGGGAGGAATGAGGGGGTGGGGAGAGAGGGCAGAGGGAGATAAAACATAAAAATTATAATTTAAACCAAACCAAAAAAACAGCGATCTTGGAGGAGTGGGTGGGCAAGCAGTGTTATTGGAGGGACCGCACAGGGACTTTAGAATAAAACAGCTGCTGAAGTTAAGTACACAAAACTTAATAGAAGAGTCAGGCCAACACATAAAAAAAAGTTTTCTTGAAGGTCTCTACATAGGGTCATGAGTTACAACACATGTAACAGGGGCAGTCCCAATGGGAGGATTCAACAGAAGACAGGGAGGTACTAAGGAGGGACCAATATGCCTATTAACATATCAAAAGCAACCATTTTAAAAGGGCAGGAACAGAAGCCAATTGAAAAGATGGGTGGAGCTTCAAGTCCATACCTCAAAACAGCATATCTCGAAGAGACAGCATAAGCGCTGCCTAGGCAAGATCTAACCCCCGATGCTGCAACTGCCTTCTAAAATGAGAATATCTCAATAGGATTCACTAAAGTGGCAGGTACAAGACATTACAAAGAACCTGGACGACAAAGGAAGAGAGACTCAGACTTTCAGTTTTTAGAAGTGCATATAGCATCATATATTTAAGGACATATTTTAACGAAAACAGTCAAAAACAGCCCTGGAGGCATAAAATGTGGTGGCAACCCAAGGGGGTTTTGTGCACTAGGTGATAGTGGAACAAAGAGTGACGGCGCGAGTGACATGTGGGTGAACATAGCGAAGGACGCAAGATGACACAGTGAAAAACAGTATATGCAAAAATGATGGTTCGTCCTCAGTGAATGAGTAATTGATGTTAGATTGGGAACCAAAGAAGATGATGCGCCATGAGTCGCGCTGTATTGAGGGCCGACGGCGTTTCGATCCTATCGAGTTAGGATCTTCATCAGGACCGGGTTGCCGGATTGGGTGAGTGGGATTGAAGATGGCGCAGAAACGGATCCCCATGCTGGCCAGAGGGGTAGTTGAAGATCGAGTGAATACGAGGGCACTTGCTCCTTTGAGTATGTCTACTCGATGGTTCGTGTGTTTGAGTAATGGCATTTAGGTAATGGCACAGAAACGGAGCCCCGTACTGGCCCGTGGAGCGTTTCGGGGTGGTTAAAGAAAAATGAGGCAGGGTCAAAAGACCTGAAAAGTGGGGCCGGAGGGCAGTGTGTGATCTGATCAATAGATCCATTGCCAGTCGCAGATCGTCATCTTACTTTCTATGCTCATGTTTTTCTATGAATTCCCTACTGCCAACTGTAACATGACATTAACCTTTGTTTTTTCAGTGAATTTCCAAGTTTTTTTATGTAAAGAAAGATATTATCATACTTAACTAAAACGTCACTTTAAACTTTGTCTTTTCTAGTAAATATATCTATATGCATATTTATATATATCTCCTCAACATGCCTGCTGCCAAGTACAAATAAGACCCAGAACGCTCTGGTTCACTTTTAGACGTCTTTATTGTGACTCACAACAGGACAGGCAACGCATTTCAACTGCAGCATCAGTCTTTGTCAAATCTTCTGCCGTCGCCATTGGCATACTATTTATACATGTTCCTGATGTTTAAAAATTAAAGTGACAGTGCAACTTTTATGTTTAAAGTGATGCATACAAATAAACACACTTCGCTCCTACCTTGAAAAGTTATGCTTTCAAACCGCGTGAAATAAAATGACAATTGCCTCAAACATTTACCTACAACCTTCAATTAGCCTAGCATAAATATAACATTGACATTAACGACAATTCTTATATAAATACATATACATACAGACATACGTGGGGTCAATTAGGGGCTATGTGCCTGGGTGTAATACAACAGCCTGCTATTCAACCCAATAATTATAGCTTTGAAAGATGCTCCCACATTCTACCAATGATCATCACATTGCTGATACAGGGCAAGTGCCCTTTCCCCTATATTGCTTCAACTCCTGAATGCCTTAAAAACATAGTAAAATTGTCATTGTTGTTTCTTCGGACTCTACAAAATTCTGCTAGAATAAATAGAATCTAATTTCCAATAAAGTGCTGTGCATTTAAATACTATATAAAACATCAGGAATTTTAAAATTATAAATATGAATTACAGGATGAGTCTGGAGAGAAAGTGATTTAGAGAATAAAATTACTTGAAAAGTGGCCTCTTAATTCATTACAATTCAAACAGAGATTTGCATCACTGTATAAATTCATAGATTGACATACATGTCTTCTTCGGTGTTAAGACCATTTGGAATATTTAAATTACACATAAAATATATCTGGGCTCCAACTGTCTTAGATATCTTTCTCTGTTGCCACCCCTGAATCTTGCCGGCACCTGATCTTGCACAAAGTACTCAAAATTCTTAACATTGCTGTCATGCACCAGTTAAAAGTGTCTTGCTACTGGATACAACTGGTCATTGTTCTTAATGGCTCGATTATGTTATAAAATCCACTGATGTGCACCAAAATAGTACTGCCTATCTAGAGCTTAAAACAACCACATCTGAGTACATATGTGGCAAATTCACTCCTACATGTCAGTGGCTTCATGATCTGCCATTTTCTGTTGTAAAATGGCAAGGGCACCGCTGTAATGTTCATGTTATAATTTCATGCTTTACATCAATGGCATCATCTGAAACCACTACTACCACTCAACCATGTTTCCTGTTGTGTCAGCCCTGGACTACTGACTACTAGATCTTGCCTTGTGCTTCAAACCTCTCTGTGGAAGCGAATTTGGCTTTTTTGAGCTGCTCAGGACTGCTACAGTACCTTTTCATACGGAGATTCTCTGCGTAACGAGTACTGTTCTTTAACTTAGTGGGATGAAAACTCTTAGCCTGCAGCACCATGTTGCCCACAGTGTGCTCTTTCTGAATGTTTGGGTCTGTATTTTTCAATCTGCCACATAGTTTTCTAAATCTAAGAAGGTTACTTAGGAAGAGGTGTGGCGCAGCGGCCAGGGCGACTGACGCTGGACGCTGGGGATCACGGTTTGATACCCGGCTCCGGCGGCAGGGTTCTGCCCAGCACCATGTGACTCTGGGCAATAGCTCACTTAATCTTTCCGACGGCCCCCAGCGCCTTGACACCTTCGGGTAATTGTTTGCACTTAAAAAAAATACTGGACATTTACATTTACATTTACTTCCTTGTCACTGAGATGTGCAGTGAACTGTAGATTTAGATTATTGTTGTTCAATCTATTTCCGAAAATCTCTGCCGATGATTTTCTGCCATGCCATAGGACAAAAAGATCCTCAATTTAGCGTGACCAGAGTACCACATTTTCAGTCATCTCTTTGGCATATTTGTAAGCCAACACCTGCTCCTCCTACCAGCCCATATGCAGATTTGCAAAGCTGGGGGAGAAGCAGGTGCCATGGCAGTACCCCTCATTTGCTGCTACAAGTCCATAGCAGAGAGAACTATATTGTTGCATAAGCACCACCTCAGCATGCATAGCAGCATTTCGGTGTGTTTGTACAGTGGTACCAACTGTTGCTTTTTTTAACATTCAATAAATTGCGATTCTCCTATTACCATGACCAGAGAATCTGGATCGTGGGGCCACCATTGAGAGCTCCTTGGGTGTGTAAGATTAAGGGGTGAAAACATTTCTTCCCCGAGAGGGTCAAGAATTATATCTTTGGGAATGGAAGAAGAAGAAGATTCTGGGGGATTAAAGAGATCTTCATCATAATCGTCATTCAAATCTAGTACATATTCGTCAGGGGTGCTATCGGAGTTATCATCTCCAAAATCATTGAGGATCTCAGGGTCATTAGCACTTTGTTTTTGTGTGCCGCTAGGGACACCAGAATATCTTGTGCCGCGTTGGGCATCAAAATATGTTGTGCCGCGGTGGACACCATGATATGTTGTGCCGCGGTGGACACCATGAAATGTTGTGCCGCGGAGGACACCCATCTGGTTTGAGGTGCGAGGACCTCCCATATACAGCGAGGTGCGAGGACCTCCCATAGTGCTTGAAGGGGGTAAGTCTTGTAAATTTTTTATCTTTTTGGCTTTTTTACCCCCTTTTGATTCATAAGAATCTTGAAAATGACCATTGACAAATTCATCTTCATCGGGAGAGATGGTCCTCTTAGAAGATAAAGCTGATTCCATAGGATTGCGCAGATGTGACTGCGTCTTGTCATGTATAGCAGCACTTTTGTCATATACAGCACCAGGGGTAGGGGCAGAGGCACCCTCAGAGTCTGAATCAGACATTTTTCCTCTCTTAATTATTATAATTAAATAAATAGGGGGGGTAATGTGTTTTCACAAGTAGAACTGATAGTGTTGTAGAACTAAAAAACAATCCAAAGCAAAAGATTTCCAACGATTTTTGTAAATGATGCCAGAAGCGGTTAAATAACAATTTTGAAGCAAAGGTTTTCAGACGATGCCAAGACGGGTAAAATAAAGTATCCTCGTACGAGGGAAAGCGCAGCTTATAGAGCAACGGACTCGTAGTGTAACACGCGATCAGCTGATGCCTAGCAACTGTGACGTGAGGTATTGTAGGAAAGAAAAGAGCCTAAGCAACGCGCGTACGCGACGTTACTGCTTCTAAGGGCCTTTCCTCTATGCCTCGCGACGGGGCTCGAGCGGCATGGTTTAACAGCGATAAAAAACATATGGCAAAGGCGTAAACGCTAAAAAACCCTAAATGAAGGTGGCGAATTAACGGGACATGAAGAGATGAATAAAAAAGTAAGTCCCCAAATAAATTCTAAAAAATCGTATATGTAAAGGTACATAAGGAGCGAAAATACTTACGTGGCTGAAAGGGAAAGATCATTAGATACCTAAACAGCACTGAATCAAATACTAAAACAGCGCCAATCCGACCTGAGAAAGGAGGGAAGAAGGGGGTAGGGGATTTCCGTAAATTGGAAATCAGTATGGAAAGGAAAGGGAAGGAGGAGGGAGGGAATGATAATCACCCTAAAACTCCTTCTATAAGAATATAATAATAAACTAACAATGAGAAGAGTAAGAAGTAAGGGTTACTTATCTGCTCAGAGCTGCATTTAAAAGAGGCAGTCTTCTGATGGCTCTTGGAGTTTATTTGTTTTGAATGTTCTCAATGGAACCTTTCTATTATGATGTTTGCGGCTGCTTGGAGACGCATTAAAAGTTGTATGCAAAATGTGAGCCTCCGGTCTTGTAATGAAATCACTGATGAAACTGTTCTGTTTTGATGCTTGAGTGTTTCATTAAAAAAATTACTTTTCTTTAATAAGGATTTCCATGACGTCTTCCTCCAATCTGCTTTCAATGCTTTTGTTTTTTCTATGAATTCCCTACTTCCAACTGTAACATGACATTAACCTTTGTTTTTCAGTGAATTTCCACGTTTTTTAATGTAAAGAAAGATATTATCATACTTAACTAAAACATCACTTTAATCTTTGTCTTTTCTAGTAAAATATATATATATATATATATTTATTTTTTTGTGTGTTATTGTCATGTAGTTTTTATTATGCACTTTATACTCTTTGCCATTTGAAAAGCAATAGAAATGCATGTGGAGATGTACACTCTAAGATGGCCACCCCCTTTTGCATGTATTGTCCGTCTTTGATGTTGATGTAAACATTAGGAGCAGGCGGGCTTTAAAATGGCTTTGAAACACAAACACAAACTGACACTGACAAAGCTTTTTACAGCGAAACGCGTCTGTCTGGGGTGAGGGGGGTTGGCAAATAAAAATTCTATATACCTGAATTCCTGAGTGCTTGCCATTTCTCTGACGATAGAAAGTCAGACTGTGTTCCTATATATATATATATATATATATATATATATATATATATATATATATTACCTACTGGCGGTCGCCAGTAGGTATATATAGTTAGGATTTTTTCTCTATGGAACTTTTGAAAATTCTATGTCTAATAACTTTGGCGTTTGTGAGCGGAATCGGCTGAAATTTTCAGGAAAATGGCACATTTTGTTTCTGATCAGCCCCCGAAAATTTGGGGGGGTTTCGTCAAGGGGGGGCCGAGAAAAAAGGGGGGTCCCAAAACGCGTTTTCCCATTCATTTTTCCATAGGGCGTTTGGCCTCACTTTTAGCTCAAACGGCTGAATGGATTTACACGAAACTTGGCAAAATTGTAGGGACTGTTAGCCCGATGTGCCTTTGCTGGGTCTCAATATATGTGCTCCTGTGGATTTTGAGAAATTAACATTTAAAAAAACAGATATATCTGTGACAGCGTCCCGGATAGCGCTCCAGATCGCGTACTTTTCGCGTAACGGAGCTTTGCGAAGCGAAGCTGATTGGCTCTCCGGTGTCTGTCAACATTATAAACAGTCCGGTGCGGCCGCCATCTTGTCTCTCGGTAGGATCGAGAGACAAGAAGAGGAGAAAAACGAAGGGCGAATTTAATGAAAGGGGGCAAGGTAGACCCTTCTTGACCCCCTAGGAATGATGTTGGGGTTATTAAAGGGTCCCGTGGGGAAAATAAAAAAAATAGATTTTTTGCGGAAGAAGCGCTTTCCGGTTTGCGAACTGGGTAGTGAATCGGGACGCAAAACGGGAATTCGCCATTTTGTGTTTCGTTTTAATTATATTACAAGATGGAGGAAAAACAATGTGAGAAATGGGTATAAGGGCGTATGGGAGACTTATCCTGACCCCCTATGTTTTCTGAGGGTGGCTGAGGATGCTCATATATGTTGATACTTGTCTTCCAGCGGCTGCGCATGAGCGTTTTTTTTTTGTTGCTGCGTGACGTCTGTTAACGTTCGATTCGAAGGAAATCAGGAAGTGTTGACCGCCATTTTGACACTGCGAGTAAATATATTGTAAAAAATAATTGTTATAAATTAATCCGTATTGATAAACATTGTCTGCGCCATCTTGCTTTTTTTCCAATGCCACACTTTTGTCGTGCACGGCAGCCATTTTAGATGCCTTGACCAGACCCACTCTCTGAACGCCGCCGATCCTCAGCACGGCTCCCCACCTTGGCAAGCATCTCCCCCACGCACTGGTCACCCCCGCTCTCTGTCTTATGCATGGGCCATAAACCTACACCCATCTGCGCTGCTCTTCCCTGAGAATCACACCCTGTGCCCGCCCGACACCACCCTTTCACCCTATTCACTACCGCACCCTCTGACACTCCTCTTCCTCTGAGTCCGGTTGTCCAGGCGGGTCCCAGGCTATCACCTAGCCCTGCGGATGTAGTTTATGGCCCCAACTGTAAAGAATCACCCCTCTTCAAAGGAGTTACAGTAGATCAAGGCCCCCACCCCATGAGATCTGTCACACCACACGTGTTCCTACTATCTGATAACGATCCTGTATTGTGATTGGGGAGGGGATTCTCACTGTAAGGGTGTGTGGGACCGAGCCTGAAGCGGAAGATTCCAGGGATGCCATTTTGTACATCAAAGTCTTCACAATTATGTGTCACATTAAAAATATATAGCACTCCAACAAAGTAGTAGGATTATAACACTTTATTAACTTATAAATATATACATCGCAACAAAAACAGTAAACACCATAAATTTTTTTTATTAAAACAGAAGCAACAATGGTCAGTAGCGGTCTGTTGTGCGAATAGTTCCAAGGCAGCACAACGTGCTGAGTTCTTCACGGCACCCAGGTGAAGAACCATCCCTTCTTTAAACCCCATGGTGACCAACTATAATTTATTCTCTATTTCGTTCCCTTGCCATAACAAAATAAAAGTCTTGGGTTTCCTTGTGTTTCATAATAGCATTGGTGTCTGCACACTTCTTTGTCAATTCTGCGAACATGACAGCTGCTTCATAGACAGACGATATCTTTGTTAAGTCATTAGTGTTAAGTGTGTCTGAAACTACAGTGCCCTTCTGTCAGTAGCGGTCTGTTGTGCGAATAGTTCCAAGGCAGCACAACGTGCTGAGTTCTGGACTGCACCCAGGTGAAGAACCATACCTTCTTTAAACCCCATGGTGACCAACTATAGTTTATTCTCTATTTTGTTCCCTTGCCATATCAAAATAAAAGTCTTGGGTTTCCTTGTGTTTCTTAATAGCATTGGTGTCTGCACACTTCTTTGTCAATTCTGTGAACATGACAGCTGCTTCATAGACAGACGATATCTTTGTTAAGTCATTAGTGTTAAGTGTGTCTGAAACTACAGTGCCCTTCTGTTTTACTTTCCTCAGACACTACAGAGTTTTGTGTGTTGTTCTTCTGAGCGACAATTATTCCAGAGGTTTCAGGTTCACTTGTTTTGTCCTGCAGTGAGTTAACAGCTTCAGAGACTTCATGTTTATTTGCTATGTCCTGCTGTGCGTCAACTGCTTCAGAGACGTCAGCCTCATTTGTTATGTTTGACTATATCCTGGACCTGCCTGGCCGCGCCCAAAATGGCGCCGGTATAAATGGGACTCGTAACTCCTTGTTGTGTACTGGTTGCCCAACCTTAATATCACGAGATACGTATGCACCGTATGCGCCCCTGGGTGCCGCACTGGTTTTGGTATCCTACAATGCTGCTCCGAAAAACGGCGTGGGGCGCCCGGGGGGGGTGGGGGTGGAGGCTGCGTGAACGGGCCTCCCCAGGTGGAGGCTCGTCTGTTGTAGTGGGGCGCCCCTTTAGCGTTTCACTTGCCATTCAGCGGTTTTCCGCTCGCTCTTGTGGCAATGACATCATCCAGTGACTGTGTGTTTCTGTAAAGATTAAATATGTTTTACATATTGAAGAATGAGAGGATGTATAAGTGTCTGGATGAAGGATTTAGTAGGTGCGTGACTGACTGTATGAGTGAGTGATTAAATGTGTCTTACTAAATGCATGGGTTAGTGACTAAACTGTCTGAATGTGTGCATCAGTATGTCTGTTGTTGTGTAAGCTGCTGCATGTGTTGATCAGTAGCTATATGAGTGGCTATATGGGTTATTGATTGGTTGCCCAAGTATTTGAATGGGAGACTGAGTGTGTGTGTGGGCGGCTGGAGGTGTGTGACTCTGTGCATAGATGTGTGAGCAGTTGATTCACTAGGTGTATGAGTTCAAGAGTGCATGTGGAAACAGCTATATGGGTGGTTGACTGTGTGCATGGGTGTGTTGGTGAGTGAATGGATATCTCAGTGCTACACGTGCAAGTAAGTACATATGTAAAACACAGTGCATGTGAGAGTTGGCATATATAAATGACTATACATGAGAGCCAGTGAATGTGCGAGTGGCTATATGGATCATTGTGTACTTGTATCAGTGATTGTATAAGAGAGTTAGTATGTGTTAGTATATGTTTGAATAAGTAAGGTGTTGTGTGTATAACTGTATAGTTGAGGAAATGGAAGTGTGATTGATTCTTTGCATGACTGAATAGGTGTGTGAGTAACTCCATGAATGAGTGGCAGTGTGTGAGTGTCTGTATAGGTGTATGAGTGCATATGATAGTGTTGTATTGATGAGTGACTGTATGTATGAGTGATTCTATGGGTGAATGAGTGAATGTGTATGTAAACCTAGGAATCAGTGAGTGCGTATGTAGTAACTGGTACTGGTGTGTCAATTGTTTCAAGAATGGTAGTCTGTATTTAACACTGGGCGTATCAAAGGTTATATTAGAGTGTGAGGAGGTGCATCATATTATCACATGAATTATATCATCAGTGTTGTGATCAGTGATGTCAAATGAGATGTCATCAGTGATGTCATCAGTGATGTCATTTGAGATGTCTTCAGTGATGTCATCAGTGATGTCACTGACCATGTCATGAATGATGTAATATGTGACATCACAAGCAGTGGATTGCGGGTGCACAAAATATAGTTAGTACAACTAACTATATAGGAACAATTTCAATGTTTTTTTAAATGCTAATTCCTAACTATATAAGGCCTGAAACCTACGTTTTTTTAAGCAAATTTGCAAGGTTTTTAAAATGCTAATTCCTAACTATATAAGGCCTGAAACCTATGTTTTTTTTAAGTGAATTTGCAAGGTTTTTTAAATGCTAATTCCTAACTATATAAGGCTTGAAACCTATGTTTTTTTCAGTGAATTTGCAAGGTTTTTTAAATGCTAATTCCTAACTATATCAGGCGTGAAACCTATATTTTTTTTCAATAAATGTAAAGGTTTTGTAAATGCTAATTCTATTAGCGGATAACGTTTATATATCTTATTATACTTCTGGGACCACCTGAGCAGCTATCTTGTTTCTCAGGAGAAGTGAGGCACAAGAGAGCACAAAACAAGAGTGGAAAACGCGAAAAGGGGGCAGGGTTGAGACCCCCTGACCCCCTAGCCCTTCTCATGGGGGGCCCAGAAGGACCACCAAGTGCAAAAAAAAATGTTTTTTTTTTTAAATCGCGGGGTACGCACATGGTACGCATACCCTACGCGTACTGTGCGCGTACCCCGCGATTTTCTCTTTTTTTTTGCACTTGGGGGTCCTTTTGGGACCCCCTGAGAAGGGCTAGAGGGTTGGGTGGGTCTCTACCCTGCCCCCTTTTCGTGTTTTCCACTCTTGTTTTGGGCTCTCTTGTGCCTCAGTTCTCCTGAAAAACAAGATGGTGGCCAACACTTCCTGGTTTGGACAGTTTGGAATGTTGACAGTCGACTGCCAGCCAATCAGAAACTCGCTCGCGCACATAAGGGTACGCGCACGTACGCGTACGGTACGCGTACGTGCGCGTACGGTGAGCGCATATAGATATATAATTTGATCAAATTCAATTTTCTCAACAACTACTGGATGGATTTTCACCAAATATAGAAAAGGCACTACTGCATACCTGTCCCTACCTTTTGCCAAGTTTGGTGTAATTCCGTTTAGCCGTTCGGGCTGTAGCTGTGTCTAAAGGTCCCATAGAAAATGCCATTTGAAAAGTTTCAAATTCTATTTTCTCAGGAACTACTGGAGGGATTTTCGCCAAACATAGCAAAGGCACATCTGCATACCAGGCCCTACCATTTTGCCAAGTTTAGTGTAATTCCATTCAACCGTTCGGGCTGTAGCCGTGTCTAAAGGTCCCTATGGAAATTAACATGGGGAAAACACGTTTTGGGACCCCCCTTTCGGCCCCGCTTGACGAATCCCCCTGAAACTTTCAGGGAAAGAGCAGAACAGAGCTGGCCTGAATTCTGGAAAATTACACACAGATTCCTCAATCGGCGCACAAGTTATTCCCAATGGAATGTTGAGCGCATATAGATATATAATTTGCTCAAAATCATTTTCTCAATAACTACTGGAGGGATTTTCACCAAATATAGAAAAGGCACTACTGCATACCCGTCCCTACCATTTTGCCAAGTTTGGTGTAGTTCCGTTCAGCCGTTCGGGTTGTAGCCGTGTCTAAAGGTCCCATAGAAAATGCCATTTTAAAAATTTCAAATTTAATTTTCTCAAGAACTACTGGAGGGATTTACACAAAACATACAAAAGGCACTGCTGCATACCAGTCCCTACCATTTTGCCATATCTGGTATAATTCCGTTCAGCCGTTTGAGCTGTAGCCTTGTCATAATGTCCCTATGGAAATTAACATGGGGAAAACACGTTTTGGGACCCCCCTTTTTTCTCAGCCCCCGCTTGACGAATCCCCCCCCCAAAAAACTTTCAGGGAAGGAGCGGAGTGCAGCGAGGCAAATTTAAGGAAAATTACAGGCAGATCCCTCAATCGGCGGCAAAGTTATTCCCAATAGAATGTTCGGAATTTCCTATGGTAACTAGGTCCTAACTATATATACCTACTGGCGACCGCCAGTAGGTAATATTATATATATCTCCTCAACATGCCTGCTTCCAAGTACAAAGAAGCTCCAGAATGCTCAGGTTCACTTTTAGACAGCTTTATTGTGGCTCACAACAGGACAAGTAACAGGCTTCAACTGCAGCCGCGTTCTTTGTCGAACCTTCTGCCATCGCCATTGGCATACTATTACTTTAACCTTTGTCATATATATATATATATATATATATATATGGAAGAAAAGGTTGCCACCTAGGTGGGAATGCACTTACAGGTAGGAATTAATGCCAGCGCAAGGGCGCGAGCTGCGAACAGAGTCCCTTTCCTGCCAGACGCGTTTCGGGCCAACGCCCTCTTCAGTGGCAGCACATGTGACATGACGGCAGCTGCAGGCACCAGTAAATACCCTCAGTGATTATGCACAGGTGTGAAACCTGAAGCAATGCTTTCTGGGACTGGTGGTTCGATAAAACCCAAGTGGGTCGCCGCCGCCATTCGCATGCTAAAAATGTTTTAAAGGGATTGCCAATGTCCCCGCAAGCACCCCGCAAGTAAAGGCACCTCCTGTACCACAAAAAGCTGCCCAAATGAGGCAGCCGTGGACCCGCAGTTTGTCCGCGGATGTGCAAACCCGCGACCGTGGCCGGCCGCTAACAAATGGAAGAAAAGGTTGCCACCTAGGTGGGAATGCACTTACAGGTAGGAATTAATGCCAGCGCAAGGGCGCGAGCTGCGAACAGAGTCCCTTTCCTGCCAGACGCGTTTCGGGCCAACGCCCTCTTCAGTGGCAGCACATGTGACATGACGGCAGCTGCAGGCACCAGTAAATACCCTCAGTGATTATGCACAGGTGTGAAACCTGAAGCAATGCTTTCTGGGACTGGTGGTTCGATAAAACCCAAGTGGGTCGCCGCCGCCATTCGCATGCTAAAAATGTTTTAAAGGGATTGCCAATGTCCCCGCAAGCACCCCGCAAGTAAAGGCACCTCCTGTACCACAAAAAGCTGCCCAAATGAGGCAGCCGTGGACCCGCAGTTTGTCCGCGGATGTGCAAACCCGCGACCGTGGCCGGCCGCTAACAAATGGAAGAAAAGGTTGCCACCTAGGTGGGAATGCACTTACAGGTAGGAATTAATGCCAGCGCAAGGGCGCGAGCTGCGAACAGAGTCCCTTTCCTGCCAGACGCGTTTCGGGCCAACGCCCTCTTCAGTGGCAGCACATGTGACATGACGGCAGCTGCAGGCACCAGTAAATACCCTCAGTGATTATGCACAGGTGTGAAACCTGAAGCAATGCTTTCTGGGACTGGTGGTTCGATAAAACCCAAGTGGGTCGCCGCCGCCATTCGCATGCTAAAAATGTTTTAAAGGGATTGCCAATGTCCCCGCAAGCACCCCGCAAGTAAAGGCACCTCCTGTACCACAAAAAGCTGCCCAAATGAGGCAGCCGTGGACCCGCAGTTTGTCCGCGGATGTGCAAACCCGCGACCGTGGCCGGCCGCTAACAAATGGAAGAAAAGGTTGCCACCTAGGTGGGAATGCACTTACAGGTAGGAATTAATGCCAGCGCAAGGGCGCGAGCTGCGAACAGAGTCCCTTTCCTGCCAGACGCGTTTCGGGCCAACGCCCTCTTCAGTGGCAGCACATGTGACATGACGGCAGCTGCAGGCACCAGTAAATACCCTCAGTGATTATGCACAGGTGTGAAACCTGAAGCAATGCTTTCTGGGACTGGTGGTTCGATAAAACCCAAGTGGGTCGCCGCCGCCATTCGCATGCTAAAAATGTTTTAAAGGGATTGCCAATGTCCCCGCAAGCACCCCGCAAGTAAAGGCACCTCCTGTACCACAAAAAGCTGCCCAAATGAGGCAGCCGTGGACCCGCAGTTTGTCCGCGGATGTGCAAACCCGCGACCGTGGCCGGCCGCTAACAAATGGAAGAAAAGGTTGCCACCTAGGTGGGAATGCACTTACAGGTAGGAATTAATGCCAGCGCAAGGGCGCGAGCTGCGAACAGAGTCCCTTTCCTGCCAGACGCGTTTCGGGCCAACGCCCTCTTCAGTGGCAGCACATGTGACATGACGGCAGCTGCAGGCACCAGTAAATACCCTCAGTGATTATGCACAGGTGTGAAACCTGAAGCAATGCTTTCTGGGACTGGTGGTTCGATAAAACCCAAGTGGGTCGCCGCCGCCATTCGCATGCTAAAAATGTTTTAAAGGGCTTGCCAATGTCCCCGCAAGCACCCCGCAAGTAAAGGCACCTCCTGTACCACAAAAAGCTGCCCAAATGAGGCAGCCGTGGACCCGCAGTTTGTCCGCGGATGTGCAAACCCGCGACCGTGGCCGGCCGCTAACAAATGGAAGAAAAGGTTGCCACCTAGGTGGGAATGCACTTACAGGTAGGAATTAATGCCAGCGCAAGGGCGCGAGCTGCGAACAGAGTCCCTTTCCTGCCAGACGCGTTTCGGGCCAACGCCCTCTTCAGTGGCAGCACATGTGACATGACGGCAGCTGCAGGCACCAGTAAATACCCTCAGTGATTATGCACAGGTGTGAAACCTGAAGCAATGCTTTCTGGGACTGGTGGTTCGATAAAACCCAAGTGGGTCGCCGCCGCCATTCGCATGCTAAAAATGTTTTAAAGGGATTGCCAATGTCCCCGCAAGCACCCCGCAAGTAAAGGCACCTCCTGTACCACAAAAAGCTGCCCAAATGAGGCAGCCGTGGACCCGCAGTTTGTCCGCGGATGTGCAAACCCGCGACCGTGGCCGGCCGCTAACAAATGGAAGAAAAGGTTGCCACCTAGGTGGGAATGTACTTACAGGTAGGAATTAATGCCAGCGCAAGGGCGCGAGCTGCGAACAGAGTCCCTTTCCTGCCAGACGCGTTTCGGGCCAACGCCCTCTTCAGTGGCAGCACATGTGACATGACGGCAGCTGCAGGCACCAGTAAATACCCTCAGTGATTATGCACAGGTGTGAAACCTGAAGCAATGCTTTCTGGGACTGGTGGTTCGATAAAACCCAAGTGGGTCGCCGCCGCCATTCGCATGCTAAAAATGTTTTAAAGGGATTGCCAATGTCCCCGCAAGCACCCCGCAAGTAAAGGCACCTCCTGTACCACAAAAAGCTGCCCAAATGAGGCAGCTGTGGACCCGCAGTTTGTCCGCGGATGTGCAAACCCGCGACCGTGGCCG